>NC_029776.3:59775508-59776223 GCF_000817695.3 Arachis duranensis | reverse complement strand
AAAAAGGACTGCAGATGCTGTTGGATTCTGACCTCCCTGCACTCGAAGTGGATTTTCTGGAGCTACAGAAGCCCAATTGGCGCGCTCTCAACGGCGTTGGAAAGTAGACATCCTGGGCTTTCCAGCAATATATGATAGTCCATACTTTGCTCAAGATTTGATAGCCCAAACCGGCGTTCAAAGTCACCCTCAGGAATTCCAGCGTTAAACGCCGGAACTGGCACCAAAATGGGAGTTAAACGCCCAAACTGGCACTAAAGCTGGCGTTCAACTCCAAGAAGAGTCTCTACACGAAAATGCTTCACTGCTCAGCCCAAACACACACCAAGTGGGCCCGGAAGTGGATTTTTATGTCATTTACTCATCTCTGTACACCTTAGGCTAATAGTTTTCTATAAGTAGGACATTATACTATTGTATTTTCATCTTGGTTCTTCTGGTTCCCTCTCTGGGACCGAAGCCAATGATCACTCTTGTTCTTATGTATTTTCAACAGTGGAGTTTCTACACACCATAGATTAAGGTGTGAAGCTCTGCTGTACCTCGAGTATTAATACAATTACTATTGTTCTTCTATTCAATTCCGCTTGTTCTTGTTCTAAGATATCACTTGTTCTTCAACTTGATGAATGTGATGATCCGTGACACTCATCATCATTCTCACCTATGAACGTGTGACTGACAACCACCTCCGTTCTACCTTCGATTGGGTGAA
>NC_029776.3:59774343-59774676 GCF_000817695.3 Arachis duranensis | reverse complement strand
AAAAATCCAAAAATTTCTTGTTTAAGTCTAGTGTCTCATCTTAAGTTTGGTGTCAATTGCATGCATTCATTCATGTTTCTTAAGAATCTTCAAGTAATTCTTGATGATTTTCGTGCTCTGATCTTTAAATTCAATTGACTTGAGTGTTTTATGTGTCTCATATGCATTTTCATTAGTGTCAATAGTATACAAACTGCTAAGTTTGGTTTCTTGCATGCATTGTTATTTGATTTTAGTTGCATTTTGATTATTAAAAAAAATCCAAAAATGTTTTTTATTTGTGTCTTCTCAAGTCAATAATACAGAGAATTGAAGATTCAGAACATACAGCAG
>NC_029776.3:59773827-59774165 GCF_000817695.3 Arachis duranensis | reverse complement strand
GATGTGCACCATTCTGGGCGTTTAACGCCAGGATGGCACAAGAGGGAAGATTCTGTTTTTTAATGCAATTTTTTTTTCAGGTTTTCAAAGTTTTTCAAAATCAAATCTTTTTCAAATCAATTTTTCAATCAAAATCTTTTTCAAAATCTATTTCTTTCCATTTTCAAAGATACTTGCTACCAATTAATGATTTGATTCAACATTTCAAGTATGTTGCCTTTTCTGTTGAGAGAGGTTTAATGTTTGAATCATATCTGTTCTTGTTAGCCAAGTTTTTAATTTTCAAAATCAAATCTTTTTAAAATGTTTTTCAAATCATATCTTCTCAATCACATCTT
>NC_029776.3:59773151-59773684 GCF_000817695.3 Arachis duranensis | reverse complement strand
CCACTCTTGGTTTTCGAAAATCAATTAGTGTTTTTCAAAATGTTTTTAAAATCTCTTACTTAATTTTCGAAAATTTCTTCCCCTCTTCTCACATCGTTCTATTTATGGACTAACACTACTCCTCAATGCAAAATTCGAACTCCATCTTCTTTGATAAGTTCGAATTTTCTACTTCTGTCTTCTACTCTTCTTTTCCTCTGACACCTAAAGGAGTCTCTATACTGTGACATAGAGGATTCCACATTTCCCTGTTCTCTTCTCTTTCTTATGAGCAGGAGCAGAGACAAAAGCATTCTTGTTGAGGCTGACCCTGAACCTGAAAGGACCTTGAAGCGAAAGCTAAGAGAAGCTAAGGCACAACTCTCTGTAGAGGACCTGACCGAATTCTTCAAAGAAGAAGAACTCATGGCAGCCGAAAACAACAACAATGCCAACAATGCAAGGAAGGTGCTGGGTGACTTTACTGCACCTACTCCCGACTTCTATGGGAGAAGCATCTCTATCCCTGCCATTGGAGCAAACAACTTTGAGCT
>NC_029776.3:59769257-59771137 GCF_000817695.3 Arachis duranensis | reverse complement strand
ACATTTCTGAGGCTCCATGAGAGTCCTCTGTCAAGCTACTGACATTAAAGAAGCGCTTGTTGGGAGGCAACCCAATGTTATATTTTATCTATTTCCTTTGTCATTTTTTTTTGTAGGTTGATGATCATGAGAAGTCACAAAATCAATGAAAAAAAAGCAAAAACAGAATAAAAAAAAAACAGGAAGAAAAACAGCACACCCTGGAGGACGCACCTACTGGCGTTTAAACGCCAGTGAGGTTAGCTGTTGGGCGTTTAACGCCCAGTCTGGCACCATTCTGGGCGTTTAACGCCAGAAAGGGGCACCAGACTGGCGTTAAACGCCGGAAAGGGGCAAGAAGCTGGCGTTAAACGCCAGAAATGGGCACCAGCCCGGCGTTTAACGCCAGAAAAGGCTAAAAACGTGTTTTTGCTTGCCATTTGGTGCAGGGATGACTTTTCCTTGACACCTCAGGATCTGTGGACCCCACAGGATCCCCACCTACCCTACCACTCTCTCTCTTCTTCACCAATCACCTCAACACCTCTTCCCCAAAAACCCTTCACCTATCAAGTCCCATCTTTCTCTTCACCACTCACATCCATCCTTCATAAAACCCCACCTACCCCACCATTCAAATTCAAACCACTTTCCCACCCAAACCCACCCATACATGACCGAACCCTCCCTTCCCCCTCTCCAATATATACCCTCCTTCACTCCTTCATTTTCACACAACAAACACATCACTTCTCCCCTTCTTGGCCGAAAACAAACGCCATTCCCTCTCCCCTCATTTCTTCTTCTCCTACTCTCTTCTTTCTTCTTTTGCTCGAGGACGAGCAAACATTTTAAGTTTGGTGTGGTAAAAGCATTGCTTTTTGTTTTTCCATAACCATTTATGGCATCCAAGGCCGGAGAAACCTCTAGAAAGAGGAAAGGGAAGGCAAAAGCTTTCACCTCCGAGTCATGGGAGATGGAAAGATTCATCTCAAGGGTGCATCAAGACCACTTCTATGAAGTTGTGGCCTTGAAGAAGGTGATCCCCGAGGTCCCTTTTTCACTCAAAAAGGGTGAATATCCGGAGATCCGACATGAGATCCGAAGAAGAGGTTGGGAAGTTCTTACCAACCCCATTCAACAAGTCGGAATCTTGATGGTTCAAGAGTTCTATGCCAATGCATGGATCACCAAGAACCATGATCAAAGTGTGAACCCAGATCCAGAGAATTATCTTACTATGGTTCGGGAGAAATACTTGGATTTTAGTCCGGAAAGTGTAAGGTTGGCATTCAATTTGCCCATGATACAAGGAGATGAGCACCCTTACACTAGAAGGGTCAACTTTGATCAAAGGTTGGACCAAGTCCTCACAATCATATGTGAAGAGGGCGCCCAATGGAAGAGAGATTCAAGAGGGAAGCCGGTTCAATTGAGAAGGCATGACCTCAAACCCGTGGCTAGAGGATGGTTAGAGTTTATACAACGCTCAATCATTCCCACTAGCAACCGGTCTAAAGTTACCATAGACCGGGCTATCATGATCCATAGCATCATGATTGGAGAAGAAATAGAAGTTCATGAGGTTATAGCCCAAGAACTCTATAAGGTGGCGGACAAGTCCTCTACCTTGGGAAGGTTAGCCTTTCCTCATCTCATTTGTCACCTCTGTTATTCGGTTGGAGTTGACATAGAGGGAGACATCCCTATTGATGAGGACAAGCCCATCACTAAGAAGAGGATGGAGCACACAAGAGACCCCGCTCATCATGAGATCCCTGAGATTTCTCAAGGGATGCACTTCCCTCCACAAAACTATTGGGAGCAACAAAGACAAGGAAGAGACATTGAGGAGCTCAAGCACTCCATAGGATCTTCAAGAGGAAGAAAGAGCCGCCATC
>NC_029776.3:59764879-59768207 GCF_000817695.3 Arachis duranensis | reverse complement strand
TGAATGACTGTGACGTGCTTCAAACTCCTGAGGGCGGGGCGTTAGTGACAGACGCAAAAGAATCATTGGATTCTATTCTGGCCTGACCGAGAACCGACAGCTGAATTTCGCGTGCTGTGACAGAGCATATGCAATCGTTTTCACTGAGAGGATGGGAGGTAGCCATTGACAACGGTGAAACCCTACATAAGCTTGCCATGGAAAGGAGTAAGAAGGATTGGATGAAGACAGTAGGAAAGCAGAGAGACGGAAGGGAAGGCATCTTCATGCGCTTATCTGAAGTTCCCACCAATGAATTACATAAGTATCTCTATCTTTATCTTTATGTTTTTATGCGTTCATCACCATATCCATCTGAGTTTGCCTGACTAAGATTTACAAGATGACCATAGCTTGCTTCATACTAACAATCTCCGTGGGATCGACCCTTACTCGCGTAAGGTTTATTACTTGGACGACCCAGTGCACTTGCTGGTTAGTTGTGCGAAGTTGTGTAATGCCATGGTATTGAACACCAAGTTTTTGGGGTTCATGACCGGGGATTATGAGAGTTGTGAAAAGTATTGTTCACAATTTCGCGCACCACCTGGTCAAACTCGTCCAACATTTCCCAAGTATACCTAGACACCACTACGTTCTTCTACCATTCTAGAGGAAAGCGGGGCTCGCTATTCTCATCCAAAAAGAAAGGACGAGCTCCTTCAACAGCTCGGATCTTAAAAAAGTAATTCTTAAAATCCCGGAAGGACTCATCATACATGGAAAAAACTTTATGTCCCTGGGCCGACCTAAAAGAAATCCAAGAAGCTTTCTTTTTGGTATTCCCAGGCTTGGTCAACACAAAGAGATACAAAAAAATAGTTTGAGAAGGCGTAACACCAAATTCCTGACAAACCAACTGAAAAATCTTAATGAAACCCCAAGAATTTGGATGAAGCTGATATGGGGCTACATTACAAGACCATAATAGGTCGGTCTTAAAAGAAGTAAAGGGAAGGGTGATGTTCATCTGGCTAAAGAAGAAATCGTATGCATAAAAAAGGGACGCTCCCCCTGGGTAAGAATAGGGAAGCGAACCCTTTCGTTAGAATCGGGTGCTACCAATTCATAGTTGTTTTCCTGATCTCCACTACTACATATTTGATAATGTTTCTTAAGCTCCACACATAATTTTGAATTAGCTAGAGATACACACAGCAAGACAAGGGAGTCCAAACAGTCAGAAATCCCCTCAGGAACCTTAGAAGACGCCTCGACAATATTTTTTCGAGAAGACATGGCCAACTAATCCTACAAACAAGAAAAGAAAATGGATTACTAACCAAAAAACAGCTCGGGCGATATTAAAACAACTCGAACAATATGATCTGGAGCAAAAACAGTAAAAGGAAAGCCCCAAGACACACACCAAGGTTCAGGGGCATCCTTTGGAGGCAGTGACACAGAGCGAAAGACTCAGGAAAAACTACAGAAGCTAAAACAACCTAGCAAAAGACTCTAAGAAAAAAAAATGTAAATCAGAGCAAGATCACCAAGAAAACTATCGTTCTCTACAAAGCTATCACAACAGAAAAGATACTTTCTTTCAATCAACACTCCGAAGAGAAAAATGGGTTGTCAAAGCTGCCTCTAAACTACAGTTTCAGTCTACAAAAACTACCAAGCAATAAAATATACCAAGGAAAATCATCAAAGACGCAACTTTTCCCATAATCAAACAAGCCATTATCCCAACAAGCTACAAAATCTACAGAAGCAGTAGACAAACATGCAAAGCCTTAAAACCCCATCCATCAGCAGAAACACCAAAAAACACATAAAGATCGAAAGAAAGCCAGAAAAGTACATCACAATGAACGGACAGGCACAGAAACACGGAAGGGTCCAAGCTTTCCGACAAGGTGTTCAAACAAAATTTAAACTTTTCCAAAGGAGCAATGAGGAAAGTAAAGAAACGAGAAGCCAACCTGAAAGAAGAAGACTCTGGAGGAACGAAATTGCCATTCAAAATCAACTACCAACGTCACAAGGAAAAATGCGAATGCGCAAAGTCATAGGCAAAGCAGAAAGATAGAGAGAAAAGGGGGGAAGTTACAGAGAAGAGAAAGAACCGTTTTCTGTGTGTAAAGTTCAAAATAAAAGAAGCAAGAGAAACGGGGCATTAAAAACCGATTAATGAGGGTATTAAACCCTCTCACATTTCCAAGACAAAAAGGTTAAAAGCGCACTGGTGCACGAAATTGTGATCATCAATGGCGCCATCAACATGGTACGCTCAATTGCAATCTCAACTTTTTATCACAACTTCGCACAACTAACCAGCAAGTGTACTGGGTCGTCCAAGTAATAAACCTTACGCGAGTAAGGGTCGATCCCACAGAGATTGTTGGTATGAAGCAAGGTATGGTCACCTTGTAAATCTTAGTCAGGCAAACTCAAATGGTTATGAATGATGAATAAAACATAAAGATAAAGATAGAGATACTTATGTAATTCATTGGTGGGAATTTCAGATAAGCCTATGAAGATGCTTGGTCCCTTCCGTCTCTCTGCTTTCCTACTGTCTTCATCCAATCCTTCTTACTCCTTTCCATGGCAAGCTGTATGCAAGGGTTTCACCGTTGTCAGTGGCTACCTCCTATCCTCTCAGTGGAAATGTTCAACGCACCCTGTCACGGCACGGCTATCCATCTGTCGATTCTCAATCAGGTCGGAATAGAATCCAGTGATTCTTTTGCATCTGTCACTAACGCCCAGCCCTCGCAAGTTTGAAGCACGTCACAGTCATTCATTACCGGAATCCTACTCGGAATACCACGGACAAGGTTAGACGAATGCCGCCATCAGTTCTAGCTTATACCACGAAGATTCCGGTTAAAGTATCCAAGAGATATCCGCACACGTTCATAGGTGAGAATGATGATGAGTGTCACGGATCATCACATTCATCAAGTTGAAGAACAAGTGATATCTTAGAACAAGAACAAGTTGAATTGAATAGAAGAACAATAGTAACTGCATTAATACTCGAGGTACAGCAGAGCTCCACACCTTAATCTATGGTGTGTAGAAACTCCACCGTTGAAAACACATAAGAACAACGTCTAGGCATGGCCGAATGGCCAGCCTCCCAATGATCTAAGAACTAGATGTCCAAAGATGATCTAGATATCTAAAGTGATCAAAGGATTCCAAAGATCAAAAGATGAAAATACAATAGTAAAAGGTCCTATATATAGAGAACTAGTAGCCTAGGATTTACAGAGATGAGTAAATGACATAAAAATCCACTTCCGGGCCCACTTGGTGTGTGCTTGGGCTGAGCATT
>NC_029776.3:59761997-59763260 GCF_000817695.3 Arachis duranensis | reverse complement strand
ACTATCATATATTGCTGGAAAGCCCAGGATGTCTACGTTCTAACGCCGTTGAGAGCGCGCCAATTGGGCTTCTGTAGCTCCAGAAAATCGACTTCGAGTGTAGGGAGGTCAGAATCCAACAGCATCTGCAGTCCTTTTTAGTCTCTGAATCAGATTGCTGCTCAGGTCCCTCAATTTCAGCCAGAAAATACCTGAAATCACAGAAAAACACACAAACTCATAGTAAAATCTAGAAAAGTGAATTTTAACTAAAAACTAATAAAAATATACTAAAAACTAACTCAATCCTACTATAAATATACTAAAAACAATGCCAAAAAGCGTACAAATTATCCGCTCATCACAACACCAAACTTAAATTGTTGCTTGTCCTCAAGCAACTGAAAATCAAATAAGATAAAAAGAAGAGAATATGCAATGAATTCCAAAAACATCTATGAAGATCAGTATTAATTAGCTGAGCGGGGCTTTTAGCTTTTTGCCTCTGAACAGTTTTGGCATCTCACTCTATCCTTTGAAATTCAGAATGATTGGCTTCTTTAGGAACTCAGAATCCAAATAGTGTTATTGATTCTCCTAGCTAAGTATGATGATTCTTGAACACAGCTACTTATTGAGTCTTGGCCGTGGCCCAAAGCACTCTGTCTTCTAGTATTACCACCGGATACATACATGCCACAGACACATAATTGGGTGAACCTTTTCAGATTGTGACTCAGCTTTGCTAGAGTCCCCAATTAGAGGTGTCCAGAGTTCTTAAGCACACTCTTTTTTCCTTGGATCACAACTTTATTTCTTTCTTTTTCTTTCTTTTTCTTTTTCTTTTTCTTTTTTTTAGGATTTTTTTTTGTATTCACTGCTTTTTCTTGCTTCAAGAATCATTTTTATGATTTTTCAGATCCTCAGTAACATGTCTCCTTTTTCATCATTCTTTCAAGAGCCAACATTCATGAACCACAAATTCAAAAGACATATGCATTGTTTAAGCATACATTCAGAGAACAAAAGTATTGCCACCACATCAAAATAATCAAACTGTTATAAAATTCAAAATTCATGCAATTCTACTCTTTTTCAATTAAGAACATATTTTATTTAAGAGAGGTGATGGATTCATAGGACATTCATAACTTTAAGGCATAGACACTAAGACACTAATGATCACAAGACACAAACATGGACAAACATAAGCACTAAAATTCGAAAAAACAGGAAAATAAAGAACAAGGAAATTAAGGAACGGGTCCACCTTAGTGATGGCGG
>NC_029776.3:59759612-59761346 GCF_000817695.3 Arachis duranensis | reverse complement strand
TCCGGGTTCACACTTTGATCGTGGTTCTTGGTGATCCATGCATTGGTATAGAACTCTTGAACCATTAAGATTCCGACTTGTTGAATGGGGTTGGTAAGAACTTCCCAACCTCTCCTTCGGATCTCATGCCGGATCTCCGGATATTCACTCTTTTTGAGTTTGAAAAGGACCTCGGGGATCACCTTCTTCAAGGCCACAACTTCATAGAAGTGGTCTTGATGCACCCTTGAGATGAATTTCTCCATCTCCCATGACTCGGAGGTGGAAGTCAATGCCTTCCATTTCCTCTTTCTAGAGGTTTCTCCGGCCTTGGATGCCATAAATGGTTATGGAAAAACAAAAAGCAATGCTTTTACCACACCAAACTTAAAAGGTTTGCTCGTCCTCGAGCAAAATAAGAAAGAAGAGAGTAGAAGAAGAAGAAATAGAGGAGATGGAGGAGGCTTTGTGGTTCGGCCAAAGGGTGGGTTTGGGAGGGAAAGTGGTTTAAATTTGAATGGTGGGGTAGGTGGGGTTTTATGAAGGATGGATGTGAGTGGTGAAGAGAAAGATGGGATTTGATAGGTGAAGGGTTTTTGGGGAAGAGGTGTTGAGGTGATTGGTGAATGGGTGAAGAAGAGAGAGAGTGTGGTGGGGTAGGTAGGGATCCTATGGGGTCCACAGATCCTGAGGTGTCAAGGAAAAGTCATCCCTACACCAAGTGGCGAGCAAAATTGCTCTTTGTGCCAATTCTGGCGTTAAACGCCGGGCTGGTGCCCATTTCTGGCGTTTAACGCCAAGTTCTTGTCCTTTTCTGGCGTTTAACGCTAGTCTGGTGCCCCTTTCTGGCGTTAAATGCCCAGAATGGTGCCAGACTGGGCGTTAAACGCCCATCTGCTAGCTTTACTGGCGTTTAAACGCCAGCAAGCTCTCCTCTAGGGTGTGCTATTTTTCTTTCTATTTTTCTTTCTGTTTTTTCTTTTTCCATTGATTTTGTGACTTCTCATGATCATCAACCTACAGAAAACATAAAATAACAAAGGAAAATAGATAAAATATTATAACATTGGGTTGCCTCCCAACAAGCGCTTCTTTAATGTCAGTAGCTTGACAGAGGGCTCTCATGGAGCCTCACAGATGCTCAGAGCAATGTTGGAACCTCCCAACACCAAACTTAGAGTTTGAATGTGGGGGTTCAACACCAAACTTAGAAGTTGGTTGTGGCCTCCCAACACCAAACTTAGAGTCTGACTGTGGGGGCTCTATTTGACTCTGTTTTGAGAGAAGCTCTTCATGCTTCCTCTCCATGGTTACAGAGGGATATCCTTAAGCCTTAAACACAAGGGATTCTTCATTCACTTGAATGATCAATTCTCCTCTGTCAACATCAATCACAGCCTTTGCTGTGGCTAGGAAGGGTCTGCCAAGGATGATGGATTCATCCATGCACTTTGTCAGTGGCTATCTCCCATCCTCTCAGTGGAAATGTTCAACGCACCCTGTCACGACACGGCTATCCATCTGTCGGTTCTCAATCAGGCCTTGAATAGAATCCAGTGATTCTTTTGCGTCTGTCACTAACGCCCCGCCCTCAGGAGTTCGAAGCTCGTCACAGTCATTCAATCATTGAATCCTACTCAGAATACCACAGACAAGGTTTGGACCTTCCGAATCCTCTTGAATGCCACCATCAGTTCTAGCTTATACCACGAAGATTCCGGTTAAAGAATCCAAGAGATATCCACCCAATCTAAG
>NC_029776.3:59756921-59759607 GCF_000817695.3 Arachis duranensis | reverse complement strand
GGTCTAGGCATGGCCGAATGGCCAGCCTTCCAATGATCTAAGATAGCATAAAAATGAAGATAGCTACCAAGATATCTCAATACAATAGTAAAAGGTCCTACTTATAGAGAACTAGTAGCCTAGGATTTACAGAGATGAGTAAATGACATAAAAATCCACTTCCGGGCCCACTTGGTGTGTGCTTGGGCTGAGCATTAAAGCATTTTCGTGTAGAGACTCTTCTTGGTGTTAAACGCCAGCTTTTGTGCCAGTTTGGGCGTTTAACTCCCATCCTTGTGCCAGTTCCGGCGTTTAACGCTGGGAATTTTGAGGATGACTTTGAACGCCGGTTTGGGCCATCAAATCTTGAGCAAAGTATGGACTATCATATATTGCTGGAAAGCCCAAGATGTCTACTTTCCAACGCCGTTGAGAGCGCGCCAATTGGGCTTCTGTAGCTCCAGAAAATTTACTTCGAGTGCAGGGAGGTCAGAATCCAACAGCATCTGCAGTCCTTTTTAGTCTCTGAATCAGATTTTTGCTTAGGTCCCTCAATTTCAGCCAGAAAATACCTGAAATCACAGAAAAACACTCAAACTCATAGTAAAGTCCAGAAAAGTGAATTTTAACTAAAAACTAATAAAAATATACTGAAAACTAACTTAATCCTACTAGAAACATACTAAAAACAATGCCAAAAAGTGTACAAATTATCCGCTCATCACGCACGCTTCTAAAAGCGAAGGAGAAACGCTTCACGTTCAAAAGCTGCAACAAAGTCGACAAAATGCTCAAGTTCGGCTTCACCATAAAAGGATCGAAGTCCTAAAACTGAAGACTCGACCTCAAAAAATAGAAGACCGAGCTCGAGCAGGGGCACTGTTCATACCCTAGGTCGAGCTGTCCGACCCGGGATGTTCTACTGACAAGTCGACCGACCTCTTCATGTCAGGACAATCCGACCTCTTCTCAAAGAGCTCGGCCAAATCACCTGGAAAGCCCAAAAAGGGCCCAAATGGAGGACCACGTCCTAAATTCTAAGGCAGCCCAAGCCTACAGAGAGAAGGGCGGTTCCCCTGAAGACATGATGACCTCGCTCGAAGATAAGATAAAGATAAGATAAGTTAACTAACTTACCTTATCTAAGAAGTTCGCTCTATACCATTATAAATACACTAGAGCACCCAGGTATAACTCATACTCTGATTCTACTAAAAACCTACTTAATACCCTTGTTAACTTAAGCATCGGAGTCACTTGCAGGTACCACCACCCTCCGGTGATGAGGGATCAGTAGCATTGCCAGTCCAACAGGTCGGACACGACAGCTCCGGCCGCCACGCACAAGCCGGACAAGTCATCTCCGATCAGTATAGAAGATCTCATTCGAGATCGACCTACAATTTCAGGTAACCCTCAGAACAGTCACTAAATTTGAGTCTTCTATTTTCTTTTCAAAAATCTTATTTTTCTTTACTAATTTTTTGTATTTTTTTCTTTGAGTTTAGTTTTATGTTTTAAGTTTGGTGTCATTTGTGTTTTTATGTTATATATTTTCAAATTATTAGTGTCCAAGGTATAACAATTTTTAAGTCTGGTGTCCTTTATTGTTTTTTATTTTTTTTTAATTTTCAAAATTTAGTCTTGGTGTTCATCTTGAACTTCAAAGTGTTCTTGGTGTTCATCTTGACATTCAAAGTTTTCTTATTTGCTTTCTTTGTTTTAATCTAAACAAAATTCTAAGTTTGGTGTCACTTTGTTGTTTTTCTCTTTCCTCATTAAATTCAAAAAAATATCCTTTCCTTTAATTGGTCATTGTTCATACCCTGGATCGAGCTATCCGACCCGGGATGTTTAGCGACAAGTCGATTGACCTCTTCAGGTCAGAACCACCCGACCTCTTCTCAAAGAGTTTGGCCAAATCACCAAGAAGAGCCCAAAAAGGGCCCTGTTCCGAGGGTTACCTGAAACGTGTAGCTCGGTCGTCTTGGAGAAGTCCCGAGGTGGGGGAACTGATGACCCGAGCTTGATATGTAGAGTGGTTGGTGGTTGTACCTGCAATGACACTCCGATGCTTAAGTTAGCATGGGTCCAAGCAGATATGTGTAGAATGTGGAATGAATGCCATACCTGGGTGTTCCAGTGTATTTATAGTAGTTGGCCGTGATCTTCCCTGGATAAGATATTCTTATCTTATCTTATCTTTTGGGAGTTTTATCTCTATCTTTTGTGGAACCGCCCTTTCTAGGCCTTTTCGGCCTTTAGGTTTTGGGCTGCGTTCCTTTTGATGGGCCTTCCTTGCTTTATGGTCCGAGGTCCGACCTTTAGGTGTGGGCCTTAGGGCGAGGTCGGACCTTCTATGAACTTGCCGAGTTGGGGAGCTCGGTCAGGGTATGAACAGAAACTATCCATAATTGGAATCCTTCGGAACCTTGGGAAAGGAATGGAGGATTCATGCTAGAGAAGCTTTCTCACAGTGAATTGGATTGGGGTTTGGATGGATATTGTGACATGTAATCCTACCAAATTGTGGTTCATGAAACTGTGTGGTATAATCAGTGATCGAGCAATCATCTCTTCTTATGAACATTTAAACCAAGGGATTGGGAATCTGTTTGTTTTTAGAGAGAATTGGTGAGCCAAGGAATTGGGATCCAATCATATAAGATTGCCAAGCAAGATTCAATGAATGCATTGGTTGAGGAAG
>NC_029776.3:59754612-59756098 GCF_000817695.3 Arachis duranensis | reverse complement strand
TTTAATGCTCTTGGTTGGATTGAACAGCATATTCTCCCTCAGACTTTCATTTCTACTGATGATGTGTCTATGGAGCACCATTTTCAGTATATGGCGCAGAGCTGTGTCCGGATGGCCAGTCTTCATGCTGCTATTGCCCGGGACTTCAAGAAGTCCCCTATTGGTGCGACCAGCTCCCGACTTGAGAAGGCTCAGTCTGAGTTTGAGAGGATTAGTCAACTGAAGGCTGCCAGGATTACTGAGCTGGAGGCATCTTTGGAGAAAGAGAATGCTAAGGCTACCGCGGCTGTGGCGGCAGCGAAGACATCGGAGGAGATGGCGAAGGCGGCGACGGAGAATTATACTCGTTTATATGCCGAGCTTGTGGAGACAAAGGAGAAGTTGCAATCTGCTCAGGATGGTTTTTACGAGCTAGAAGGTCATGTGGCCAAGGGTATGGATGCTATGTTTGAAAATCTAAAGGCTCAGGTCCGGGTTCTGGCTCCCGACCTAGATCTGAGCTTATTCAGTACGGATAACGTCGTTGTGGAGGGAAAGATTGTTCCTGCTCCCAACGAGGATGAGGTTCCGGTGTCCGACCCCAAAGTTTCGTTTGTGAACCCGACCTTACCCTTGGCCGGGGATGGCTCTGGTGTGGAGGTTTCAAACCGGGATGACGTTGCCGTCGATGCAGTCTCGATTTCTATGTTTCCTCCGCAGCCTTCTGTTGATGTGGAGTCCGGAAAGGACCTTGATCCTCTGTAACCTTTTATTTTTGGTGTTTTGCCCGACCTGTGGGCTCTTTCGTTTTTGGATGGTTTCTGTGAACGCTTTGGACACCTTTTTGCCTTATTAGCTACTTGTAGTAACTTTTTAGCTTATTTATGCGGTGTTTTTGTTCGCGTTTCGACTTTTTGTTCCGCTTTTATGCTTTTTAGTTGTTTTTGGATAACAACTTTTTAGCTAGCGCTTGCTGCTTTTTAGTTGTTTTTTGATAACAACTTTTTAGCTAGCGCTTGGAACTTTTGCTTGTACTTTTTAGTTGTATAGCAACTTTTTAGTAAGCGTTTTCGAAATCTTTTGTTTTCGTTTTTTCGCTTGTACTTTTTAGTTGTATAGCAACTTTCTAGTAAGCGCTTCCGAAATCTTTGTTTTCACCGTTTTAAGGCTTCTTTCTTTGGATCCGGGTTTTTTCTCGGACCTCGGACGTTTCGAGTACCTCCTTTTGTTGGGTCCGACCTTGTTGTTGGTCGGCCTTTTAAGTTATTTTTGTAATCTCTTTTTATTTGGCTTTTTTGAGCCATTTCAGAGTTACTTTATAACTTTCCCTTTGTTGGGTCCGACCTTGTCGTTTGTTGGCCTTTTAAGTTATTTTTGTAATCTCTTTTTATTTGGCTTTTTGAGCCTTTTCAGAGTTACTTTATAACTTCTCACATTAATTTGAACCTCGTCGCTTTATCTTTGCCGACCTTATGTGGCCTCTTGGCAAATGATTTTTTGCGTTTTG
>NC_029776.3:59745293-59749803 GCF_000817695.3 Arachis duranensis | reverse complement strand
TGACTTGGATCGGTGGTGCCGTCGTAGAGGTCCATATCGGGTGGTTTGAAGTTTCGCGGTACCTTCTCCTTCATGATCTCTTGCGTGAAGGGATCATGGTTGCCTTCAGGGGTGGTGCCGCGTTCTGTCCGGTCTTTCAGGTTGGCCTCTATTTTCCGCAGTTTTTCTTCTAATTCTCTGTGCTTTCGAGCCTCCCTTCTCAGATCTTGTTCAGTTTCTTTCTGCTTTTTTATGTCCTCTTCGAGTTGTTTCAGTCGGTTTTTTTGTGCCCGGACTGCTTCCAAAATTTTCGACCTCTTTTCTTTTTCGGAATTTTGTGGATCTTTGTTTGGGAGTGATGTTTTTGGGCGATTCTGTTTGTTTCCTCCTGGAGTGCGTGGTGATAGAGGGCTGTCCGGTCGTTCTCCGGTGTCAACTTCGTCCTCTTGTTCAGATGCAGCACGGTCATTGTTGTGAGGGTCGTCCGCCATGGTAGAGGGATGACTTCCAGGTCCCCGGCAACGGCGCCAATGTTCCGAGGGTTACCTGAAACGTGTAGCTCGGACGTCTGGCAAGACCCGAGGTGGGGGTTCCGTGACCCGAGCTTGATATGCTGAGCGGCTGGTGGTTGTACCTGCAATGACACTCCGATGCTTAAGTTAGCATGGGTCCAAGCAGATATGTATAGAATGTGGAATGAATGCCATACCTGGGTGTTCCAATGTATTTATAGTAGTTGGCCGTGATCTTCCCTGGATAAGATATTCTTATCTTATCTTATCTTTTGGGAGTTTTATCTCTATCTTTTGTGGAACCGCCCTTTCTAGGCCTTTTCGGCCTTTAGGTTTTGGGCTGCGTTCCTTTTGATGGGCCTTCCTTGCTTTATGGTCCGAGGTCCGACCTTTAGGTGTGGGCCTTAGGGCGAGGTCGGACCTTCTATGAACTTGCCGAGTTGGGGAGCTCGGTCAGGGTATGAACAGGCCCAACAGAGGAACACGACCCAAATCCTAAGGCAGTCCAAGCCTATAGTGATAAGGGCGGTTCCCTTGAAGATAAGATGACCTCACTCAAAGATAAGATAAGATAAGATAAGATAACTATCTTATCTCTAGAAAGGTCACTCCCCACCATTATAAATACACTGGACCACCCAGGTATAACTCATACTCTGATTCTACTAAAAACCTGCTTAATACCCTTGCTAACTTAAGCATCGGAGTCCCTTGCAGGTACCACCACCCTCCGGTGACGAAGGATCAGCACCGCCACCAAGTCCAACAAGTCGAACACGGTGGCTCCGGCCACCATCATCAAGTCAGACATAACAGCTCCGACCAGTACAGAAGATCTCGTCCGAGATCGACCTACAGTTTCAGGTAACCCACGGAATAGTCATAATTTTCGAATACATTAGGGTTGATTTAGTAAAAATTTCAATTTTAAAAATTATATCTTCTTAAATCTTTTTCAAAATAAAATCCTTTTTTATTTATTTTTATTTTTAATTTTTTCAAAAATCTTTTAAAATATTTTTTTAATTAATTAATTATTTTACTTTTCAAATTTTCTTTTATTTACTTTTTTAATTTTCGAAATTTTTGTTTATTATTTTATTTTGTTTTATTTTAATTTTGTCTCACATCATCTCCCTTTCTCCATGATGGACCTAAGTGGGAATGAACAGTCTAGAAGGACTCTGGGGTCATATGCTAACCCCACTGCTACTTCATATGGGTGTAGTATCTGTATACAAAATTTTGAGCTAGCAATTTTGAGCTAAACCCCCAACTCATTATCATGGTGCAGCAAAATTGCCAGTATTCTGGTCTTCCACAGGAAGAACCTACTAAGTTTCTGACACAGTTCTTACAAATTGCTGACACAATAAGTGATAAGGAAGTAGATCAAGATGTCTACAGATTATTACCATTTCCATTTGCTGTAAAAGATCAAGCTAAGAGGTGGCTAAATAACCAACCCACAACAAGCATAAGAACATGGAAACAGTTATCAGACAAATTCCTAAATCAATATTTCCCTCCAAAAAGGATGACACAGCTAAGGCTGGACATCTAATGCTTTAAACAAGAGGATCATGAATCTCTTTATGATGCCTGGGAGAGGTACAGAGAGATGCTAAGGAAATGCCCCTTTGAAATGTTTTCAGAGTGGGTGCAGTTAGACATCTTCTACTATGGGCTTACAGAAAAAGCCCAGATATCTCTAGGCCACTCAGCTAATGGATCTATACACATGAGAAAAACAATTCAAGAAGCTCAAGAGCTTATAGATACAGTTGCTAGAAATCAGCATCTGTACTTAAGTAGTGAGTCCTCCATGAAAAAAGAGGCTAAGGTAGTATCCACTGAACTTAGTCCTCCAGAACAAGTTGCTGAATTCAATCAGCAATTATGTTATCTAGCAGAATAGCTAGCAGAATTTAAGGAAATGCTACAAGAAACCAAGGATGCTAACCAAAGTATGGAGAAACAATTGAATCAAACAAAATAGCAGTTATCCAGACAAATAACAGAAGAATGCCAAGCTGTTCAATTAAGGAGTGGGAAGATATTAAATGTCTCAACTCAAGGCAACAGAAAGTCAAGGAAGGAACAATTGACAGAGGATGAGCAAACCATTGCCCGAAATCCCTCTGCGGATAGTAAGAGCCCTGAAAGGAATAATTCTGGCATTCAAATGCCAGAAAAGGGTGAAAAATTGGCGTTAAACGCCCAGTCCATGTCCAGTTCTGGCGTTCAAAAGCCAGAAAAGGGTGGAAAATTGGCGTTGAATGCCCATCCAACCCCTAATCCCGGCGTTCAAATGCCAATGAAGGATCAGACACCTACAGGTGCTGATAGTAACCTTCCTAAGAAGGCTTCTCTAACCTCCTCTGTAGGAAATAAACCTACAGCAACTAAGGTTGAGGAATATAAAGCCAAGATGCCTTATCCTCAGAATCTCCGCCAAGTGAAATAGGATAAACAATTTGCCCGCTTTGCAGACTATCTCAGGACTCTTGAAATAAAGATCTCGTTTGCATAGGCACTTGAGCAAATAACCTCTTATGCTAAGTTCATGAAAGAGATCTTAAGTCATAAGAAGAGTTGGAGAGAAACTAAAAAAGTTTTCCTCACTGAAGAATGCAGTGCAGTCATTCTGAAAAGCTTACCAGAGAAGCTTAAAGATCTCGGAAGCTTTATGATTTCATGCATATTAGAGGGTACTTGTACCAAGACAGCTCTATGTGATCTTGGGGCAAGTATCAACCTAATACCTGCATCCACTATCAGAAAGCTTGGCTTGACTGACCAACCCGAATATGTCTCCAACTTGCTGATGGCTCCATTAAATATCCATCAGGCGTAATTGAGGACATGATTGTCAAGGTTGGGCCATTTGCCTTTCCCACTGACTATGTAGTACTGGAAATAGAGGAGCACAAGAGTGCAACTCTCATTCTAGGAAGACCTTTCCTAGCAACTGAACAAACCCTCATTAATGTCCAAAAAGGGGAAGTGACCCTGAGAGTCAATGAGGATGAGTTTAAGTTGAATGCTGTCAAAGCTATGCAGCATCCAGACACATCAAAAGACTGCATGAGAGTTGATAATACTGACTCCCTGGTGGAAGAATTCAATATGACTGAGAGTCTCGAATAAGAGCTAAAGGATTAATTAGGAGGTAAGGTGGGAATATGTTAGGTGGGGATCCTGTGGGGTCCACAGATCCTGAGATGATCCTGTGGGGTCCACAGATCCTGAGGTGTCAAGGATTTACATCCCTGCACCAATTAGGCATGTAAAATGCCTTAGCATACCATTCTGGCATTTAAACGCCGAAGTGATGCACGTTCTGGGCGTTCAACACCCATGTGTAGCATGTTTCTGGCGTTGAACGCCAGTTCCATGCTTGTTACTAGTGTTCAGCGCCAGCTTTCCTCAAGGCATATTCCTGGCATCCAAACGCCAGGATGTTGCTTGTTTCTGGCATTCAGCGCCAGCTCCATGCTCTGTTCTGGCGTTGAACGCCAGCCAGATGCTCCTTACTGGCGTTTAAACGCCAGTAAGTCCTTCCTCCAGGGTGTGATTTTTCTTCTGCTATTTTTGATTCTGTTTTTAATTTTAATATTTTTTTCGTGACTCCACATGATCATGAACCTACTAAAACATAAAAAAAACAAATAAAATAAAATTAGATAATTAAAAATTGGGTTGCCTCCCAACAAGCGCTCTTTTAGTGTCACTAGCTTGACAGTGGGCTCTCTTGGAGCCACAAAGGTGATCAGGTCAATGTTGTGGACTCCCAACACCAAACTTAGAGTTTGGATATAGGGGTTCAATACCAAACTTAGAGTTTGGTTGTGGCCTCCCAACACTAAACTTAGAGTTTGATTGTGGGGGCTCTGTTTGACTCTGTACTGAGAGAAGCTATGCATGCTTACTCTCCATTGTTACAGAAGGATAGCCGTGTGCCTTAAACACAAGGTAGTCCCCATTCAATTGAAGGACTAATTCTCCTATGTTAACAT
>NC_029776.3:59743390-59745108 GCF_000817695.3 Arachis duranensis | reverse complement strand
CGGCTTCTCCATTACAGAGAGTGGCATAAGATTTATGCCTGACCCCAGGTCACACAGAGCCTTGTTAAAGGTCAAGGTGCCTATGGTACAGGGTATTAAGAATTTACCAGGATCTTGTCTCTTTTGAGGTAAAGTTTTTTGAACCCATGTATCTAGTTCACTAATGAGCAAGGGAGGTTCACCTTCCCAAATCTCATTACCAAACAACTTGGCATTCAGCTTCATGATGGCTCCTAGATATTGAGCAACTTGCTCTCCAGTCACATCTTCATTCTCTTCTGAGGAAGAATAGTCTTTAGAGCTCATGAATGGCAGAAGAAGATTTAGTGGAATCTCTATGGTCTCTATATGAGCCTCAGATTCCTTTAGGTCCTCAATAGGGAACTCCTTCTTGTTTGAGAGATGTCCCAGGAGGTCTTCCTCACTAGGATTTTCGTCCTTCTCCTCCCTTGTGCATTCGGCCATATTGATTACATCAATGGCCTTGCACTCTTCTTTTGGATTTTCTTCTGTATTGCTTGGGAGAATACTGGGAGGAGTTTCAATGACTTTCTTACTCAGTTGGCCCACTTGTGCCTCCAAATTTCTGATGGAGGACCTTGTTTTACTCATGAAACTTAAAGTAGCCTTAGACAGATCAGAGACTAAATTTGCTAAATTAGAGGGGCTTTGCTCAGAATTCTTTGTCTGTTGCTGAGAAGATGATGGAAAAAGCTTGTTATTGCTTAGCCTGTTTCTTCCACCATTATTAAAGCCTTGTTGAGGCTTTTATTGATCCTTCCATGAGAAATTTGGATGATTTCTCCATGATGAATTATAGGTGTTTCCATAAGGTTCACCCATGTAATTTACCTCTGCTATTGCAGGGTTCTCAGGATCATAAGCTTCTTCAGAAGCTGCCTCTTTAGTACTGTTGGATGCATTTTGCCATCCATTCAGACTTTGAGAAATCATGTTGACTTGCTGAGTCAACACTTTGTTTTGAGCCAATATGGCATTCAAAGCATCAATTTCAAGAACTCCCTTCCTCTGAGACGTCCCATTATTCACGAAATTCCTCTCAAAAGTGTACATGAATTGGTTATTTGCAACCATGTCAATAAGTTCTTGAGCTTCTGTAGGCGTTTTCTTTAAGTGGATGGATCCACCTACAGAATGGTCCAATGACATTTTGGAAAACTCAGATGGACCATAATATAATATATCTAATATGGTCCATTCTGAAAACATGTTAGAAGGACACTTTTTGGTCATCTGCTTGTATCTTTTCCAAGCTTCATAGAGGGATTTACTATCTTTTTGCTTGAAGGTCTGAACATCCACTCTAAGCTTGCTCAGCTTTTGAGGAGGAAAGAATTTATCCAAGAAGGTCGTGACTAGCTTATCCCAGGAGTCCAGGCTATCTTTAGGTCGTGAGTCCAACCATGTTCTAGCTTTGTCTCTTACAGCAAAAAGGAAAAGCATGAGCCTGTAGACTTCAGGATATACTCCATTCATCTTAATAGTCTCACAAATCTGCAAGAACTCAATTTAAAACTGGTAAGGATCTTCAGATGGAAGTCCATGAAACTTGCAGTTCTGTTGCATTAGAGCAACTAATTGAGGTTTCAGCTCAAAATTGTTTGCTCCAATGGCAGGAATTGAGATGCTTCTTCCATCAAACTTGGACGTGGGTTTAGTAAAATCACCAAGCATCCTCCTTGCATTATTGTTGTTGG
>NC_029776.3:59734156-59743257 GCF_000817695.3 Arachis duranensis | reverse complement strand
AGAGTCCTTTCAGGTTCTGGATCAGCTTCAACAAAGATGCCTTTTTCCTTATTCCTGCTCATATGAAAGAGAAGAGAAAAAGAAAAAGGAAGAGGAATCCTCTATATCTGGACAAAGAGGATCCTTATTATTAGTAGAAGAAGAAAGGAATAAGAGTGGAGAATCCAATCACAAGGGTGAGGATAGATGCAGTGATTGGAGATGAAGAGAGGTGAAGAGAAGTGTTAGTAAATAAATAAATAAATAGAAGAAGAGAAGAGAGAGAGAATTCAAAAATTAATTTTGAAAAGGAGTTAGTGATTTTCGAAAATTAAAGATGAGATAGAATTGAAATTAAAATTTAAAACAATTAAAAAGAATTTTTGAAAAGAGATGAGATATTTTCGAAAATTAAAGAGGGAAAAGTAGTTAGGTGGTTTTGAAAACGATAAGAAACAAACAAAAGTCAAATAGTTAGTTGAAAAAGATATTAAAATCAAATTTGAAAAGATAAGAAGATATGATAAAAAGATAGGATTGAAAAAGATTTAATTTTTAAAATTAAAATTAATTACTTAACTAACAAGAAACTAAAAGATAAGATTCTAGAATTTAAAGATTGAACCTTTCTTAACAAGAAAGTAACAAACTTCAAATTTTTGAATCAATCACATTAATTGTTAGCATAATTTTCGAAAATTTTGAAATAAAATTAAGAAAAGATTTTGAAAATCAATTTAAAAGAAATTTTCGAAAATATATAAAAAAATGAAAAAGATTTGAGTTTTGAAAAAGTTTTGAAAAGATAAGTTTTTTTTTTAAAATTGAAAATTTGACTTGACTTGTAAGAAACAACTAATTTTAAAAATTTTTGACCAAGTCATCTCAAATTTTCGAAATTTTGGAGAGAAATAAGGAAAAGATTTTTTTTTATTTTTAAATTTTTAATGATGAGAGAGAAGAGAAAAAAATTTAAAATTAAAATGTCATAATTGTGTTTTTCTCTTTTCTTTTTGGATCAAAACAAGGAATGCATGCAAGAACACTATGAATGTCAAGATGAATACCAAGAACACTTTGAATATCATGATGAACATCAAGAACATATTTTTGAAAAATTTTTATGCAAAGAAAACATGTAGGATACCAAACTTAGAATTCTTTAATGGTTGGACTCTAACAAACAAAAAATGCATATGAAAAATAACAAAAGATACAAAACAAGAAAATATCAAGATCAAACAAGAAGACTTACCAAGAACAACTTGAAGATCATGAAGAACACTATGAATGCATGAATTTTCGAAAAAATGCAAGATATTTTTAAAGCATGCAATTTACACCAAACTTAAAAATTGACTCAAAATTCAAATAAGAAACACTAAATATTTTGTTTTTTATGATTTTATGAATTTTTTGTATTTTTATTATTTTTTTCGAAAATAATTTTTGGGAAAAACGAAAACAAAGAAAAATTTTGAAAAATTTTTGAAAACTTTTTTTGAAAAGAAAATTACCTAATCTGAGCAACAAGATGAACCGTCAATTGTCCATACTCGAACAATCCCCGGCAACGGCGCCAAAAACATGGTGGACAAAATTGTGATCATCAACAATGGCTCCAAAGGCTTGGTGCTCTCAAACGTGAATCACACTTTGTCACAACTCCGCACAACTAACCAGCAAGTGCACTGGGTCGTCCAAGTAATACCTTACGTGAGTAAGGATCGATCCCACCGAGATTGTTGGTATAAAGCAAGCTATGGTCATCTTGTAAATCCCAGTCAGGCGGATTTAACTGGATTAAGAGATTATTGGTTTAAATAAAGATAATAAAATAAACAGAAAATAAAGATAAAGTTACTCATGTAATTCAATAGTGGGAATTTCAAATAGGTGTATGGAGGTGCTGTGTTCCTTCTGAATCTCTGCTTTCCTACTTCTTCCTTCTAGTTTTTCATCACTCCTTTCTATGGCAAGCTGTATGTAGGGCATCACCGTTGTCAATGGCTACATCTCATCCTCTAAGTGAAAATGGTCCAAATGCTCAATCAGGTTGGAATAGAATCCAGTGATCCTTTTGCATCTGTCACTAATGCCCAGCCTTCAGGAGTTTGAAGCTTGTCACAGTCATTCAATCCTGGAATCCTACTCGGAATACCACAGACAAGGTTAGACTTTCCGGATTCCCATGAATGCCACCATCAATTCTTGCTTATACCATGAAGATTCTGATCAAGGAATCCAAGAGATATGTGCCCGGTCTAAGGTAGAACGGAAGTGGTTGTCAGTCACGCGCGTTTATAGGTGAGAATGATGATGAGTGTCACGGATCATCACATTCATCAAGTTGAAGTACAACGAATATCTTAGAACAGGAATAAATTGAATTGGATAGAAAATAGTAGTAATTGCATTAAAACTTGAGGTACAGCAGAGCTCCACACCCTTAATCTATGGTGTGTAGAAACTCCACCGTTGAAAATACATAAGTGAAAAGTCCAGGCATGGCCGAATGGCCAGCCCCCAGATCTAAGAACTAAACATCCCCAAGATTGAATAATACAATCCCAGATTTTTAATAAACTAGTAAAAAGTTCTTTTTATACTAAACTAGCTACTAGGGTTTACAGAGGTAAGTAATTGATGCATAAATTCACTTCCGGGGCCCACTTGGTGTGTGCTTGGGCTGAGCTTGATCTATCCACGAGCTGAGGCTTCTCTTGGAGTTGAACGCCAAGTTGTAACGTGTTTTGGGCGTTCAACTCTGGTTCGTGACGTGTTTCTGGTGTTTGACTCCAAACATGAAACTGGCGTTGAGCGCCAGTTTACATCATCAAATCTCAAATAAAGTATGGACTATTATATATTGCTGGAAAGCTCTGGATTTTACTTTTCGACGCCGTTGAGAGTGCGTCATTTGGAGTTCTGTAGCTCCATAAAATCCATTTCGAGTGCAGGGAGGTCAGATTCCAGCAGTATCAGCAGTCCTTTTTCAACCTTCTTATCAGAGTTTTGCTCAGGTCCCTCAATTTCAGCCAGAAAATACCTGAAATCATAGAAAAACACACAAACTCATAGTAAAGTCCAGAAATATGAATTTAACATAAAAACTAATGAAAACATCCCTAAAAGTAACTAGATCATACTAAAAACTACCTAAAAACAATGCCAAAAAGCGTATAAATTATCCGCTCATCACGTGCCTAGAGAAGAAGAAATAAAAGATCCTATGGCATTGCCATGGATCACAATATGGATGACATTTCGGAGGTGAGCAAACAGCCACAAAAGTCCTCCAATGTGGCTTCTACTGGCCTACCCTCTATAGAGACTCCTGAGAGTTTGTACGTAACTGTGACAGTTGCCAGAGAGCTGGTAATTTGCCTCATGGTTATGCCATGCCTCAGCAAGGGATCTTAGAAATTGAGTTGTTTGATGTATGGGGTATTGATTTCATGGGGCCTTTCCCACCATCATACTCAAACACTTACATTCTAGTGGCAGTAGATTATGTATCTAAATGGGTAGAGGCAATTGCCACACCAACTAATGATACTAAGACAGTGATGAAGTTCCTTCAGAAGCATATCCTCAGCAGATTTGGTGTCCCCAGAATACTAATCAGTGATGGAGGAACTCATTTCTGCAATAAACAGCTTGACTCTGTTCTGATCCGATATGGAATTAACCACAAAGTGGCAACTCCATATCATCCACAGATAAATGGGCAGGCTGAAGTCTCAAATAGAGAACTAAAATGAATCCTGGAACAGACTGTAAGTACCCGTAGAAAGGATTGGGCAAGGAGTCTGGATGATGCTCTGTGGGCATACAGAACTACATTCAAAACTCCTATAGGGACCTCTCCATACCAGCTTGTGTATGGAAAAGCCTATCACCTGCCAGTGGAACTGGAACACAAGGCCTACTGCATAACTAGATTCCTAAACCTTGATGCCAAGTTGGCTGGAGAAAAAAGATTGCTCTAGTTGAATGAGCTAGAGGAATTCAGACTCAATGCTTTCGAAAATGCAAATATTTACAAAGAGAAAGCAAAAAGCTGGCATGACAAGAAACTGTCATCCAGAGTCTTTGAGCCAGGACAGAAGGTTCTGCTATTTAACTCTAGGCTCAGATTGTTCCCTGGAAAATTAAAATCCCCGTGGAGGGGACCATATGTGATCACAAGTGTGTCACCATATGGATATGTCGAGCTTCAGGATATTGACTCTAACAAAAAGTTCATTGTTAATGGACAGAGAGTCAAACATTATCTTGAAAGCAATGTTAAGCAAGAATGCTCAAAATTGAGACTAGACTAAAGCTCAGTAAAAGTCCAGCTAAAGACAATAAAGAAGCGCTTGCTGGGAGGCAACCCAGTCATTAGCAAGGGTTCTTGTTATTTAAATAATAATTATAGGAGTTTGATATAAATTATCTTTAAGGTTAATTGTCAAATGCAGAAGTTTACAGAGTTACAGAAGGATTCAGAACACAAAGCAGAGAAAAAGAGCTCACTGGCTTGAAAATGCCTGTAAGAGGCATTTTGGGCGTTAAACGCCAGAATGGGTACCATTCTGGGCATTTAACGCCAGTACAGATACCATTATGGGCGTTAAACGCCAGAATGGGTACCATTCTGGGCGTTTAATGCCAGAGTTGCAGCATCCTGGCGTTTAACGCCAGAGTTGCAGCATCCTGGCGTTCAGAAAAATGTCCAATGACAAAGGATTCCTGGCGTTTAACGCCAGCCAGGGTACCTGGCTGGGCTGGGCGTTAAATACCTAAATTGGCCAACAAATAGGCGTTAAATGCCAGAATGGATACCATTATGGGCGTTTAACGCCAGAACTGACAGGGGGAGGTGATTCTGTTTTCACTTCAATTTTTTTTCAAATTTTCATGTTTTAATTCATAATTTTCTACATAAGCATGTTACAAATTTTCATCTCACAAATTCAATTTTCAAAAATTTAATAATCTTCTAAATTCTTTTTAATTTTCTTTCAAAATCCCTTTCAAATCTTTTTCAAAAACTCATTTATCTTTTCAATTTCTTTCCAAATCTTTTCTAATTCATCATATCATCTTTTAATTCTTAGATGCATCAACAAAAATTCAGATTTAACTTCTTTATATCTTTTCTATATCTTTTGAATTTTAAAATCTCATCTTTTTCATATCATGATTCATCTTTTACAAATCATATCTTTTTCAAAATTTTCGAAACCCACCCCCTTCCTTTTAAATACACGTTCAGCCATCCCCATACTTCCACCATTCAAATATGTCTCCCCCCTATTCCTCTCCTTTCCTTTCTTTTGCTTGAGGACAAGCAAACATCTAAGTTTGGTGTGCTTTTCTGTGATTACTGAGCAAAACCTCACCAAGATCATGGCCCCTAAAGGAAAACAAACCACTTTAAGAGGTAAGAAAGAGAATAATCTAAAACCACTTTGGAATCATGAGAGGTTCTTAACCAAAGAACATGCAGACCATTACCACAAAATAATGGGTTTAAGGTCAGTGATCCCGAAAGTTAAGTTCGATCTGAAAGAAGACGAATATCCAGAGATCCAAGAACAGATTCAAAACAGAGGTTGGGAAATCCTAGCTAATCCTGAGATAAAGGTGGAAAGAAACATGGTCCAGGAATTCTACTCAAATCTGTGGCTAACAGATAAACAGAGAATGACGGGAATTGCCTTCCATAGCTTTCGAACTATGGTTAGAGGGAAGACTATTTACTTCCACCTTGACAAAATAAGAGAGGTCTTCAAGCTGCCTCAACTCTAAGATGATCCAGAATCCTTTAATAGGAGAATGGTGAGAGTAGATAAGCGTTTGGACCAAGTTCTAGAGGACATGTGCCTCCCTGGAACTAAGTGGATAGCCAACTCAAAAGGTATCCCAGACCAACTCAAGAGAGGGGATCTCAAACCAGTCGCTAGGGGCTGGTTGGACTTCATTGGGCATTCTATATTGCCCACTAGCAACCGTTCTGAGGTTACTATCAAAAGAGCAGTGATGATTCATTGCATTATGCTGGGAAACGAAGTGGAGATTCATCATCTGATTTCTTGTGAGATTTATACAATTGCAAATAAGAACTCCACTGAAGCCAAATTGGCTTACCCAAGCTCAATCTCCCTGCTATGTAAAGATGCTGGGGTAAAGATGGGAGTGGATGAGTTCATCTCAATCGAGCATCCAATCACTAAAAAGTCAATGGAGGGACAACAAGTACACGACAACTCCATCAAGAGGAGGTCACATGAGTTCCTCCCAGAAATCTCTCAAATTGATTACTGGGCCCACCTAGAAGCATCTGTCACCAAGCTGCAAGAAGCTATGGATAAACTTAAGGAAGAACAGCAAAATCAAAATAGCATGCTCTACAAGCTGCTTAAGAAACAATAAAAGCAAGGGCATGAGCTATAGAAGCTGAAGCGCCAGAAGCTCTCCCTTGAGGGACCAGACACGCCACAGATTGAAGGAGCATCCATCTCCCAAAATAAAGGTTGTTGAGTCCTAATCTTAAATTTATGATAACTTTTATTATTAGAAACCTATCTTAAGAATTACATGAGTATTAGTAATTAGGGTCTTTATTTTTATTTTTATTTTTTATTATCTCCATGTAAGCTATAATTTATTCTTCTCATCATCACTAAACATGAATAAAATAGTAGATTTTCTTTAGAGTAAGGAGGCAATTATTTCAAGTTTTCAATAAGAAAAATTCTAATTATTTTTATGTGGTGGCAACACTTTTTGTCTTCTGAATGAATGCTTGAACAGTGCATATTTTTGATAGTGAAGTTTATGAACGTTAAAATTGTTGGCTCTTGAAAGAATGATGAAAAGAAAGAGAAATGTTATTGATAATCTGAAAATCATAAAATTGATTCTTGAAGCAAGAAAAAGCAGTGAAAAATACAAAGCTTGCAAAAAAAAACAAAAAATAAAGAAAAAGCAAGCAGAAAAAACCAATAGCCCTTTAAACCAAAAGGCAAGGGTAAAAGGATCAAAGGCTTTGAGCATTAAGGGATAGGAGGGCCCAAGGGAATAAAATCCTGGCCTAAGCAGATAAATCAAGCTGTCCCTAACCATGTACTTGTGTCATGAAGGTCCAAGTGAAACGCTTGAGACTGAGTGGTTAAAGTCGTGATCCAAAGCAAAAGAGTGTGCCTAAGAACTCTGGGCACCTCTAACTAGGGACTCTAGCAAAGCTGAATCACAATCTGAAAGGTTCACCCAGTTATGTGTCTGTGGCATTTATGTATCCTGTAGTACTACTGGAAAACAAGATGCTTAGGGTCACAACCAAGACTCATAAAGTATCTGTATTCAAGAATCAACATATTAAACTAGGAGAATCAATAACACTATCCGAATTCTGAGATCCTAAGGATGCCAATCATTCTGAACTTTAAAGGATAAATTTAGATGCCAAAACTGTTCAGGAGCAAAAAGGTACTAGTCCCACTCATCTAATTAGAATCTGAGCTTCACTTAAAACTCTGAGATGTATTGCCTCTTGATTTTCTTTCTACCCTATTTTATTTATCTAGTTGCCATGGGACAAGTGGTGCACGAAATTTTAATCTTAATATCAAAATCAAGATTTCTTATGATCTCGTACCACTAACCAGCAAGTGCACTGGGTCATCCAAGTAATACCTTACGTGAGTAAGGGTCAATCCCACGTAGATTATTGGTTTGAAGCAAGCTATGTTTATTTTATTATTCTTAGTCAGGATATCAATTAAAATTATCAGTTTGAATTATTAGAAAAATAAAAGAGCGTGAAATAATTACTTATTGTGCAGTAATGGAGAATATGTTGGGGTTTTGGAGATGCTTTGTCCTCTGAATTCCTGCAATGTAATATTCAACTCAATAGCATAATGCAAGGTTCCTTCCATGGTAAGCTCTATGTAGGGTGTCACCGTTGTCAATGGCTACTTCCCATCCTCTCAGTGAAAAATGATCCAAATGCTCTGTTACAGCACGGCTAATCATCTGTCGGTTCTCAATCAGGTTGGAATAGAATCCAATGATTCTTTTGCATCTATCACTAACGCCCAGCCTTCAGGAGTTTGAAGCTCATCACAGTCATTCAATCCCAGAATCCTACTCGGAATACCACAGACAAGGTTAGACTTTCCGGATTCTCATGAATGCCGCCATCAATCCGGCTTATACCACGAAGATTCTGATTAAGGAATCTAAGAAATATTCATTCAATCTAATGTAGAACGGAGGTGGTTATCAGACACACATTCATGGGTTGAGGAAGGTGATGAGTGTCACAGATCATCACCTTCTCCATAATTAAGCGAGAATGAACATCTTAGATAGCAACACGCATATTTGAATGGAAAAATATAAGTGATTGCATTAATTCATCGAGACGCTGTGATGGTGTTTTTGTGGAAAAACAAATTTCCAACACACAAATCCAACCGGCAAGTGTACCGGGTCGCATCAAGTAGTAATAACTCACTTAGAGTGAGGTCGAACCCACAGGGATTGATGGATCAAGCAATTTTAGTGGGTGATTAGTTTAGTCAAGCTAACATTGAAGTGAATTTGGATGAAGTGTAGCCAACAGAAAGTAAATTGCAAGGAAATTAAAAGATGCAGAAAATAAAATTGCAGGAAACTTAAATAACAAGAAAGTAAAATAGCTAAAACTTAAATTGCAAGAAATATAAATTGCATCAAATGTAAAGGGGGTTGGGGTGCTAGCAATTAAATGAAAGCAGTAGATCCAAGCTTAGAACAATTGCAAGGAAATTAAATTGCAGGAAAAGTAAATTCAAGGTCACAGTAGCTTAAATGTAAATTGCAGAAGAACACAAGTGCAGGAAATTAAATTGGGAGCAATGAGATGCAACAAAGAGACATAGATCATTTTTCAAGTCTCAAAGTGAAACTAACAATTTCAATGAAACAGTAAAAACAGAAAGAAAGCCAAGAGCTCAATTGCTCACTTGACCAAAACAGAAACAAAATTCAACTCAATTGTGAAACTCAGAAAAGAAATTCAAGATCTCAGGGAATCAATGAGACTAGAGAACAAGTCTAGATCTCAAGCCCTTCCTTGATCAATT
>NC_029776.3:59732977-59734123 GCF_000817695.3 Arachis duranensis | reverse complement strand
AAACAAATTACAAAAATGAAAATCCTAATTTAATTGATCCATGTGCCTTTGAGTGATGATGTGGGCTTTGCTTGCTTTGGATTTGAGGAGAAATGGGTTTGGTTGGCTTTGATTCAATTTGGTGAGGAATTGAATTAAAATGGAATTTTGGCCCATGTTGCTTCCAGGAGGCTGCCCTGCCCTTGTGGAGGGCAGGGCAGGATTTGGTGCGTGTTGGTGCTTGCTTGGTGCGGTCTTGGTGCGGTCTGGTGCGGTCTGGTGCGGCCTTGGTGCACAGAACGCTGCCCTGCCCTCGCGGAGGGCAGGGCAGGAAAAATTGGTGCTGCCAGGATGTGCCACGGTGCGCCAGAATGGTGCCTTGGTGCACAGAATGCTGCCCTGCCCTCGCGGAGGACAGGGCAGGAAAAATTGGTGCTGCCAGGATGTGCCACGGTGCGTGCTGATGCTGCCAGAGTCATGCCATGGTGCGCCAGAATGGTGCCTTGGTGCACAGAACGCTGCCCTGGATCGTGATGGTGCGCGCTGGTGCTGCCAGACTCATGCCGTGGTGCACCAGAATTGAGCCTTGGTGCGCCAGATTCATGCACCAACAAAATGCTTCCCTGCCCTCGGGGAGGACAGGGCAGTGTTTTCACTTTGATGTCTCAGGTTCGAATCATGGCCGAAACACACGCTCAATCATTTTCCTTGGCTTTCTTGGCACCAAAGTAAGGCCTACTTTCTTGCTTTCTCATGGCCCTTAAAGATGCCTTTCGTTCCTGCCTCAATTGTGCGCCAAATATGGATTGCTATATATCGTTGGAAAGCTCTGAATGTCAGCTTTCCAACGCAACTGGAAGCATATCAATTGGACGTCTGTAGCTCAAGTTATAGCCCTTTGAAGTAGGCATGGTCATGCTGTGTGCGGCCAGATTTTAACTTAGCGAAAATTCTTGCTTCCAACCACACTTTGCATCACGATTCTGCCCTGCCCTTGGCAAGAGCAGGATCGTGTGCGTGCTGGCTGCTTCCTTTCTTGATTTGGTCATGGGCCACGCTTTTAAAAGCGTGGCCTAAGGCTCCAAAGTGTACCCAACTTCAAAATGTACCCCAAAGCTCTTTTTTTCTCCTTTTTTTGTGCTTCTTTGCTTCTTTTTCTTCTTATTT
>NC_029776.3:59731300-59732752 GCF_000817695.3 Arachis duranensis | reverse complement strand
TTCCTTGAAACAAGCTTTTGATTTTCTTATTAGCTTCTCCTTTTGGGTGCTTTGCCCCATGAGTTGATAACAAAGCTACGACTTCTAAATGCTTTGTTTTCAAGTATTACCACTTAATACATAAGCACCACAAGCGTTTATTTAGAGGACTTCATTAAGCTCATTTTTTTTCTTTTCTTGACTCTCTAATCATTGATGCTCAGAGCCTTGAGCTTTGAGGGAGTGCTTTTGCACTTGAGCCTAGCCTTGACTTCTAAGTGTTTTGTTTTCAAGCATTTGCCTTGATACATAAACACCACAAGCACTTAACAAATAAATTGCCATTGGTACTCAGAGCCTTCAGCTTTCCCATTCTTTCCCTTTTTATTTTCTTGCCCTTTTTTGCATTTACTTTTTTTTTCAAGTTTTTCATGATTTCAAAAGATTTCACAAAATGTACTAGATGAAAAACTTCAATTAAATTAAATCCAATGCAATTGAGCAACAATTAATCATACTAGCTTTCCAATACTTGTATGCACATGCTAAAATCTTCTTTAATGCCTTGTTTGTTTATGATCATGATGCTTCTTGCTTTTGAATTCACAAAACTCAAGTTGGTAGTCATAATGTCACAACAACATATTTCAAATCAAATTCAAGCTATGCTTAGTCATAACACACATGCATAAAGAGAATATAAAACAATCATGAAATTTAAAGTGCTGAAAATAAATGAGAGGAAAAGGAACTTTACAACCTTGAAATTCATCTTCTCTATTGTTGTCATTTTCCTCCCATTCTTCTCCTTCCCATACCAACTCAGAATGTTTGCTCATCCTTAAGCAACAATTAGAACAATGGCTATGGGATCTAAAATAGATCATGAATGTCTCACACAAAAGGATGTCAGTAGCATATGTGTTTAGGCAAGCAAGATTAAGATAACAATCAAGGCACAGAGAAATAAAAACACTATGATTGCAAACATAAGATGGTGTGCATGATACATTGCATAAAAAAATATAAGTGGCACACCAAACTTAGTGTGACAATTTCATTCAATTTATTTGAACTAAAACTAAACAAAAGAAACTGTTATTTGTTGAATACAATCACCAAGCCAAGAATATGTCATGAATAAGGATCTATTGGTGATATATTAACAAAAACAGTTAAGAAGCAAAATAAGTGGAAGTATTAAAAATAAAGAAATAACTAAAGTAAACAGAATAATAAAGTGTCAAACCAAAAGAAAAACAACACTGCAAAAGCCTTATGATTATGCAGACAAGTGGTGTTGCTTAATGAATTGCATAGAGAATTAAGTGGCACACCAAACTTAGAATCTTAGTGTGTCACTTCCATTTTTGATTTGATGCAATCATCCAAAAAGATTGAAAACAAGTTGTTACAAGACAACACCAAACTTAGAATGTAACCATATGCCCATTTATTGAATTTAAACAAAGT
>NC_029776.3:59728845-59729509 GCF_000817695.3 Arachis duranensis | reverse complement strand
TGAAAGCAGTAGATCCAAGCTTAGAACAATTGCAGGAAATTAAATTGCAGGAAAAGTAAATTCAAGGTCACAGTAGCTTAAATGTAAATTGCAGAAGAACACAAGTGCAGGAAATTAAATTGGGAGCAATGAGATGCAACAAAGAGACATAGATCATTTTTCAAGTATCAAAGTGAAACTAACAATTTCAATGAAACAGTAAAAACAGAAGGAAAGCCAAGAGCTCAATTGCTCACTTGACCAAAATAGAAACAAAATTCAACTCAATTGTGAAACTCGGAAAAGAAATTCAAGATCTCAGGGAATCAATGAAACTAGAGAACAAGTCTAGATCTCAAGCCCTTCCTTGATCAATTCAGAGAACAATTTGCAGAAGAAAGAAGAAAAATGAATTGCAGAATTAAAGAGAAGATGAAGCAGTATGTGAATTTCAATTATGCAGAAAAAGTAAACAAGAGATCTCAAGGTGAGATTGAAACAGAAGTTCTTCAATTCTTCACCCCCAGATCCAAAGCAAGAATGAAAACTAAGAGTGTTTTCTAATGGAGCTCCCCTCTGAAATGAGAGTGATGCCTTTATATAAGCTTTTCAAAGTGAAAAATGAAATTAAAACAAATTACAAAAATGAAAATCCTAATTTAATTGATCCATGTGCCTTTGAGTG
>NC_029776.3:59724850-59728333 GCF_000817695.3 Arachis duranensis | reverse complement strand
GCAGGAAAAATTGGTGCGCCAGATTCAAGCTGTGGTGCGCGCTGGTGCTGCCAGGAACGTGCCTTGGTGCGCAGAACGCTGCCCTGCCCTCGCGGAGGGCAAGACAGGAAAAATTGGTGCTGCCAGGATCGTGATGGTGCGCGCTGGTGCTGCCAGACTCATGCCGTGGTGCACCAGAATTGAGCCTTGGTGTGCCAGATTCATGCACCAACAAAATGCTTCCCTGCCCTCGGGGAGGACAGGGCAGTGTTTTCACTTTGATGTCTCAGGTTCGAATCATGGCCGAAACACACGCTCAATCATTTTCCTTGGTTTCTTGGCACGGTAATGGACCTTAGTTCCTTGCTTCCTCATGGTCCCGTGTTCAACTCTTGTGGCAAGCACTTGGAGACATTTTCCTTTGATTTTCTTCCTTGGTGATCCCGATACTGCCCTTGTGGAGGGCAGGGCAACATTTTATTCCTCTTGATTCCAAGGCACAAAATTGTGCTCTGCCCTTGTAGTGGGCAGGGCAGAGTTGCCTTCTCTGCTTAGTTCCCTTATGTTGCCCTCCTAGAGGGCAGTGTGCCCTTGTGGAGGGCAATGCTTGCCCTTCCTCATGTGCTGCAGAGCTCCTCACCCCCAACAATGGAGTTTAGAGACTCATGCCATCAAAGAGTATAAATTTCAGATCTAAAAATATCATGAGGTGCAAAATAAGTCTTTAAAAGTTGTTTAAATACTAAACTAGTAACCTAGATTTACAGAGAATGAGTAAACTAAGATAATTGGTGCAAATATCCACTTCTGGGGCCCACTTGGTGTGTGATGGGGCTGAAACTTAAGCCTCTCACGTGCTTGGGCTGTTTCTGGAGTTGAACGCCAGGTTGTAACGTGTTGTGGGCATTGAACTCCAACTTGTAACCTGTTTCTGGCGCTGGACGCCAGACTGCAACATGGAACTGGCGTTGAATGCCAGTTTACGTCATCTATCTTCGCGCAAAGTATGAACTATTATATATTGCTGGAAAGCCCTGGATGTATAATTTTCAACCCAATTGAGATCTCATCAATTGGTTCTCTGCAGCTCCAAAAAGTCCTTTCCGAGTGCAGGGAGGTCAGAATCCAACAGCATCAACAGTCCTTTTTTAGCCTAACTCAGATTTTTGCTCAGCTCCCTCAATTTCAGTCAGAAAATACCTGAAATCACAGAAAAACACACAAACTCATAGTAAAGTCCAGAAATATGACTTTTGCCTAAAAACTAATAAAATTATATTAAAAACTAATTAAAACATGCTAAAATCTACATGAAAATACCACCAAAAAGCGTATAAAATATCCGCTCATCACAACACCAAACTTAAACTGTTGCTTGTCATCAAGCAACTACATAAATAAAATAGGATGAAAAGAAATTAAGAAGCAATAATATCTCAGAGTTTCAAGTGAAGCTCAGATTTTAGTTAGATGAGCGAGGCTGGTAGCTTTTTGCTTCTGAACAGTTTTGGCATCTCACTTTATCCTCTGAAATTCAGAATGATTGGCATCTATAGGAACTCAGAATTCAGATAGTATTATTGATTCTCCTAGTGTAGTATGTTGATTCTTGAACACAGTTACTTTATGAGTCTTGGCCGTGGCCATAAGCACTTTGTTTTTCAGTATTACCATCGGATACATAAATGCCACAGACACATAACTGGGTGAACCTTTTTAGATTGTGACTTAGCTTTGCTAAAGTTCCCAATTAGAGGTGTCCAGAGTTCTTAAGCACACTCTTTTTGTTTTGGATCACGACTTTAACCACTCAGTCTCAAGCTTTTCGCTTGGACCTGCATGCCACAAGCACATGGTTAGGGACAGCTTGGTTTAGCTGCTTAGGCCTGGATTTACTTCCTTGGGCCCTCCTATCCACTGATGCTCAAAGCCTTGGATCCTTTTTACCCTTGTCTTTTGGTTTTAAGGGCTATTGGCTTTTTTCTTTTTCTTGATCCAATGAAATATTGTAATTTTTAAAATATTTTTTTCACTGCTTTTTCTTGCTTCAAGAATCAAATTCATGATTTTTCAGATCATCAATAATATTTTTTGTGTTCCTCATTCTTTCAAGAGCCAATATTCATAAAATTCAAGATAAAAATATGCACTGTTCAAGCATTCATTCAGAGAACAAAAAGTATTGCCACCACATATAATTAATTATAATTTTTCTTATTAAGAACTCAAAAAATATAAATTACTTCTTTATTCTAAAAATCTACTATTTTATTCATGTTTGATGATGATGAGAAAAAAAAATTATAACTTAATTGGAAATAAAGTCAAAATAGAGATACTAATTACTACTACTAATATGTAGCTTCTACACTACTCCTATATAACTTCTAAGGTAAATTTCTATAATAACACTATCACAGAGTTAAAGATAAAATTAGAACTCAACAACCTGTATTTTTGGAAGTGGATGCTCCTCTAGTCTGTGGGGTGCTTGGTCCCTCAAGAATTAATTTCTGACGCTTCAGCTCCCTCAAGTCACACCCTTGCTCCTCTTGTTCCCTAAGCAATTTGCAAAGCATGCTACTTTGATTATTCTGTTCTTCCTTTATTTGGTTCATAGCTTCTTGCAACTTGGAAACAGATGTCTCAAGATGCTCCCAATATTTGAATTGAAGGTGTTCTGAGAGGAATTCTTGTGCTCTCCTCTTAATTGGGTCATCCTGCAACTGTTGTTTTTCCATTGATATTATAGTAACTGGCCGCTCAACTGAGATATACTCAGTTATTCCCATCCTAATTCCAGCATCTCTGTAGAGCATAGAAATTAAGCTTGGATACGCCAATTTGGCATCTTTGGATTTCTTGTTTGCTATTTTATAGAGTTCACACGAGATTAGTTGATGAACTTCTACTTCTCTTCCCAACATGATGCAGTGAATCATCACTGCTCTTTTAACAGTGACTTCAGAACAGTTGCTGGTGGGTAATATAGAACGCCCAATGAAGTCCAGCCAGCCTCTGGCAACTGGTTTGAGATCTTCTCTCTTGAGTTGATTTGGGATGCTAGTGGTGCTGGTGGTCCACCTGGCTTCAGGGATGCATATATCCTCTAAAATCTTGTCCAGGCCTTTGTTTACCCTCATCATTCTCCTATTAAAGGAGTTTGGGTCATCTTTTAGTTGAGGAAGCTTAAAGATCTCCCTGATTTTGTCAGGGTGGATGTGAACAATCTTTCCTCTGACCAAGGTTCGATAGTCATAGTGGGTAGTTCCAGTTATTCTTTGCTTGTCTGTCTGCCACAGATTAGCGTAGAACTCCTGAACCATATTCCTTCCCACTTTTGTTTCAGGATTAGCTAGGATTTCCCAGTTCCTGTTTCGAATTTGCTCTTGGATCTCTGGATATTCATCTTCTTTTAGATCAAACTTGACTTTTGGGATCACTGATCTTAGACCCATTATTTTGTAGTAATGGTCTGAATGTTCTTTGGTTAAGAACTTCCCT
>NC_029776.3:59721548-59724729 GCF_000817695.3 Arachis duranensis | reverse complement strand
ATAAACACACCAAACTTAGAGGTTTGCTTGTCCTCAAGCAAAAGAAAAGAAAGGAGAGGGATAGGATGAGAGCAAGTGTGGAATGGTGGATGATGGGAGGGGCGCCGAATGTGGATATAAAGGTGGGGAGGGTGGGTTCGAAAATAAGAAGAAAAAGATAAGATAGAAGATATGATTTATAAAAGATAAATATAATAAGAAAAAGATATAATTTAAAAACAAAAAAATGTTAATTATATTTGTAAAAAAAAATTTGAATTTTAATTTTGAAAGAAGATTTTAAAAGATAATTGAGTTTTGAAAAACTTAAAAAAAAGAGTTGGATTGGATTGGAAAAAGATTTGTCTTTATGGATTAAGATACATTTAATAATTTTGAAAAAGGGATTTTAGAAATTAGGGCTTTTAGAAATTAGGATTAAAATTTTTGGAATTGAAGGATGATATTTTGAAACATGTTTATGCAAGAAATCATGAATTGAAACATAAAAATTAGGAAATTTGTGAAGAAAAACGAATTTCACCTCCTCCCTACCATTCTGGCATTAAACGCCCAAACGCTGCATGTTTTGGGCGTTTAACGCCCAATTGCTGCTTCTCCTGAGCGTTCAACGCCCAGCTGTTGCTTCTTTCTGGCGTTGAACGCTAGGAAGTCCTTTGTCACTGGGCATTTTTCTAAACGCCCAGGATGCTGTAATTCTGGCGTTAAACGCCAAGAAGGAGCTTCTTTCTGGCGTTCAATGCCCAGAGGGCTATCCTTACTGGCGTTAAAGGCCTAGTGGATGCTTCTTTTGGGCGTTCAACGCCCAAAATATTTCTTACTGGCTTTTTCATGCCAGTGAGCTTCCAAATTCCCTTGTAACTCTGTGAATTCAAGCAATTGCTATTTTACCTTGAAGATACTTAACATATACCTGTAAAAATCAATTAATTAACAAATAAACTTTGTAAATGGCTGGGTTGCCTCCCAGCAAGCGCTTCTTTATTGTCATTAGCTGGACTATTATTGAGCTTTAATCAAGCCTCAGTTTTGAGCATTCTTGCTCAAAATTGCCTTCAAGATAATGTTTGACTCTCTGTCCATTAACAATGAACTTTTTATTAGAATCATTATCCTGAAGCTCTACGTATCCATATGGTGACAAGCTTGTAATCACATATGGACCTCTCCACCGAGACTTCAATTTCCCGGGGAATAATCTGAGCCTAGAATTAAATAGCAGAACTTTCTGCCCTGGCTCAAAGACTCTGGATGACAATTTCTTATCATGCCATCTTTTTGCTTTCTCTTTGTATATTTTTGCATTCTCGAAAGCATTGAGTCTAAATTCCTCTAGCTCATTTAACGAGAGCAATCGTTTTTCTCCAGCTAACTTGGCATCAAGGTTCCAGAATCTGGTTGCCCAGTAGGCCTTATGTTCCAGTTCCACTGGCAAGTGAGATGCCTTTCCATACACAAGCTGGTATGGAGAGGTCCCTATAGGGGTCCTGAATGCTGTTCTGTATGCCCACAGAGCATCATCTAGGCTTCTTGCCCAATCCCTTCTACGGTTAATTACAGTCCGTTCCAGGATTCTTTTAAGTTTTCTATTTGAGACTTTAGCTTGCCCATTTGTCTTTGGGTGATATGGAGTGGCCACCCTGTGGCTAACTCCATAACGAACCAAAGCAGAGTAGAGCTGTTTATTGCAGAAATGAGTGCCCCCATCACTAATTACTACTCTAGGGGTGCCAAATTTGCTGAAGATGTGTTTCTGGAGGAATTTTAACACTGTCTTAGTGTCACTAGTGGGTGTAGCAATAGCTTCCACCCATTTGGATACATAATCCACTGCCACCAGAATGTAAGTGTTTGAGTATGATGGTGGGAAAGGCCCCTTGAAGTCAATACCCCATACATCAAACAACTCAATCTCCAAGATCCCTTGTTGAGGCATGGCATAACTATGAGGCAGATTACCAGATCTTTGGCAACTGTCACAAATAAGTACAAATACTCAGGAATCTTTATAGAGAGTAGGCCAGTAGAAGCCACATTGGAGGACTCTTGTGGCTATTCACTCACTTCCAAAATGTCCTCCATATTGTTATCCATGGCAATGCCATAGGATCTTCTGCGCTTCTTCTTTAGGAACACATCTACGGATTACTCCGTCTGCACATCTCTTGAAGAGATATGGTTCATCCCAAAGATAGTACTTTGCATCTGTGATCAATTTCTTTGATTGCTGCCTACTGTACTCTTTGGGTATGAACCTCACTGCCTTGTAGTTTGCAATGTCTAAAAACCATGGAACTTCCTGGATGGCAAAGAGTTGCTCATCCGGAAAGGTTTCGGAGATCTCAGTAAGAGGGAGGGACACCCTTTCTACTGGTTTTATTCGGGACAGGTGATCTGCTACTTGGTTCTCTGTCCCTTTTCTGTCTCTTATTTCTATATCAAACTCTTGCAGAAGCAACACCCATCTGATAAGTCTGGGTTTTGAATCCTGCTTTGTGAGTAGATATTTAAGAGCAGCATGATCAGTGTACACAATCACTTTTGATCCTACTAAATAGGATCTAAACTTGTCAATGGCGTAAACCACTACAAGCAGCTCTTTTTCTGTGGTTGTGTAATTCTTCTGTGCGTCATTAAAAACATGACTGGCATAGTAAATGACGTGCAGAAGCTTGTCATGTCTCTGTCCCAACACTGCACCAATGGCATGGTCACTGGTATCACACATTAATTCAAATAGTAATGTCCAGTCTGGTGCAGAGATGACTGGTGCTGTGACCAGCTTAGCTTTTAGAGTCTCAAACGCCTGTAGACACTCCTTATCAAAGATAAATGGCGTGTCAGCAGCTAGCAGATTACTTAGGGGTTTGGCGATTTTTGAAAAATCCTTTATAAACCTCCTATAGAATCCTGCATGCCCCAGAAAGCTTCTGATTGCCTTAACATTGGCTGGTGGTGGTAATTTTTCAATTACCTCTACCTTAGCTTGATCCACTTCTATTCCCTTGTTCGAGATTTTGTGCCCAAGGACAATTCCTTCAATCACCATAAAGTGACATTTCTCCCAGTTTAAAACTAGGTTGGTCTCTTGGCATCTCTTTATAATAAGTGCTAGATGGTTAAGACAGGAGCTGAATGAGTCTCCAAATACTGAAAAGTCATCCATGAAGACTTCCAGAAA
>NC_029776.3:59720689-59721507 GCF_000817695.3 Arachis duranensis | reverse complement strand
GGATCTACTGCAATTTGATTATAACCTGAATATCCATCCAAGAAGCAGTAGTATTCATGATTTGCTAGTCTTTCTAGCATCTGGTCTATGAATGGTAAAGGAAAATGATCCTTTCTGGTAGCTGTATTGAGCCTTCTATAATCAATACACATACGCCACCCTGTAACTGTTCTTGTAGGAACCAGTTCATTTTTTTCATTATGGACCACTGTCATGCCACTTTTCTTAGGGACGACTTGGATAGGGCTTACCCAGGGGCTATCAGAAATAGGATAAATAATCCCAGCCTCTAGTAACTTAGTGACCTCTTTCTGCACCACCTCCTTCATGGCTGGGTTCAGCCGCCTTTGTGGTTAAACCACTGGCTTGGCGTCACCCTCCAATAAGATCTTGTGCATGCATCTGGCTGGGCTAATGCCCTTAAGATCACTGATGGACCACCCAAGAGCTGTCTTGTGTGTCTTTAGCACTTGAATTAGCGCTTCCTCTTCCTGTGGCTCTAAGGTAGAGCTTATGATTACAGGAAAGGTATCACCTTCTCCCAGAAATGCATATTTCAGGGATGGTGGTAATGGTTTGAGCTCGGGTTTAGGAGGTTTCTCCTCTTCCTGAGGGATTTTCAGAGGTTCTATTATTTTCTCTGATTCCTCCAGATCAGGCTGAACATCCTTAAAGATTTCCTCCAGCTCTGATTCGAGACTCTCAGCCATATTGACTTCTTTTACCAGAGAGTCAATAATATCAACGCTCATGCAGTCATTTTGGGTGTCTGGATGCTGCATAGCTTTGACAACATTCAACTTGAACTCATCTTCATT
>NC_029776.3:59700424-59720457 GCF_000817695.3 Arachis duranensis | reverse complement strand
TCTGGGTTGGTTTAACTTCTTCAGTCAAACCAAGCTTTTTGATAATGGATGCAGGTATTAGGTTGATACTTGCACCAAGATCACATAGAGCTTGCTTGGTACAAGTACCCTCTAATGTGCATGGTATCATAAAGCTTCCGGGATCTTTAAGCTTCTCAGGTAAGCTTTTCAGAATGACTGCACTGCATTCTTTAGTGAGGTAAACTTTTTCAGTTTCCCTCCAATCCTTTTTATGACTTAAGATCTCTTTCATGATCTTAGAATAAGAGGGTATTTGCTCAAGTGCCTCTGCAAATAGAATCTTTATTTCAAGAGTCTTGAGATAGTCTGCAAAGCGAGCAAATTGCTTATCCTGTTTCACTTGGCGGAGTTTCTGAGGATAAGGCATTTTGGCTTTGTATTCCTCAACCTTAGTTGCTGCAGGTTTATTGCATACAGATGTAGGTTGAGAAGCCTTTTTAGAAGGGTTATTATCAGCACTTGTATGTGTCCGATCTCCCACTGGTGTTTGAATGCCAGGGGTGGAAGCTGGAGTGGCGTTAGACGCCAGATCCTTGCCTATTTCTGGCGTCTGAACGCCAGAACTGTGCTTTCTTTGGGCGTTCAACGCCAAATCATTGCTTGTTTCTGGCGTTGAACACTAGGACTGAGCTTGGTCTGGGCGTTCAACGCCAGCTTTCCACCCATTTTCTGGCATTTGGGCGCTAGAGTCATTCCTCTCTGGGCTCTGATTGTCCTCAGATGGATTTTGGGTGGTCTGCTCATTTCTTGGCTTCCTGTTACCTTGAAGTGAGGTATTTAATGTTTTCCCACTCCTTAATTAAACTGCTTGGCATTCTTTTGTTATTTGTTTTGATAACTGCTATTCTGTTTGCTTTAACTGTATTTCCATATTCATATTAGCCATTCTTGTCTTAGTAGTATCTCCTTGAATTCAGCTAACTGTTTTGTTAGAAAATCTAATTGCTAATTGAATTCAGCCGCTTGATCTGCAGGACTGAGTTCAGTAGTTACTGTTTTAGCTTCTTCCTTCTTGGGAAGTTCACTGCTTAGGTATAGGTGTTGATTCCTGGCAACTGTATCAATGAGCTCTTGAGCTTCTTCAATTGTTTTTCTCATATGTATAGATCCACCAGTTGAGTGGTCTAGAGAAATCTGAGCTCTCTCTGTAAGACCATAATAGAAGATGTCTAACTGTACCCACTCTGAAAACATTTCAGAGGGGCATTTTCTTAGCATCTCTCTGTATCTCTCCCAAGCATCATAAAGAGATTCATCATCTCCTTGTTTGAAGCCTTGGATGCTCAGCCTTAGATGTGTCATCCGTTTTGGAGGAAAATAGTGATTTAGGAATTTTTCTGACAGCTATTTCCATGTCTTTATGCTGTCCTTAGGTTGGTTATTTAACCACCTCTTAGCTTGATCTTTTACAGCAAATGGAAACAGTAATAATCTGTAGACATCCTGATCTACTTCCTTATCATATACTGTATCAGCAATTTGTAAAAATTGTGCCAGAAACTCTGTAGGTTATTCCTGTGGAAGACCAGAATATTGGCAACTTTGCTGCAACATGATAATGAGCTGAGGATTCAACTCAAAACTACTAACTCCAATGGAGGGTATACATATACTACTCCCATATGAAGCAGTAGTGGGGTTAGCATATGACCTCAGAGTCCTTCTGGACTGTTCATTTCCACTTAGTTCCATGATGGAGCAAAGGAGATGATATGGATGTTGATATTGTTTATTTTATTAAGTATAAAAAATTATTTTTGAAATAGTAAAATAAAGTAAAATAAGATAAAATAAAAATGAAATAAAAATAAAAATAAAAATTTGAAAATGTTTTGTGAAGATTTTCGAAAAAATTGAGGAGAGAGAGAAAGTGGTTAGGATATTTTTGAAAAAGATAATAAAATAATTTTTTTTTTTTGAAATCCTAGGAGGGTAAGATTTGAAAAATTTTGAAATTGAAATCTAAATTTTTTATAAAAAAAATTTTCGAAAAAGTAGCTTAAAAATAGTTAGAAAAGATATTTTTTTTGAATTTTGAATTTTATGATGAAAGAAAAACACATAAAAGACACAAGACTTAAAATTTTTAGATCTAATGCTCCTTGTTTTCGAAAATTTTGGAGGGAAAATACCAAGGAACGCCAAACATAAAAATTTTAAGATCAAAACATAAAGGAGACTCAAGAACACTTTGAAGATTCACAAGAACACCAAGAACAAAAGAAAGAACACCAAACTTAAAATTTTTAGCAAATCAAAATAATTTTCGAAAATTATATCAAAATTAACAAGAAAACACCAAACTCAAAGTTTGACACAAGATTAAATCAAGAAAAATTATTTTTGAAAAAGATTTTAAAAAGAAGATACCCAATCACCAAGAATATAGACCAATGCTCTAGCCAATTGGGCAGTAAATGTAACACTTGTTTTGAATAGGTATATTCCTTTTGGAAGACTAATGCTTTGGAAAAACACGTGAAACAAGAAAAGGCACAGAACAAGAAAAATTAAAGATCAACAAGAACAACTTGAAGATCAAAGAGCACAAATTGAAAATTTAAAGGGAAAATATAAAATATGTAATTGACACCAAACTTAGAACAAAACACTAAACTCACGAAAAATTAAAAATTTGATAAAGAAAAATAATATTTTTGAAAAATTTTTGAAAAGGGAATAAAGGACTCAGAATTTAATGACTCTATAGCAACAAAAATAAATTATTCCTAATCTAAGCAATAAAATAAACCTTTAGTTGTCCACACTCGAACAATCCCCGGCAACGGCGCCAAAAACTTGGTGCACGAAATTTTAATCTCAATATCAAAATCAAGATTTCTTATGATCTCGTACCACTAACCAGCAAGTGCACTGGGTCGTCCAAGTAATACCTTACGTGAGTAAGGATCGATCCCACGGAGATTATTGGTTTGAAGCAAGCTATGTTTATTTTATTATTCTTAGTCAGGATATCAATTAAAATTATCAGTTTGAATTATTAGAAAAATAAAAGAGCGTGAAATAATTACTTGCTGTGCAGTAATGGAGAATATGTTGGGGTTTTGGAGATGCTTTGTCCTCTGAATTCCTGCAATGTAATATTCAACTCAATAGCATAATGCAAGGTTCCTTCCATGGCAAGCTCTATGTAGGGTGTCACCGTTGTCAATGGCTACTTCCCATCCTATCAGTGAAAATGGTCCAAATGCTCTGTCACAACACGGCTAATCATCTATCAGTTCTCAATCAGGTTGGAATAGAATCCAATGATTCTTTTGCGTCTGTCACTAATGCCCATCCTTCAGGAGTTTGAAGCTCGTCACAGTCATTCAATCCCGGAATCCTACTCGGAATACCACAGACAAGGTTAGACTTTCCGGATTCTCATGAATGCCGCCATCAATCCGGCTTATACCACGAAGGTTCTAATTAAGGAATCAATGAGTTTATGTGTTTTTTCTGTGGTTTTAGGTATTTTTTGGCTGAAATTGAGGGACCTGAGCAAAAATCTGATTCAGAGGCTGAGAAAGGACTACAGATGCTGTTGGATTCTGACCTCTCTGCACTCGGAATGGATTTTCTGGAGCTACAGATGTCCAATGGATGCATTCCCAATTGCGTTGGAAAGTAGACATCTTGAGCTTTCCAGCAGTAGATAATTGTCCATAGTTTTTCCGAGATTTGATAGCGCAAACTAGCGTTTAAACGCCAACTTTTTACCCTTTTCTGGCGTTAAACGCCAGAACTGGCATAAAAGTTAGAGTTAAACGCTCAAACTGGCACCAAAGCTGGCGTTTAATGCCAAAAATAGCCTATGCACATGAAAGCTTCAATACTCAGTCCAAACACGCACCAGTTGGGCCCCGAAAGTGGATTTATGCACTATTTATCTTAGTTTACCCATTTTCTGTAAACCTAGGTTACTAGTTTAGTATAAAAACTACTTTTAGAGATGCATTTTGTACCTTATGACATTTTACATTTGAATTTTGTATCTTTTACGGCATGAGTCTCTAAACTCCATGATTGGGGGTGAGGAGCTCTGCTGTGTCTCAATGGATTAATGCAATTACTACTGTTTTTTCATTCAATCATGCTTGTTTCTATTCTAAGATATTCATTCGCATTTCAACATGATGAATGTGATGATTCGTGACACTCATCACCATTCTCAACCTATGAATGTGTGCTTGACAACCACTTCTGTTGTACCTTAAATTGAGTGGGTATCTCTTGGGCCCCTGGTTTATGAGTTTGATTGCCTCTCCTGATAACAGAGCATTCAAATATGTGAGATTAGAGTCTTCGTGGTATAAGCTAGAATCAATTGGCAACATTCTTGAGATCCGAAAAGTCTAAACATTGTCTGTGGTATTTCGAGTAGAATTTGGGAAGGGATGACTGTGATGAGCTTCAAACTCATAAATGTTGGGCGCAGTGATAGTGTGCAAAAGGATCAACGGATTCTATTCTAACACAAATGAGAACCGATAGATGATTAGCCATGTACATGGACCATTTTCAATGAGAGGACGATGGGTAGCCATTGACAATGTGATCCACCAGCATACAGCTTGCCATGGAAGGAGTCTTGCGTGCGTGAAGAAGAAGATAGTAGGAAAGCAGAGATTCAGAAGACAAAGCATCTCTAAAACCCCAATCTGATCTCCATTACTGCATAACAAGTACTCTGTATTTCATGTTCTTTTACTTTCTGCAATTAAAACTAAGAATCATTATTGATATCCTGACTAAGAGTTACAAGATAACCATAGCTTGCTTCAAGCCGACAATCTTTGTGGGATTGACCCTTACTCACATAAGGTATTACTTGGACGACCCAGTGCACTTGCTGGTTAGTTGTGTGGAATTGCAAAAGTGTGATTGGGATTTCGTGCACCAGGTATATTTGTCCACATTTTAAGGGGGTCAGGTACATGAATGTATTTTCCATTTGTCAGGGACGAAAGTGTCCATGGGAAAAAAAGGTCAGGGACCTATTTATTCTTTATTCTAATTTTTTCGTCGTTGTAATCATCTAAATTCCCCACTAACCACATTTAAAATTAAAACAAAAAAATTTATCTAAATCTTCGAAATAAAATTGGGAGTTTCAAGTCGAAGTCATGTCAGAAGAATACAATGTTATCTTCATATTATCTCAAATTGATGAATTTTGATGATTAACAAATCTAATATAATTTTATTAAAAGCTATATGATGTTTTCTCAAGTGTGAAATTTATTCAGAAATTTTTTATGATTAACAAATCTAATATAATTTTATCAAAAGCTATATGATGTTTCCTTAAGTGTGAAATTTACTCAGGAATTTTTCTTAAGTAGTGTAGGCAAATTAGATTTTTTTTAACATAAGAATAACCATATACTAAAATATATAATCTCAAAAGATATATTGAGTAAACAAAATTACCTCAAAAGTATTTAAGCTACCTCAAAAATAACATAGCATGCCTTAAAAATATGTTGTCTCATTCCAGCTAAAAAATTGTTGAATGTAGGGAACTACTTATAACATCTTTATTTTTAGCATGTCATGTTGTAGTCACAAGTGTTAATTATCCGGAGTTACCATCTGATCAACCTATAAAACTCTGTATATGTTTATATAATTTATATATAATATGAGCATGTCATACTGATGTAAAGATTATTGTCGGTTTAGAATTTTTCAATAGAATTTCATTGAAAACATAGTCCAAATCAACAATTAACTCTCAATCAAAGACTATTAAACCTCGAGTAGTCTCTCAAAGGAATTGCAATGAGATGTGCATATCATTAGTTAGGAGAGAAAATGGAGTTGTGATAGCAATTGGCAAGAATTTAAATAACAAGAAAGCAAATAACAATTAACTAATAAAGGAAAAGGAATTCAAATACTAAAGAGAGTCTTGGGAAGGATTGAGAGTCAAGGCTTTCTATCCTAGTTAGTTACCACAAGCATAACAATTATGAAGAGTTAATTCCACTTTGTCAACATTAACATCGATGATAACACAAACAGGCATAATTGATCTCAATATATGAATGCTAGCCAATTCACTAATTAACTTAGTGAACGACTAGTGTTAGTGGAAACCAAATCAACTAACAAACCTAAATTACTAATCAATATTGGACATCAATGATTGAAGATCACCTAAGTCCTCAATCCCAAGTGAAGAATGTGAAAAACTACACTAAAACTAAAAGAGGCATTTTATCAAGCACTTGGTATGCATAAAAGGAAAAAAATGGTAAATTATATGAATAATAAAATCTATAACTACCAATTGCAAGAAAACAATAATAACAACTCAATTAAGCAAAAATAAATATAAAAATATCAAATTGCATTAAATGGAATCAAAATTAACAAGAGTTCATGAACATAAAAGCAATAAAATAGATGAAATTAACAAGTAAATTAAGAGAATTAAGATGCTAAAACAAGAAATTATGGTTGAAACTAAATCAAAGCGAGTTTAAAACCTAAATCTATAAAGAGAAATAAACCTAAAACCTTAAATTCTAGAGAGAAAAGAGAGCTTCTCTCTCTAGAAATCTAACTTAAAACATAACAAAAACCTATCTTAATTGCTCTCCTCTCCATCTTTCTTGAGTTTGGCTTGAAATACTTCAGAAATGAGTTGGATTGGGTCCAAGAAAGTCCTGAAATTGCAACTCATGTGTTCACTTAAGTGAACTCATGTGCTGGCAGTTGTGCGTACGCATGAATTTGCGAATTTCCAAAATGTGCATACGTATGAGGCATGCGGAGGCACAACTTGACATTCATGCATACTGTTAGAATATAATTAGGATCAATTAGGATTAATTAGTATTATTTAGCAGATCTGAATATTTATTATAGTATATTATGTCTTTATTATTTTGATTCTCTTAACACCGATAAATATCCTTCTATATTGTATCATTCCAGACAACTTGAATACACTCAATAATACACAAATCCTTTCTCCAATTTAGTCTCTTGTTTCTAACATCGTATCAGAGCCATGGTATCCTCCTTGAAGAGGATATGTTGTTTTTCTTTTGGGGAAATCATTGTATTTTTCACACTTTTCCTCTATTCTATTTTCCTTACCTTTTGTCATTTCTTTGATACTTTTTCACCTCACTGACTACCCTGTTCTCTCTGTCTTGTGTTTTTTTCTGAGTCGAAGATCAAACACCATTGTTGATTAACTATTCTCATGAGGAAATCATATAGTTTTTGCTCTCTTTCAGCAGTTTCATCTGCATTCTCTCGTGGCAGTTTCGTTTGCATTCTTTCGTGGCAGTTCCGTCTGTGTTCTCTCGTGGTAGTTCCATCTTTATTCTCTGTGGCAGTTCCGTTTGTGTTTTGTTTGTGTTTTCTTGAGGCAGTTCTGTCTGCATTTCTTTGTGGCAGCTCCGTCTGCGCTTCCTTCATACAAGCAGTAGTTTCGTCTTCGCTTCCTTCCGACAAGCGGCAGTTCCATCTGTGCTTCCTTCTGGCAGTTTCGTCTGCACGCGTTCTATTCATTGTTTTCAATAAGTTTCAAACTCAAGTTGTCACTTGAGTTTGAGGGGTGATGTTAGAATATAATTAGGATCAATTAGCATTATTTAGCATATCTAAATATTTATTATAGTATATTACAATTTTATTATTTCGATTCTTTTAACACCTATAAATATCCTTCTATATTGTATCATTCCAGACAACTTGAATACATTCAATAATACACAAATCCTTTCTCTAGTTTAGTCTCTTATTTCTAACACGTACGTATGAGGTGTGCGTACGTATGACCTTGAGATACTCCAAATTTCATTTTTTGATGAATGTTTCACTTTGTATGTTTTTTTCCAGATTAATCTTAGCATACAAGCAATTAGCATTTACAAGTGTTACAAGTGCTGAAGCTTACTAATACCCTAAATGCGCTCCAATTGTTACGTATAAGTCATGCACTATATAACAGAATTTAGTTTCAATCAAAATCAATTAACGCGCGAATATCTCTCTTCCAATCTTCAAAAGATTTCGTTACCTTCTTCGAATCTCTTGCCAAGATTCTTCGTTCTCCTTCTCGCGCTCTCCCGTGGTCTTTTGGATCCTTCTTTCATCTGCGTTTATCACTTCTTTGTTCTTCGTCGTTCACCTGAGTTTTGCGAATTGTAATACTAGCTTTGTTTTATTTCAATTTTCTGGTTTCTGAAATCAAATTTTGAAGTCCTTTTGAAGATAATGAATGATTCAACCTCAGATTATCAGATCAATCACGGCGAAGTGGATTCAATTTCAGATTATCAGCTCAATCACGGCGAAGTGGATTTTGAATTTGAATCGAACGAAGTTCCTGAGGTTTGATTTAGTTTCAGCTAATTATGATTGTTTAGTTAAATAATTCGTGAACATAGACTGTGAAATTAATGCGTGAACATAAGCTGTGGATTGAATCTAATGTATTAGTTTTGATTAATTATCTGCAATTTATAGCAGATGCTCGGGTGTAGATCAAAACTTTTTGGGTGTATTTTTAGTGTGGTTTGGGTGTATTTTAGGGAAGTTTGGGTCTATTCACAGTTTAAGGTTTTACTTGTTATTTTTAATTGACTTGATTGTTATTTTTTTTATGAGGTGCAGAAATTCTATAGTATTTTCTTGTTGTTAACATGTTGTTTTTTGCAGCCCCTTTCTGTTGTTGATGAGAAGCTTGTTCCCAAGGTTGGAATGACTTTTAAAAACCTTGAAGATGCTGCAAAATTTTACAATGATTATGTCAAGGCTGCAGATTTTTCTACAAGGGTTTGGAGAACAAATAAAAAAGGAAACGAAATTAAGAATCAATTGATCACATGTAGTAGAGAGGGAAAATGGAAATCTAAAATATCTCCGACCGAGAAGACAAATCCCACAGCTGGTGTTAATTGTCCTGCAAGAATTTATATACACACATTGAAGGATGTTGGTGCTTGGATAATTTCGAAGGTCGTGCTGCACCATTCACACCCTTGCTGTCCAACTCAAGCAGATATGCTCAAACAGCACAGGGAACTAAGCATGTCTGATAAACCCCAATTTGACAGTTTATCTTGTATTGAATTTAGAGTATTTTGATAACCTTTTATCGCATTTAGCCTATGAATTAGCATGGTTTTGTTATCTCTCCCATATTTATGCTTAAGTGTAGAAACATGCTTTTTAAGCCTTATTTTGATAAATTCTAATTTCTCCTTGATTCCATAAGATGCCTTGATGTGTTTGCTAGTAATTCCAGGATTGAAATAGGCTAGGCATGGACCAAAGGAGCAAGGAAGGAACCATGCAATTGGAGAGAAGCACAAAAGACAAGAGAATTAATCTCGGCTAAGCACGCGCACGCGCACAAGGCGCTCGTGCGCACATTGCAGAATCGGCTAGGGACGCGCACGCGTACCGTGCGCGCACACGCCGATGGTGGCACATGACTTCATTAATGCAACACGTGCCTGGCGATTTGAGAGGGTTCTAAACCCATTTTTGGCGCCAATTGCTAAGAGAAAGGAATAAAAGGATGAAGGTTTAGGGGGAAGACATTATTATTACAAGATGTTAATCACCAATAGTCATAGTTTTAGTTTAGAGTTAGTTTTAGAGAGAGAAGCTCTCACTTCTCTCTAAAATTAGTATTAGGATTAGGATTAGTTCTTAGATCTAGGTTTTAATCTTTGCTTTCTTCTACTTCTACCTCTCAACTTTTTGTTGTTACATTCACCATTCTTCCATTCTTTTGTTGCAATTTCCTTTATGTTGTTCTTATGCTTTGTTGTAGATCTACTATTGTTCCTTCCATTTTCCTTCAATTAAATAAGAGGTAATTCATAATAATTGTTCTTCTTTGCTTTTCTATTGTTGATCTCTTGCCTTTGTAGTTAGATCTCTCTTTAATTCTTGCAATTTATGTTGTTTACTTTTATTGCCTTTTATGTGTTTGTTGAAATGCCTCTTCTAGATATAGTATAGATTTTGTTCCTCTTGGCCTAGGTAGAGTAATTAGTGACACTTGAGTTATCTAATTCCTTTGTTGATTGGTAATTGGAGAGATTGCTAATTGGTTTGGAGTGCACTAAAGCTAGTCTTTCCTTGGGAGTTGGCTAGGACTTGTGGCTCAAGTCAATTCATCCACTTGACTTTCCTTTATTTAGTAAGGGTTAACTAAGTGGTAGCAATGAACAATTCTCATCACAATTGAGAAGGATAACTAGGATAGGACTTCTAATTTTCATACCTTGCCAAGAGCCTTTTATAGTTGTTAGTTTATTTTCATTGCCATTTACTTTTATGCCTCTTATCAAAACCCCAAAACAACTCAAACCAATAACAAGATACTTTATTGTAATTCCTAGGGAGAACGACCCGAGGTTCAATACTTCGGTTTATAAATTTAGGGGTTTGTTTTAGTGACAAACAACTTTTTGTATGAAAGGATCATTGCTTGGTTTAGAAACTATACTTCGACGAGATTTTATTTGAGAAATTCTAAACCGTCAAAAATCTAATCATCAATGTCCGTTCGTCGTACAATAGAGAATAACGAAGAGGCCGGTATCAGACCAAGCAAAACATTCCAATCATTCATTGCCGTAGCCAGGGGTCACCGCGAGTTAAATTTTATTGAAAAAGATGTGAGGAATTACATCACGAGAGAAGTGCGGAATGTTTCAGAACAAGAAGATGCAAAGGAATTCGGGAAATATTTATTGAGAATGAAAGAGAAGAATCAGAATTTCTTTTTTGAACTCAAACTCGAGGACGATCAATCGATTAAGCTTGCTTTTTGGGCCGATGCAAGGAGCAGAGCTATCTTTGAGTATTTCGGAGATGTTATTTCATTTGACACCACCTACAATACAAACAGGTAATATGCTGTTATTGTTTATGATGCTACATTAATTTTGTTCTATGAATATGGCTGTACGTAATGATTTTCATTCTGTAATGTCGAAATTTGTTTCAGGTATAATCTGGTTTATCGTTCTTTTGTCGGGGTGAATCACCATGGTCAGTCAATACTTCTCGGATGCATTTTGATGAAAAACGAAGAAATTGAGTCGTTTAAATGGTTATTTCAATGTTGGCTTCGTTGCATGGGGGGAAATGCTCCAAAAGGGCTTTCTCACCGATCAATGCGCGTCAATGAAAAGGGCTATAGAGGCTTGTATGCCAACAACAATTCACTGTTGGTGTATTTGGCACATCACGAAGAAGATTCCAAGTAAATTAAACGGGTACAAGGGACATGCTGAAATTGAACAAGAATTGAGCCAAGTTGTTTGAAACTCTCATAGTAAAGACTCAATTGATAGGAATTGAAATGATTTTCTGCTGAATTTTGGTCTTGTGGACAACAAGTGGCTGTCAGGTAATGTTGTTTAAAATCTGCAGTAGAGGTGTAAATTACATGTTTTGTCGGGTGTATTTTTGGTCTGTTTTTGTATGTATTATTCTGATCTTTATGAAGACCGTCATATATGGGTTCCAATCTATCTGGATCACCACTTTTGGGTAGGGATGAAAAGCACGCAAAGGAGCGAGAGCATGCATTCATTTTTTAACAAGTTTATTTGCCGAAACAGCTCGCTTATTCAATTTGTCAAACAATACGATAATTGCCTCGGAAGCAGGGTGACGAATGGATTTTTGCATGGTCTAGAATTTCACAATTAAGTTCTCGTTGAAAGTATAGCTTCTAAACCAACAAGAATCCTTTTGTACAAAAACGTGGTTGTCACAAGTAACAAACCCCTAATAAAATTGATAACCGAAGTATTTAAACCTCGGGTTGTCTCTCAATGAATTGCAGGAAAGTGTTCTTATTATTGGTTATGTAAAGATATATTTTGGGATTTTTAAGATAAGAAGCAAGAATAGTAAATGGCAAAAGGAATAAACTAATAACTAGAAAAGCTCTTGGCAAGGTATGAGAACTGGATGTCCTATCCTAGTTATCCTTATCAATTGTGATGAGAATTGTTCATTGCTCCCACTTGGTCAACCTCTAACTATGAAGGTATGTCAAGTGGATAAATCAATTTGATTTCCCAAGTCCTAGTCAATTCCTAAGGGAAGACTAGAGTTAGTAGAATCCAAATCAATCAGCAACTTCCAATTATCAATCAACAAGGAGTTTGATAACTCAAGTGTCACCAATTTCTCAACCAAAGCCAAAAGGATAAAAATTTACTCTAGAATCCAACCAAGTATTTTATCAAACACTTGGAAGGCACAACACAAAAGCATAGAAAAGCAACAAGAGAGAATAAAATTCAAACAATCAATTGCATTAATAGGGAAATTGAATCTAACATCAAAAGTTCACAAACTAAAGTAATAACAATGAGTAATCAATAAGAGTAGAAGAGAAATCCTAAATTGAAAATATCTAAACCTAAGAATCCTAAAACCTAGAGAGAGGAGAGAGCTTCTCTCCCTAGAAAACTACATCTAAAACCTAAAATTATGTGAATGAGAAGTTGTGAATGATTTCCCCACTATGCAGCCTCGAATCTGTGTTTTCTGGTCCGAAATATGGGTCAAAAATAGCCCAGAAATCGCCCCTAGTGATTTCTACATTTGCAGTACGTCGCGCATGTCACGCGTACGCGCCAGGTGCGTGTGCGCGCCGGTGGACTTTTCGTCAATTTACACGTGCGCGCCAAGTGCACGTGCGCGTCACCTAGCTGCATGACCACTATGGCAAATTGTATATTGTTCCGAATCCCCAGATGTTAGCTTTCCAACGCAACTAAAACAGCCTTATTTGGACCTCCATAGCTCAAGTTATAATTGATTGAGTGCGAAGAGGTCAGGGTTGACAGCTTTGCAGTTCCTTCAGCTTCTTGTATTCCTTCTAATTTTGCATGCTTCCTTTCCATCCTCTAAGCGATTCCTGCCCTGTAATCTCTAAAAATACTTGACACACATATCAAGGCATCGAATGGTAATAAGAAAGGATTAAAATTAGCTAAATTAAGACCAAAGAAACATGTTTTTAATCATAGCACAAAATCAGGGAGGAAAATGTAAAACATGCGAATTCAATGAATAAGTGTGAGATTAGTGGATAAAATCTACTAAATTAAGCACAAGATGTACCACAAAATAGTGGTGCATTAAATCTCCCCGCACTTAAATATTAGCATGTCCTCATGCTAAGCTCTAGAGAAGCTGTAAGAGTTAAGGCAAAATGGTAGGATGTATGCAATGCAACTTATTTGTATGAATGCAACTAGATGCAAAATGCTTTTACCTACTTGGTGAAAAGTAAATAAACCTTTCAAGAACAAATATGAACTGGATTTCACTAATTCAAATCATAAAAATGAAGTACAAGTCAACTTGCAAGAAGAAAGCTCGTGAAGGCCGAGAACAAAGAATCAAGCGTCGAACCCTCACCGGAAGTGTATACACTCTAATCGCTCAGGTGTTTAAGGTTCGATTCTCTCAATTCTCTAATAAGCTTGCTTTCTAAAACTTGCTCTTCTTTTACCAATCAACAGAAATTTAATGCATAAATACACTAATCAAGAGGTCTTTTAAGGGTTGTAATGGGGTCAAAGCCAAGGTAGGATTGTATTTGGTCAAGTGGACTAAAATCTGAATCCTTAATTAACCTAACTTCTCACCTAACTTAGGACAATCCATGTAATTAAAATGCAAAATCTAACTACCCATTAATTATTTTTTTCACATATTCATGCATCTGAATTTGAGTACAACTCATATGCATTGCTACCAACATTTACTTTGGGGCATTTTGTCCCCTTTTAGCATTTGCTCTTTTGCTTTTCTTTTTCTCTTTTTTTTTGAATAATTTTTTTCTTTTGTTTTCTTCTCAATGCATATGATTAAGGTATTGAATGCAAGAATAAGTGCTCCACTATTTTATTCATTTCCACTAAAAATATATGATACCCAATTTCCAAACCAAATGTTTCCAAACCCAATTTCTCCACACTTAAATCATGAACACTCTCACCAGTCTAAGCTAATCAAGGATTCAAATTAGAGACGTTATTGTTTTCTGCTTAGAGTTAGTGATGAGCTAAAGTAAAGAACAAATGGGGTAAAATAGGCTCAAATTGGTTTGCAAAGGATAAGGAAAGGGTAAGGCCATATGGGTATATAAGCTCAGTGAAACAAAGGCCGCAATCATATAAGTGTATGCATACATTAAATCATGGAAATATAGAGTCAAGCAAGATATAGATCACAATTTTAGAGAGAACAACACACACTAAAACAAAATATTGGTTGATAAAATGCAACCAATCAAATAGGCTCAAAATCTCACTGATTTTGTGTATTCGAGCTCTAAACCATGTTCCAAAATAAAATTTCTTCAAAGAAGTTTAACAAAAGTTTTAATTCAAATTAGTGAAATATTCTAAAAAGTTTCTTGAAAAAGAATTCATCATTTTAACCAAGTAATGGTAATATATGCACAAAATCAAACAAACATGCAATCAAACATGCAAATGCAATAATGAACTAACAAAGAAAAACAAAAATTGGTGTTGAGAAGAAAGTGACTAACCCACGGAGATCGGTATCGACCTCGCCACACTTAAAGATTGCATTGTCCTCGGTGCATGTTGAAATGTGCAAGTGGACGGGTTGTGAGCTACAACTACTTCGCTTACTCCAAAGAATGCGCATATGGACTTGTTTGTCTCCCCATTAAGAAGCTTTTTCCTTTTCTCTCTTGGTGGCCATCCTAAAAAATGGAGAAAGAAAAAGGACATGTAATTCAAATAGCTAGAACCAGAAGGAGGAAAGTCCAAGTGATAATCAATGCCAAGGTAAAAGATAATGTCTTAAATACATGGTCGCGACTACATGTAAATAGGACATCAATTGAAGTCAACGAAGGCATTTAAGAGCAACTAGATGCAAGAGGTTTAAAAGCATGCAAGCGAAGGCATGAGAAGCATAACTCAAGCATCAAGTAATAAATGTGCCAAATAAAAGAGCATTTGTAATTATGACTGATGAGCGGATAATTTATACGCTTTTGGCATTATTTTTAGATAGTTTATAGTAGGATCTAGCTACTTTTTAGTATATTTTTATTAGTTTTTAAGAAAAATTTACATTTCTAGACTTTACTATGAGTTTGTGTGTTTTTCTGTAATTTCAGGTATTTTCTGGCTGAAATTGAGGGACCTGAGCAAAAATCTGATTCAGGCTAAAAAAGGACTGCTGATGCTGCTGGATTCTGACCTCCCTACACTCGAAATGGATTTTTTGGAGCTATAGAAAACCAAATGGCGCGCTCTCAGTTGCGTTGGAAAGTACACATCCAGAACTTTCCAGCAATATATAATAGTTCATACTTTGCTCGAGTTTTGATGACGCAAATTGGCATTCAAACGCTAATTCCCTGCCCTATTCTGGCGTTAAACGCCAAAAACAGGTTACAAGCTAGAGTTAAATGCCCGAAATAGGCTACAAACTAGCGTTTAACTCCAAGAGAAGTCTCTACATGTGAAAGCTTCAATGCTCAGTCCAAGCACACACCAAGTGGGCCCGGAAGTGGATTTCTGCATCATTTTCTTATTTTTGTAATCCTAGTAACTAGTTTAGTATAAATAGAACTTTTTACTATTGTACATCTATCGGGGGACGTTTAGTCCTTAGATCTATGTCTTGGTTATTCTGGTTCCTCCTCTGGGGCCGAAGCTAATGAACACCATTATCACTTATGTATTTTCAATGGTAGAGTTTCTACACACCAAATATTAAGGTGTGAAGCTCTGCTGTTCTTCGAGTATTAATGCAAAGTACTATTGTTCTTCTATTCAATTCATGCGTATTCTTATTCTAAGATATTCATTCGCACACAAGAACATGATGAATGTGATGATTATGTGACACTCATCACCATTCTCACTTATGAACGCGTGATTAACAACCACTTCCGTTCTACATGAAAACAAGCTTGAATGTATATCTCTTGGGTTTCTAATCAACGATTCACATCGACTCCCCTCTGACCATGGGGCATCTGAATCCGAGATTAGAGTCTTCGTGGTATAGGCTAGAATCCATTGGCAGCATTCCTGAGATCCGAAAAGTCTAAACCTTGTCTGTGGTATTCCGAGTAGGATCTGGAATGTGATGACTGTGACGAGCTTCAAACTCGTGACTGTAGAGCGTAGTGACAGACGCAAAAGGATAGTAAATCCTATTCCTACACGATTAAGAACCAATAGCTGATTAGCCATACAATATCTGTGCATGGTAATTTTCATCCGAGATGAGAAATCCGACAGTTGATTAGCCGTACAGAAACCGTAGAGGACCATTTTCACTGAGAGGACGGGAAGTAGACATTGACAACGGTGACACCCAACATACAGCTTGCCATAGAAAGGAGTATGAAGGATTGGATGAAGGCAATAGGAAAGCAGAGATTCAGAAGGAACAACGCATCTCCATACGCTTATCTGAAATTCCCACCAATGAATCACATGAGTATCTCTATCTTTATTTTATGCTTATTTATCTTTTAAATTATTAAAACTCCATAACCATTTGAATCCGCCTGACTGAGATGTTGTTGGCGCCATTGAGATCACAATTTCGTGCACCAAGTTTTTGGCGCCGTTGCCGGGGATTGTTCGAGTTTAGACAACTGACGGTTCATCTTGTTGCTTAGATTAGGTAATTTTCTTCTTGTTTCAACCTTTATTTTATTTTCAAAAGGTTTTCAAAAATCTTTCAAAATTTTTTTCTTTGTTTTCGTTTTTCCAAAAAAGCTATTTTTGAAAAATCAAAAAAAAAAAAAATAAAATCATAAAAACCAAAAATAATTTGTGCTTCTTGTTTGAGTCTAGTGTCAATTTTTAAGTTTGGTGTCAATTGAATGTTTTTAAAATTTGTGCATTTTTCAAAAAATTCATTCATTGCATTCTTCATGATCTTCAAGTTGTTCTTGATAAGTCTTCTTGTTTGATCTTCATATTTTCTTGTTTTGTGTCTGTTGTTGTTTTTCATATGCATTTTTGAATTCATAGTGTCTAAACATGAAAAGTCTCTAAGTTTGGTGTCTTGCATGTTTTTCTTTTCTTTAAAATTTTTCAAAAATAAGTTCTTGATGTTCATCGTGATCTTCAAAGTGTTCTTGGTGTTCATCTTGACATTCATAGTGTTCTTGCATGTTTTTTTTGTTTTGATCTTAAATTTTCATGTTTTGAGTCATTTTTTTTCTCGCTCCTCGTTAAAAATTCAAAAATCAAAAAAATATCTTTTCCTTATTTCTCTCATAAATTTCGAAATTTTGGGTTGACTTAGTCAAAATTTTTTTTAAAATAAGTTGTTTCTTGTTAGTCAAGTCAAGATTTCAATTTTAAAAATCTTATCTTTTCAAAACTTTTACAAAAATCAAATCTTTTTCATTTTTCTTTTATATTTTCGAAAATTTTTTAAAATTGATTTTCAAAATCTTTTTCTTATTTTCATAATTTTCGAAATTAACACTAAGAATTAATGTTTTGATTCAAAAATTTCAAGTTTGTTACTTTCTTGTTAAGAAAGATTCAAACTTTAAATTTTAGAATCATATCTTTTGATTTCTTGTTAGTCAAGTCGTTAACTTTAACTTTCAAAATCAAATATTTCTAAATTTCTTTTTCAAATCTTTTTCAAAATAAATTTCAATCATATATTTTCAATCATATCTTTTCAAACATATCTTTTTCAAATGAGTAAACTACCATTTCTATCCACGAAAGTTGAAAACGCTGACATATCTACCCATAGAAGACGAAAATTACCATTTGTATCCATAAAAGATAGTTTTTGCAAGCAAAATTATCCAAACCCTAAAAAATTAAATAAAATTCCTAAACTATCCTTCTCTCCACCACTATCATCTCCTCACTCCTTCCTCTCTCTTTCAATGTTCTCAGCCACCCAATTCCAACATCAACCGCATACCAACGTATCACCCTTATCATCACTGTTCACCCCCTTCTCTGCCAGCAATGTCGCAGACCTCCACCGAGACCAGGAGCACCGCGCCAGCTTCTCCTCGCCACCATCACCATCGACCTCGAACCAGAGCGCCATAGCCAACCCTCTTCACCTCTTTTCGCGTCGTAGAACCACCACCGTCACTGCCTGATCCCTGCCATTGTTATATCTACCTTTTTGCTTTGTTCTTCATTATAGGTTCATAAACCAACCCATTTTTTTAGGCTCTGATGGTGTAACCAGCTCTCCCCACAGGTGGAGCATTAGTCCCTCACCCACAGGTGGATCGTCACGCTCGGTTCGGCAACAAGTGGGTGAGCCACCATAGCCCAACTCCTCTCTGGCAAACCTCCATTTCTCTGCCACAAACCACCTCTGCCACAAACCACCTCATTGCCACTCCTTCATCACCATAACCTTCACCTTTGGAGGAATCAAAATCAACCCAGAGTGGGATTTGAAATGGATGACGATAGGTGAGAGTCAAAATTGGATCTTGGTTTCAGCTAAATCTGAAGCTGTTTGAGGGAATAAAACATTGAAAAAGGTGTCATGGAGAAAGCTAATAGAAATAGGACAAAAAAGAACACAGACCCAAGGTGTGAAGAGAGTAAGGAGAGAAGATGAAAAACAACATTAAAAATAGCACACCCTAGAGGAGAAACTTATTGGCGTTTAAACGCTAGTAAGGGTAGCAGAATGGGTGTTTAACGCCCAGTCTGGCACCATTCTGGGCGTTAAATGCTAGAAAGAAGCATCAGATTGGCGTTAAATGCCAGAAAGAAGCAACAAACTGGCGTTAAACGCCAGAAAAATAGGTTGCAGCTTGGCGTTTAATGCCAGGAAAGAAATAAAAGCTGGCGTTTAACGCCAGAAACAAGCAGCAGTCTGGCGTTAAACGCCAGGATTGCACACTAAGGGTGTTTACACGCCTAAATGGAGCAGGGATGAGAAATCCTTGACTCCTCAGGATCTATGGACCCTACAGGATCCCCACCTACCCCACCTCTCTCTCTCCCCTTCACACATCTCTATAACACTCTACCCAAAATACCACTCACCTATCAAATCCTATTCTCTTCCTTATATTCTCTTCACCAATCACCTCCATCCCTCTTCCCCAAAAACCCAACCTACCTCTTCCACCATTCTCCTCTATTTTCTTCTTTTTCCCCTTCTTTCTTTCTTCTTTTGCTCGAGGACGAGTAAACCTTTTAAGTTTGGTGTGGTAAAAGCATTTCTTTTTATTTTTCCATAACCATTTATGGCACCTAAGGCCGGAGAAACCTCTAGAAAGAGGAAAGGAAAGGGAAAAGCTTCCACCTCCGAGTCATGGGAGATGGAAAGATTCATCTCAAAAGTCTATCAAGACCACTTCTATGAAGTTGTGGTCAAGAAAAAGGTGATCCCTATGCAATTCAGCTGGAATTGTCATAAAGGATGACATCCTCATTGAAGATGACAAGCCCATCACCAAAAAAAAAAATGGAGCAAACAAAGGCAAGGAAGAGACATTGAGGAGCTCAAGCACTCCATAGGATCTTCAAAGAAGAAGAACTAGCTGCCATCATTAAGGTGGACTGGTGCGCGAAATTGTGAACAATACTTTTCACAACTCTCATAATCCCCGGACATGAACCCCAAAAACTTGGTGTTCAATACCATGGCATTACACAACTTCGCACAACTAACCAGCAAGTGCACTGGGTCGTCCAAGTAATAAACCTTACGCGAGTAAGGGTCGATCCCACGGAGATTGTTAGTATGAAGCAAGCTATGCTCATCTTGTAAATCTTAGTCAGGCAAACTCAAATGGATATGGTGATGAACGCATAAAAACACAAAGATAAAGATAGAGGTACTTATGTAATTCATTGGTAGGAACTTCAGACAAGCGTATGAAGATGCCTTCCCTTCCGTCTCTCTGCTTTCCTACTGTCTTCATCCAATCCTTCTTACTCCTTTCCATGGCAAGCTTATGTAGGGTTTCACCGTTGTCA
>NC_029776.3:59699620-59699904 GCF_000817695.3 Arachis duranensis | reverse complement strand
AACATAAAAATCCACTTCCGGGCCAACTTGGTGTGTGCTTGGGCTGAGCAATGAAGCATTTTCGTGCAGAGACTTCTCTTGGAGTTAAACGCCAGCTTTTATGCCAGTTTGGGCGTTTAACTCCCATTTCGGTGCCAGTTCCAGCGTTTAACGCTGGGATTTCTGAGGGTGACTTTGAACGCCGGTTTGGGCCATCAAATCTTGAGCAAAGTATAAACTATTATACATTGCTGGAAAGCCCAGGATGTCTACTTTCCAACGCCGTTGAGAGCGCGCCAATTGGG
>NC_029776.3:59696791-59698396 GCF_000817695.3 Arachis duranensis | reverse complement strand
CTTTGTTGCTCCTCTCTCATGATTCTATGATCTTCTTTAATTTCATGGAGGAGGATGGAATGTTCTTGGTGCTCCACCCTTAGTTGTCCCATGTTAGAACTCAATTCTCCTAGGGAGGTGTTGATTTGCTCCCAATAGTTTTGTGGAGGAAAGTGCATCCCTTGAGGCATCTCAGGGATTTCATGATGAGTGGGATCTCTTGTGTGCTCCATCCTTTTCTTAGTGATGGGCTTGAGGTCATGCCTTCTCAGTTGAACCGGCCTCCCTCTTGAGTTTCTCTTCCATTGAGCGCCTTCTTCACAAATAACTGTGAGGACTTGGTCCAACCTTTGATCAAAGTTGACCCTTTTTGAGTTTGAAAGGGATCTCGGGGATCACCTTCTTCAAGGCCACAACTTCATAGAATTGGTCTTGATGCACCCTTGAGATGAATCTCTCCATCTCCCATGACTCGGAGGTGGAAGCTTTTGCCTTCCCTTTCCTCTTTCTAGAGGTTTCTCCAGCCTTGGATGCCATAAATGGTTATGGAAAAACAAAAAGCAATGCTTTTACCACACCAAACTTAAAAGGTTTGCTCGTCCTCGAGCAAAAGAAGAAAGAAGAGAGTAGAAGAAGAAGAAATGAGGAAGAAGGGAATGGCTTTGTGTTCGGCCAAAAAGGGGGAGAGAGAGTGGTGGGGTAGGTAGGGATCCTGTGGGGTCCACAGATCCTGAGGTGTCAAGGAAAAGTCATCCCTGCACCAAATGGCAAGCAAAATCTCGTTTTGTGCCAATTCTGGCGTTAAACGCCGGGCTGGTGCCCATTTCTGGCATTTAACGCCAGCTTCTTCCCCTTTTCTGGCGTTTAACACCAGTCTGGTGCCCCTTTCTAGCGTTAAACGCCCAGAATGGTGCCAGACTGGGCGTTAAACGCCCAACAGCTAACCTCACTGGCGTTTAAACGCCAGTGGGTGCGTCCTCCAGGGTGTGCTGTTTTTCTTCCTGTTTTTCATTCTGGTTTTGCTTTTTTTCATTGATTTTGTGACTTCTCATGATCATCAACCTACAAAAGAAGATAAAATAACAAAAGAAAATATATAAAATATAACATTGGGTTGCCTCCCAACAAGCGCTTCTTTAATGTCAGTAGCTTGATAGAGGACTCTCATGGAGCCTCACAGATATTCAGAGCCATGTTGGAACCTCCTAACACCAAACTTAGAGTTTGAATGTGGGGGTTCAACACCAAACTTAGAAGTTGGTTGTGGCCTCCCAACACCAAACTTAGAGTTTGACTGTGGGAGCTCTGTTTGGCTCTGTTTTGAGAGAAGCTCTTCATGCTTCATCTCCATGATGACAGAGGGATATCCTTGGGCCTTAAACACCAAGGATTCTTCATTCACTTGAATGATCAACTCTCCTCTATCAACATCAATCACAGCCTTTGCTGTGGCTAGGAAGGGTCTGCCAAGGATGATGGATTCATCCATGCACTTCCCAGTCTCAATTACTATGAAATCAGTAGGGATGTAATGGTCTTCAACCTTAACCAGAACATCCTCTACAAGTCCATGGGCTTGTTTTCTTGAATTGTCTGCCATCTCTAGTGAGATTTTTGCAGCTTGCA
>NC_029776.3:59696027-59696667 GCF_000817695.3 Arachis duranensis | reverse complement strand
CTCTTTTGAGGCAGTTTCTGCCTAGACAAGTCATCCAGATCTTTGGTGAGCAAAGGGGGTTCATCCTCCCAAGTCTCATTTCCAAATAACTTGTCATTTAGCTTCATGATTGCTCCAAGGTATTTAGCAACTTGCTCTTCAGTGACATACTCATCCTCTTCAGAGGAAGAATACTCATCAGAGCTCATGAATGGCAGAAGTAAGTCCAGTGGAATCTCTATGGTCTCAGTTTGAGCCTCAGATTCCCATGGTTCCTCATTCGGGAACTCATTGGAGGCCAGTGGACGCCCAGTGAGGCCTTCCTCAGTGGCGTTCACTGCCTCTTCTCCCTCCCAAAATTCGGCCATGTTAATGGCCTTGCACTCTCCTTTTGGATTCTCTTCTGTATTGCTTGGAAGAGTACTAGGAGGGAGTTTAGTAATTTTCTTGCTCAGCTGTCCCACTTGTGCCTCCAAGTTTCTAATGGAGGACCTTGTTTCAGTCATGAAACTTTGAGTGGTTTTGATTAGATCAGAGACCATGGTTGCTAAGTCAGAGTTATTCTGCTTAGAACTCTCTCTCTGTTGTTGAGAAGATGATGGAAAAGGCTTGCTATTGCTAAACCTGTTTCTTCCACCATTATTATTGTTGAAACCTTGTT
>NC_029776.3:59688624-59692648 GCF_000817695.3 Arachis duranensis | reverse complement strand
ATGATGAGTGTCACGGATCATCACATTTATCAAAGTGTTGTGCAACGTATATCTTGGAATAAGAATAAGAGAGAATTGAATAGAAAGTAATAATAATTGTATTGAAACTTGAGGTACAGCAGAGCTCCACACCCTTAATCTATGGTGTGCAGAAACTCCACTGTTGAAAATACATAAGTGAAAGGTTCAGGCATGGCCGAATGGCCAGCCCCCATGGTCTAAGGACTATATGTCCAAAGATGATCTAGAGATCTAAAGTGATCAAAAGATTAAAATACAATAGTAAAAGGTCCTACTTATAGAAAACTAGTAGCCTAAGGTTTACAGAAATGAGTAAATGACATAAAAATCCACTTCCGGGCCCACTTGGTGTGTGCTTGGGCTGAGCAATGAAGCATTTTCGTGCAGAGACTTCTCTTGGAGTTAAACGCCAGCTTTTAACGCTGGGATTTCTGAGGGTGACTTTTAACTCCAAGAGAAATCTCTACATGTAAAACCTTCAATGCTCAGCCCAAGCACACACCAAGTGGGCCCAGAAGTGGATTTCTGCATCATTTACTTATTTTTGTAACCCTAGTAACTAGTTTAGTATAAATAGAACTTTTTACTATTGTACATCTATCGGGGGACGTTTAGTCCTTAGATTTACGTCTTGGTTATTCTGGTTCCTCCTCTAGGACCGAAGCCAATGAACACCATTATCACTTATGTATTTTCAACGGTGGAATTTTTACACACCAATGATTAAGGTGTGGAGCTCTGCTGTTTCTCGAGTATTAATGAAAAGTACTATTGTTCTTCTATTCAATTCATGCGTATTCTTATTCTAAGATATTCATTCGCACACAAGAACATGATGAATGTGATGATTATGTGACATTCATCACCATTCTCACTTATGAATGCATGATTGACAACCACTTTTGTTCTACATGAAAACAAGCTTGAATGTATATCTCTTGGGTTTCTAATCAACGATTTACATCGACTCTCCTCTGACCATGGGGCATCTAAATCCGAGATTAAGTCTTCGTGGTATATGCTAGAATCCTTTGGTAGCATTCCTGAGATCCGAAAAGTCTAAACCTTGTCTGTGGTATTTCGAGTAGCATCTGGGATGTGATAACTATGACGAGCTTCAAACTCGCGACTGTAGGGCGTAGTGACAGACGCAAAAGGATAGTAAATCCTATTCCTACATGATCGAGGATAAACAGATGATTAGCCATACGATATCTGTGCATGGTATTTTTCATCCGAGACGGCAATCCGATAGTTGATTAGCCGTACAGAAACCGTAGAGGACCATTTTTACTGAGAGGACGGGAAGTAGCCATTGACAACGGTGACACCCAATATACAGCTTGCCATGGAAAGGAGTATGAAGGATTGGATGAAGGCAATAGGAAAGCAGAGATTCAGAAAGAACAATGCATCTCCATACGCTTATCTGAAATTCCCACCAATGAATTACATAAGTATCTCTATCTTTATTTTATGTTTATTTATTTTTTAAATTATTAAAACTCCATAACCATTTGAATCCGCCTGACTGAGATTTACAAGATGACCATAGCTTGCTTCAAGCCGACAATCTCTGTGGGATCGACCCTTACTCACCTAAGGTTTATTACTTAGATGACCCAGTGCACTTGCTGGTCAGTTGTGCGAAGTTGTGAAAAAGAGTTGAGATTACAATTGTGCGTACCAAGTTGTTGGTGCAAATGAGATCACAATTTCATGCACCAATGACAATTGTGAATGATAATCCCAATTACATGTGGAATGCAAGTGTTTTGAAAAAGAGGCATTTCAAGTAAAAGAGGAGTAAAAGAAAATAGAGTTCAAGATGCCATAGGCTTTTTTCACAAACACTTAGTGAGCAAGTTAAAGTAGGAATGAAAATAATATAATCCAAATGTATATGAGAGCGAAATTGAAATATCAATTGTCAAATCACTCCTCATAATATTCACAAGCTCAGTTACAATAAGGTAGAACCCAAATAAAGCTCCAATCTAACATAAAAATGCATGAAAATGAAAAAGAAAGAAAAAGAAACCATAAATAATTAAGCTAAAAGAAAATTTAGGAGAAAGAAAAATAATTAAATACAGTAATTAAAAGATGAATGAAGGAAAGAATGGAGGGGAGGAAGAAAAGAAACTTGATGTAGAAGATAGAAAAGGGAAGAAGAAAGTAAGAGATATAAAGAAAGAATAAGGAAGAAGAAAGAATTTGGATTGAGAGAGAGAATTAGGATTGGGGAGAAGGGAATGAATGAAACAAGGTGGCGTGCTGTTTTGATTTTGCGTCGCATGCGCGCGCACGCGTACGGCACGCGTACGCGTGGGTCGCGCAAAAGTGAAGGGACGCGTAAGCATATAGTGCGCGGTCGCGTGATCGAGGCGGTGCCTCTAGCGCGAATCCAGCGCGAGGCCAGCACAACTTTTGGCCAAAACAGGGTTTTACGCCAATTTTCCCAACCACGCGGACGCGACAAGCGGGCAGACGCGTGGGTCGCCAAAAGCTTACGCGTGCGCATAAGCAGGATTGTGCCTAAGGCACGTTTCTTACCCAGCTCCCGCGCCAATCTCTATTCAATTTAACTCATGTCGCATCAACAAAGGACGCGGACGCACACTAGGCGCTGGCACGTCGATCCCCCTTTTTTTATATATGCAAAATGCAAAATGCAGAATGCAGAATGAAGATGATTATGTAGAAATTATGAATGAATACTGTAGAAAACAAAATAAAATAAAACTAGGAATGAAAAGGGACGATTATACCATGGTGGATTGTCTCCCACCTAGCACTTTTAGTTATTGTCCTTAAGTTGGACATTTGATGAGCTCCTTATCATGGTGGCTTGTGCTTGAACTGATCCAGGAATTCCTACCAATGTTTGTACTTCCAATAGCCTCCGGGATCCCAAACTAGGCGTACAGAGCCTTCAAGCAAGTTAAAGCAAGTGACAAGGCCCCAGGAGTGTTGATTGCTAGAATGAATTATGGGGTCCCAAACCTTGCTTTTGCACCCGTCTTCTTCTTGAGCGTCATTTTTCCAATCGGGTGGCAAGCAGTCTGAACTCTCACTGAAGCATCCAAACAACTTCCTAGACCCATGCAATCGAGCTCTACACCAACCCTTGCATTTAAACTTGGAGCATACAACCATAATGAACCTAGGATTGTGCTGCCAACCATTAACCATCTCTCTTTTACTCTTAAAGCCACAAAGAGTTTTGAGTTGACCATCCATCTCAACTAGCCTATATTCAAGTGGGAAGATAAAGGTTAAGGATAAGAATTTTACCCACTTGAACGTTGTATTGGATGGTAATGGTTTTGGAAGAGGAGTTTCTAATGATCTTGCGAGCTCCACTCCCTTGTGTTCTTTCTTGACAACTTCCACCTCCTTGCAAGCTTCTTCAATTTCAAGCTTCTTCAATTTCTCGCCCGCTCCCCCTCTTGCGTTGCTACACCCTCTTGCGTTGTCGCCTCTTCTTGGCTTGAATCAGTCAAGCCGAGTGATGAGCAGATAATTTATACGCTTTTTGGCATTGTTTTTAGATAGTTTTTAGTAAGTTTGAGCTACTTTTAGGGATGTTTTCATTAGTTTTTATGTTAAATTCACATTGCTGGACTTTACTATGAGTTTGTGTGTTTTTCTGTGATTTCAGGTAAATTCTGGCTGAAATTGAGGGACTTGAGCAAAACTCTGAAAAAGGCTGACAAAAGGACTGCTGATGCTGTTGACCTCCCTGCACTCGAAATGGATTTCTGGAGCTACAGAACTCCAAATGGCGCGCTCTCAAAGGCGTTGGAAAGTAGACATCCAGAGCTTTCCAGCAATATATAATAGTCCATACTTTATTCGGAAATTGACGATGTAACTTGGCGTTGAACGCCAAGTACATGCTGCTGTCTGGAGTTAAACCCCAGAAAAACGTCATGATCCGGAGTTGAACGCCCAAAACACGTCATAACTTGGAGTTCAACTCCAAGAAAAGCCTCAGCTC
>NC_029776.3:59685723-59688409 GCF_000817695.3 Arachis duranensis | reverse complement strand
AGGAGATCATTGATCACGTTTTAGGGGGCTGGCCATTCGGTCATGCCTGAACCTTTTACTTATGTATTTTCAATAGTGGAGTTTCTGCACACCATAGATTAAGGGTATGGAGCTCTGCTGTACCTCAAGTTTCAATACAATCACTATTACTTTTTATTCAATTCTCTTTTATTCTTATTCCAAGATATACGTTGCACAACACTTTGATGAATGTGATGATCCGTGACACTCATCATAATTCTCACCTATGAACGTACGTGACTGACAACCACTTCCGTTCTACCTTAGGCCGGGCGCATATCTCTTAGATTCCCCAACAGAATCTTCGTGGTATAAGCTAGATAGATGGCGGCATTCATGAGGATCCGGAAAGTCTCACCTTGTCTGTGGTATTCCGAGTAGGATTCTGGGATTGAATGACTGTGACGAGCTTCAAACTCGCGATTGTTGGGCGTGATGACAAGCGCAAAAGGATCAATGGATCCTATTCCAACATGATCGAGAACCAACAGATGATTAGCCGTGCTGTGACAGAGCATAGGAACGTTTTCACCGAGAGGACGGGATGTAGCCATCAACCATGGGTGATGCCTCCAGACGATTAGCCGTGCAGTGACAGCGCATAGGATCATTTTCCTGAGAGGATTGAAAGTAGCCACCGATGATGGTGATGCCCTACATACAGCTTGCCATGGAAAGGAGTAAGAAGGATTGAAGAAATTTAATAAGAAAGTAGAGATTCAAGAGGAGCACAGCACCTCCATACGCCTATCTGAAATTTCCACTATTGATTTACATAAGTATTTCTATCCCCTTTTATTTTCTATTATTTTCTATTTATTATTAATTATTCAAAAATCCATAAACCAATTTTAATCTGCCTAACTGAGATTTATAGGGTGATCATAGCTTGCTTCATACCAACAATCTCTGTGGGATCGACCCTTACTCACGTAAGGTATTACTTGGATGACCCAGTACACTTGCTGGTTAAGTTCAACGGAGTTGTGAACCACGGTATTGGCATTATGTTTTTGGCGCCATTACCGGGGAATGAAGAGCAATGAATTTTGCAAAATGGAATAACAAATGAATCACAATTTCGTCCACCAAGTTTTTGGCGCCGTTGTCGGAGATTGTTCGAGTATGGACAACTGACGGTTCATCTTGTTGCTCAGATTAGGTAATTTTCTTTTCAAAAATTTTTTCAAAAAATATTTTTCAAAATTTTTCTTTTCTTTTTCATTTTTCAAACTTTATTTTCGAAAAAAAATTAATAAAAATCCAAAAAAATTAATAAAATCATAAAAATCAAAAATATTTTGTGTTCCTGTTTGAGTCTTGAGTGAATTTTTAAGTTTGGTGTCAATTGCATGCTTTAAAAATTTTTCTTGCATTTTTCGAAATTCCATGCATTCATAGTGTTTTTCATGATCTTCAAGTTGTTCTTGACAAGTCTTCTTGTTTGATCTTGATGATTTCTTGTTTTGTGTTGTTTGTTGTTTTTCATGTGCATCTTTGCATACATATTTTCCAAGCATTAAAAATTTCTAAGTTTGGTTTCTTGCATGTTTTCTTTGCATAAAATTTTTTTCAAAAAATATGTTCTTTATGTTCATCATGATCTTCAAAGTGTTCTTGGTGTTCATCTTGACATTCATAGTGTTCTTGCATGCATCTTGTGCTTTGATCCAAAATTTTCATGTTTTGGGTCATTTTTGTGTTTTTCTCTCTCATCATTAAAAATTCAAAAAAAATATCTTTTCCTTATTTTTCTCCAAATTTTCGAAAATTTGGGTTGACTTAGTCAAAAAATTTTTAAAATTAGTTGTTTCTTACAAGTCAAGTCAAATTTTCAATTTTAAAAAATCTTATCTTTTCACAATCTTTTTCAAAAATCATATATTTTCAATTTTATCTTTGTTTTTCGAAAATTTTCAAAAATCTTTTTCAAATTATTTTCAAAATCTTTTTCTTATCTTTATATCAAATTTTTGAAATTACACTAACAATTAATGTGATTGATTAAAAAATTTGAAGTTTGTTACTTTCTTGTTAAGAAAGGTTCAATCTTTAAAATTCTAGAATCTTATCTTTTAGTTTCTTGTTAGTTAAGTAATTAATTTTAATTTTAAAAATTAAATCTTTTTCAAAATATCTTTTTCTTAAAAATCTTATCTTTTTATCTTATCTTTTTCAAAACTTTATCTTTTTCAAAATTTGATTTCAAAATATCTTATCTAACCTCTTATCTTTTTATCTTCTCAAATTTGATTTTAATATCTTTTCCAACTAACTTTTTGACTTTTTGTTTGTTTCTTATCTTTTTCAAAACCACTTAACTACTCTTGCCTCTCTAATTTTCGAAAATATCTCATCCCTTTTTCAAAATTTCTTTTTAATTAATTAATTGTTTTAAATTTTAATTTTAATCTTATCTTATCTTTAATTTTCGAAAATTACTAACTCCTTTTTCAAAAATTATTTTCGAAATATCCCTTCTCTTTTCTTCTTCTATTTAATTATTTAAGTACTAACACTTCTCTTCACCTCTCTTCATCTAAAATTCCGAATTCTTCTTTATTCTTCTACCCCCTTTTTCTTCTACTAACATAAAGGAATCTCTATACTGTGACATAGAGGATTCCTCTTCCTTTTCTTGTTTTCTTCTCTTTCATATGAGCAG
>NC_029776.3:59684200-59685570 GCF_000817695.3 Arachis duranensis | reverse complement strand
GAACAAGAGAAGGAGATGGCAGCCGAAAATAATAATAATGCAAGGAGAATGCTTGGTGACTTCACAAAGCCAACGTCCAAGTTTGATGGAAGAAGCATCTCCATTCCTGGCATTGGAGCCAATAACTTTGAGCTGAAACCTCAGCTAGTTGCATTAATGCAACAAAACTGCAAGTTTTATGGACTTCCATCTGAAGATCCTTATCAGTTTTTAACTGAGTTCTTGCAGATCTGTGAGACTGTAAAGATGAATGGAGTTGATCCTGAAGTCTACTGACTCATGCTTTTCCCTTTTACTGTAAGAGACAGAGCTAGAATATGGTTGGATTCACAACCTAAGGATAGCCTGGACTCCTGGGATAAGCTGGTCACAGCCTTCTTGGATAAATTCTTTCCTCCTCAAAAGCTGAGCAAGTTGAGAGTGGATGTTCAAACCTTCAAACAAAAAGATGGTGAATCTCTCTATGATGCTTGGGAAAGATACAAGCAGCTGACCAAAAGGTGTCCATCTGACATGTTTTCAAAATGGACCATATTAGATATATTCTATTATGGTCTCTCTGAATTTTCGAAAATGTCACTGGACCATTCTGCAGGTGGATCTATTCACCTGAAGAAAATGCCTGAAGAGGCTCAAGAACTCATTGACATGGTTGCAAACAACCAATTCATGTACAACTCTGAGAGGAATTCTGTGAATAATGGGATACCTCAGAAGAAAGGAGTTCTTGAAATAGATGCTATGAATGCCATATTGGCTCAGAACAAAGTGTTGACTCAACAGGTCAACATGATCTCTCAAAATCTGAATGGATGGCAACATGCATCCAACAGTACTAGAGAGGCAGCTTCTGAAGAAGCTTATTATCCTGAGAACCCTGCGATGGCAGAGGTTAATTACATGGGTGAACCTTATGGAAACACCTATAACTCATCATGGAGAAATCATCCAAATTTCTCATGGAAGAATCAACAAAAGCCTCAACAAGGCTTTAACAATGGTGGACGCAATAGGCTGAACAATAGCAAGCCATATCCATCATCTTCTCAGCAACAGACAGAGAATTCTGAACAAAACACTTCAAATTTAGCCAATATAGTCTCTGATCTGTCAAAGGCCACTTTCAGTTTCATGAGTGAAACAAGATCTTCCATTAGAAATCTGGAGGCACAAGTGGGCCAGCTGAGTAAGAAAGTTATTGAAACTCCTCCCAGTATTCTCCCAAGCAATACAGAAGAAAATCCAAAAGGAGAGTGCAAGGCCATTGATGTGATCAATATGGCCGAATGCACAAGGGAGGAGGAGGACGAAAATCCTAGTAAGGAAGACCTCCTGGGACGTCCCTCAAGCAAGAAGGAGTTTCCTATTAA
>NC_029776.3:59683581-59684081 GCF_000817695.3 Arachis duranensis | reverse complement strand
TATTCTTCCTCTGAAGAGGATGAAGATGTAACTGGAGAGCAAATTGCTCAATACTTAGGAGCTATCATGAAGCTGAATGCCAAGTTGTTTGGTAATGAGACTTGGGAAAGTGAACCTCCCTTGCTCATTAGTGAACTGGATACCTGGATTCAGCAAATTCTATCTCAAAAGAAACAAGATCTTGGCAAGTTCTTAATACCTTGTACCATAGGCACCATGACCTTTGAAAAAGCTCTGTGTGATCTGGGGTCAGGGATAAATCTTATGCCACTCTCTGTAATGGAGAAGCTGGGGATCATTGAGGTACAACCTGCCTTGTTCTCATTACAATTGGCAGATAAGTCATTGAGACAAGCTTATGGAATAGTAGAGGATGTTTTGGTAAAGGTTGAAGGCCTTTACATCCCTGCTGATTTTATAATCTTAGACACTAGGAAGGAAGAGGATGAATGCATCATCCTTGGAAGACCTTTCCTAGCCACAACAGGAGCTGTGATAGA
>NC_029776.3:59683014-59683249 GCF_000817695.3 Arachis duranensis | reverse complement strand
TCTTGTTGGGAGGCAACCCAATTTTATTTATCTAATTTTTATTTTATTGTTATTTTGTGTTTTATTAGGTACATGATCATGAGGAGTCACGAAAAAAAATCATAAAAATTAAAAAAGAATCAAAAACAGCAGAAGAAAAAAATTCACACCCTGCAGGACGCACAGGCTGGCATTCAACGCCAGTAAGATGCATCTGGCCGGCGTTCAACGCCAGAACAGAGCACCATTCTGGCGC
>NC_029776.3:59681893-59682665 GCF_000817695.3 Arachis duranensis | reverse complement strand
TACCTCCTAATCCTATTTTTGTGATTTGTATTCCCCATGTCACACTTCCCAACACTCCTCACCAATCACCTCAATTCCTCTTCCCAATTACCCCCTTCACCACTCACATCAACCCACTCTTCCCCATAAACTCCACCTACCTTCAAAAATTCGAAATCAATTTCCCACCCATTCCCACCCTAAATGGCCGAATACACACTCCCCCTCTCCCTATAAATACCCTTCCATTCTACTTCATTTTCATACCCCACAAACCCATCTTCTCCCACTTAGCCGAACCTACATCTCTCCCTCTCTACCCTATTCTCTTCTTCTTCTTCTTCTCTTCTTTCTTCTCTTGCTCGAGGGCGAGCAAGATTTTAAGTTTGGTGTGGTAAAAAGCATAAGCTTTTTGTTTTTAATGGCACCTAAGGCCGGAGTATCCTCTAGAAAAGGGAAAGGGAAGACAAAAGCTTCCACCTCCGAGTCATGGGAGATGGAAAGATTCATCTCCAAGAGCCATCAAGACCACTTCTATGATGTTGTGGCAAAGAAGAAGGTGATCCCCGAGGTCCCTTTCAAGCTCAAAAAAGAATGAGTATCCGAAAATCCGACATGAGATCCGAAGAAGAGGTTGGGAAGTCCTAACCAACCCCATGCAACAAGTCAGAATCTTAATGGTTCAAGAGTTCTATGCCAATGCATGGATCACTAGGAACCATGATCAAAGTATGAACCCGAGTCCAAAGAATTATCTCACAATGGTTCGGGGGAAATACTTAGATTTTAGTCC
>NC_029776.3:59679860-59681473 GCF_000817695.3 Arachis duranensis | reverse complement strand
ATCTATGTTTTTGTGTTTCTACTTCATGATCATTAGTGTGTAACCATGCCTTAAAGCTATGAATAAAATCCATTAGTCCTTCACCTCTCTTAAAAGAAAAATGTTTTAATTCAAAAGAACAAGAAGTACATAATTTTCGAAATTATTAGTGAATTTAATTTAATTATATTGATGTGGTGACAATACTTTTTGTTTTCTGAATGAATGATTGAACAGTGAATATGTCTTTTGATGTTGTTGTTTATGAGTGTTAAAATTGTTGGCTTTTGAAAGAATGATGAACAAAGAGAAATGTTATTGATGAACTGAAAAATTCATGAATTGATTCTTGAAGCAAGAAAAAGCAGTGAAAAAGCAAAAGCTTACAAAAAAATTGGCGAAATGGCAAAAAAAAAATAGAAAGAAAAAGAAAAAGCAAGCAGAAAAAGCCAATAGCCCTTAAAACTAAAAGGCAAGGGTAAAAAGGATCAAAGGCTTTGCCCAAGGAAATTAAATCCAGGCCTAAGTGGCTAAATCAAGCTGTCCCTAACCATGTGCTTGTGTCATGAAGGTCCAAGTGAAAAGCTTGAGACTGAATGGTTAAAGTCGTGATCCAAAGCAAAAGAGTGTGCTTAAGAGCTCTGGACACCACTAACTGGGGACTCTAGCAAAGCTGTGTCACAATCTGAAAAGGTTCACCCAGTTATGTGTCTGTGGCATTTATGTATCCGGTGGTAATACTGGAAAACAAAGTGCTTAGGGCCACGACCAAGACTCATAAGTAGCTGTGTTCAAGAATCAACATGCTTAACTAGGAAAGTCAATAATACTATCCAAAATTCTGAGTTCCCAGAGACACCAATCACTCTGAACTTCAAAGGAAAAAGTGAGATGCCAAAACTGTTCAGAAGCAAAAAGCTACAAGTCCCGCTCATCTAATTATAATTAATATTCATTGATATTCTGGAATTTATAGTATATTCTCTTCTTTTATCCTATTTCATTTTCAGTTGCTTGGGGACAAGCAACAATTTAAGTTTGGTGTTGTGATGAGCGGATAATTTATACGCTTTTTGGCATTGTTTTTAGATAGTTTTTAGTAAGTTTGAGCTACTTTTAGGGATGTTTTCATTAGTTTTATGTTAAATTCACATTTCTGGTCTTTACTATGACTTTGTGTGTTTATCTGTGATTTCAGATAAATTCTGGCTGAAATTGAGGGACTTGAGCAAAACTCTGAAAAAAGGCTGACAAAAGGACTGCTGATGCTGTTGGAATCTGACCTCTCTGCACTCGAAATAGATTTTCTAGAGCTACAGAACTCCAAATGGCGCGCTCTCAACGGCGTTGGAAAGTAGACATCCCGAGCTTTCCAGCAATATATAATAGTCTATACTTTATTCGGAAATTGACGACGTAACTTGGCGTTGAACGCCAAGTACATGCTGCTGTCTGGAGTTAAACGCCAGAAAAACGTCATGATCCGGAGTTGAACGCCCAAAACACGTCATAACTTGGAGTTCAACTCCAAGAAAAGCCTCAGCTTAATCTCTTATAAACCCTAGTAGCTAGTCTAGTATAAATAGGATAAGTTACTATTGTATTAGACATCTTTTGACAGTTTAATCTCTTGA
>NC_029776.3:59679390-59679608 GCF_000817695.3 Arachis duranensis | reverse complement strand
AACTTTGATGAATGTGATGATCCGTGACACTCATCATAATTCTCACCTATGAACGCACGTGACTGACAACCACTTCCGTTCTACCTTAGGCCGGGCGCATATCTCTTAGATTCCCCAACAGAATCTTCGTGGTATATGCTAGATAGATGGCGGCATTCATGAGGATCCGGAAAGTCTAACCTTGTCTGTGGTATTCCGAGTAGGATCCTGGGAATCCG
>NC_029776.3:59674997-59676059 GCF_000817695.3 Arachis duranensis | reverse complement strand
ACCAAGGTAGAGGACTTGTCCGCCACCTTATAAAGTTCTTGGGATATAACCTCATGAACTTCTATTTTTTCTCCAATCATGATGCTATGAATCATGATAGCCCAGTCTATAGTAACTTCGGACTGGTTGCTAGTGGGAATGATTGAGCGTTGGATAAACTCCAACCATCCCCTAGCCACGAGCTTGAGGTCATGCCTTCTCAGTTAAACCAGCTTCCCTCTTAAATCTCTCTTCCATTGAGCGCCCTCTTCACAAATGTCTATGAGAACTTAGTCCAACCTTTGATCAAAGTTGACCCTTCTAGTGTAGGGGTGTTCATCTCCTTGCATCATGGGCAAGTTGAATGCCAACCTTACACTTTCCGGACTGAAATCCAAGTATTTCCCCCGAACCATTGTATGCCAATTCTTCGGGTCCGGGTTCACACTTTGATCATGGTTCTTGGTGATCCATGCATTGGCATAGAACTCTTGAACCATTAAGATTCCGACTTGTTGAATGGGGTTGGTAAGAACTTCCCAACCTCTTCTTCGGATCTCATGTCGGATTTCCGGATATTCACTCTTTTTGAGTGAAAAAGGGACCTCGGGGATTACCTTCTTCAAGGCCACAACTTCATAGAAGTGGTCTTGATGCACCCTTGAGATGAATCTTTCCATCTCCCATGACTCGGAGGTGGAAGCTTTTTCCTTCCCTTTCCTCTTTCTAGAGGTTTCTCCGGCCTTGGATGTCATAAATGGTTATAGAAAAACAAAAAGCAATGCTTTTACCACACCAAACTTAAAAGATTTGCTCGTCCTCAAGCAAAAGAAGAAAGAAGAGAGTAGAAGAAGAAGAAATGAAAGAGATGGAAATGGCTTTGTGGTTCGGCCAAAGGGGGAGAAGGAGTGTTTAGGTTGTGTGAAAATGAAGGAGTGAAGAGGGGTTTATATAGGGGTGAAGAGAGGGGTAGGGTTCGGCTATGGGAGGGTGGGTTTGGGTGGGAAAGTGGTTTGAATTTGAATGGTGATGTAGGTGGGGTTTTATGAAGGATGGATGTGAGTGGTGAAGAGAAAGATGGGA
>NC_029776.3:59674507-59674897 GCF_000817695.3 Arachis duranensis | reverse complement strand
AACTAGAGGTGTCCAGGGTTCTTAAGCACACTCTTTTTGCCTTGGATCACAACTTTATTTCTTTCTTTTTCTCTTTCTTTCTCATTCTTTTTCTCTTTTTTCGAATTTTTTTCTTTTTTTGTATTCACTGCTTTTTCTTGCTTCAAGAATCATTTTTATGATTTTTCAGATCCTCAGTAACATGTCTCCTTTTTCAACATTCTTTCAAGAGCTAACATTCATGAACCACAAATTCAAAAGACATATGCACTGTTTAAGCATACATTCAGAAAATAAAAGTATTGCCACCACATCAAAATAATTAAACTGTTATAAAATTCAAAATTCATGCAATTCTTCTCTTTTTCAATTAAGAACATTTTTCATTTAAGAGAGGTGATGGATTCATAA
>NC_029776.3:59672283-59673133 GCF_000817695.3 Arachis duranensis | reverse complement strand
ATCCTGTGGGGTCCACAGATCCTGAGGTGTCAAGGAAAAGTCATCCCTGCACCAAGTGGCAAGCAAAATTGCTCTTTGTGCCAATTCTGGCGTTAAACACCGGGCTGGTGCCCCTTTCTGGCGTTTAACGCCAACTTCTTGCCCTTTTCTGGCGTTTAACGCCAGTCTGGTGCCCCTTTCTGGCGTTAAACGCCCAGAATGGTGCCAGACTGGGCGTTAAACGCCCACTGCTAGCCTTACTGTCGTTTAAACGCCAGCAGGTTCTTCCTCCAGGGTGTGCTATTTTTCTTTCTATTTTTCATTCTGTTTTTGCTTTTTCCATTGATTTTGTGACTTCTCATGATCATCAACCTACAGAAAACATAAAATGACCAAGGAAAATGGATAAAATATAACATTGGGTTGCCTCCCAATAAGCGCTTCTTTAATGTCAGTAGCTTGACAGAGGGCTCTCATGGAGCCTCACAGATGCTCAGAGCAATGTTGGAGCCTCCCAACACCAAACTTAGAGTTTGAATGTGGGGGTTCAACACCAAACTTAGAGTTTGGTTGTGGCCTCCCATCACCAAACTTAGAGTTTGACTGTGGGGGCTCTGTTTGGCTCTGTTTTAAGAGAAGCTCTTCATGCTTCCTCTCCATGATGACAGGGGGATATCCTTAAGCCTTAAACACCAAGGATTCTTCATTCACTTGAATGATCAATTCTCCTCTATCAACATCAATCACAGCCTTTGCTGTGGCTAGGAAGGGTCTGCCAAGGATGATGGATTCATCCATGCACTTTCCAGTCTCTAGGACTGTGAAATCAGCAGGGATGTAATGGTCTTCAACCTTTACCAGAACATCCTCC
>NC_029776.3:59668917-59671031 GCF_000817695.3 Arachis duranensis | reverse complement strand
AATTCAACTAAAAACTGATGAGGATCTTCCAATGGAAGTCCATGGAACTTGCAATTCTGTTGCATTAGAGAAACTAATTGAAGCTTAAGCTCAAAGTTGTTTGCTCCAATGGCAGGGATAGAGATGCTTCTCCCATAGAAGTCGGGAGTAGGTGCAGTAAAGTCACCCAGCACCTTCCTTGCATTGTTTTCATTGTTGTTGTTTTCGGCTGCCATGGGTTCTTCTTCTTTGAAGATTTCTGTTAGGTCCTCTACAGAGAATTGTGCTTTAGCTTCTCGTAGTTTTTACTTCAAGGTCCTTTCAAGTTCAGGGTCATCCTCAACAAGAATGCTTTTGTCTTTGCTCCTGCTCATATGAAAGAGAAGAGAACAAGAAAATATGGAATCCTCTATGTCACAGTATAGAGATTCCTTGAGGTGTCAGAGGAAAAGAAAAATAGAAGGCAGAAGTAGAAAATTTGAACTTACCAATAAAGATGGAGTTCGAATTGTACATTAAGGAATAGTGTTAGTCCATAAATAGAAGGATGTGAGAAGAGGGGAAGTAATTTTCGAAAATAAGAGTGGGAAAGAAATCAAGTGATTTTTGAAAAAGATTTTGAAATTAGAAATTAAAAAGATATGATTGAAAACTATTTTGAAAAAGATGTGATTAAGAAGATATGATTTGAAAAACATTTTTTTTAAAAAGATTTGATTTTAAAAAATTAATAACTTGGCTAACAAGAAAAGATATGATTCAAACATTAAACCTTTCTCAACAGAAAAGGCAACATACTTAAAATGTTGAATCAAATCATTAATTGATAGCAAGTATTTTTGAAAATAGAAAGAAATTGATTTTGAAAAAGATTTGATTGAAAAGATATGATTTGAAAAAGATTTGATTTTGAAAAGATTTTGAAAACTTGAAAAAAATTGAATTGAAAACAGAATCTTCCCTCTTGTGCCATCCTGGCGTTAAACGCCCAGAATGGTGCACATTCTGGCGTTTAACGCCCAAACTACTACCCTTTTGGGTGTTAAACGCCCAGCCAGGCACCCTGGCTGGCGTTTAAACGCCAGTCTGTCTTCTTCAATGGGCATTTTGAATGCCCAGCTTTTTTTGTGCAATTCCTCTGCTGTATGTTCTGAATCTTCAATTCTCTGTATTATTGACTTGAAAAGACACAAATAAAAAATATTTTTGGGTTTTTAATAATGAGGAATAATCAAAATGCAACTAAAGTCAAATAACAATGCATGCAAGACACCAAACTTAACAGTTTGTATACTACTGACACTAACAAAATGAGAATGCATATGAGACACATAAACACTCAAGTCAAGAGAATTTAAAAATCAGAGCAATATAACCATCAAGAACAACTTGAAGATTAATGAAGACACATGCATGAATGCAAAAAGAACAAAAACATGCAATTGACTCCAAACTTAAAATGAGACTCTAGACTCAACAAGAAACATAAAATATTTTTGGTTTTTATGATTTTGTAAATTTTTTTGGATTTTTCGAAAATTAAGTGGGAAAGAAAATAAAGGTATCAAAATTCTTGATGAGAATTCCAGGAATCATGCAATGTTTAGTCTAAGACTCCGGTCCAGGAATTAGACATGGCTTCACAGCCAGCCAAGCTTTCAAAAAAAGCTTCGGTCCAAAACACTAGACATGGCCAATGGCCAGCCAAGCCTTAGCAGATCACTGCTCTAAAAGCCAGCCAAGCCTTAGCAGATCATTGCTCCAACAGCAAGATTGATAGAAATCAACATGCTCTTGTGATGATAAGTTGAAACCTCGGTCCAATAAAATTAGACATGGCTTCACAGCCAGCCAGACTTCAACAGATCATAAAAAAAAACTCTAGAATTCATCCTTAAGAACTCTGAAGAAAAAATACCTAATCTAAGCAACAAGATGAACCGTCAGTTGTCCATACTCGAACAATCCCCGGCAACGGCGCCAAAAACTTGGTGCACGAAATTGTGATCATCAATGGCGCCATCAACATGGTATGCTCAAGTAATAAACCTTATGCGAGTAAGGGTCGATCCCACAGAGATTGTTGGTATAAAGCAAGCTATGGTCATCTTGTAAATCTTAGTCAGGCAAACTCA
>NC_029776.3:59668455-59668698 GCF_000817695.3 Arachis duranensis | reverse complement strand
TGTCAGTGGCTACCTCCCATCCTCTCAGTGGAAATGTTCAACGCACCCTGTCACGGCACGGCTATCCATCTGTCGGTTCTCAATCAGGCCGGAAAAGAATCCAGTGATTCTTTTGCGTCTGTCACTAACGCCCTGCCCTCAGAGTTTGAAGCTCGTCACAGTCATTCAATCATTGAATCCTACTCAGAATACCATAGACAAGGTTTAGACCTTCCGAATTCTCTTGAATGCCGCCATCAGTTG
>NC_029776.3:59654311-59668008 GCF_000817695.3 Arachis duranensis | reverse complement strand
GACTATCATATATTGCTGGAAAGCCCAGGATGTCTACTTTCCAACGCCGTTGAGAGCGCGCCAATTGGGCTTCTGTAGCTCCAAAAAATCCACTTCGAGTGCAGGGAGGTCAGAATCCAACAGCATCTGCAGTCCTTTTTAGTCTCTGAATCAGATTTTTGCTCAGGTCCTTCAATTTCAGCCAGAAAATACCTAAAATCATAGAAAAACACACAAACTCATAGTAAAGTCTAGAAAAGTGATTTTTAACTAAAAACTAATAAAAATATACTAAAAACTAACTAGATCATACTAAAAACATACTAAAAATAATGCCAAAAAGCGTACAAATTATCCGCTCATCAGCTATATACACCCAATAATCAACCATATACACCCAACACATTTCGCCATATACAACCAATAAATTATGCAATATACACACAAAAATCTGTTAGGAGAAGAACTAGAACAAGAAGAACAGTAAAAGCTAGAGCAGGATGAACAGTAAAAACTTAGATCAGACACATACACCCAAATCGATTTCATAAGTTTTTAATTAGATCTGTTCAAAATTATGTTCAATTCATTGAAACATGGATAAATATACAATCTCTAGCAATATTACAATGTCAAGCAATATACATCCAAGGACAAGCAATATTAGAACAGTTGCAACAGTTGATTATATTACATGATATGGGTTCAAGAATATACACCCAATAAATTACGCCATATATACCTAATAATCAATCATATACACCCATATAAATTACTCCATATACACCCAATAAATTAAGCAATATACAGCGAAAAATTAGTTACGAGAAGAACTAGAACAAGAAGAACAGTAAAACCTAGAACCACTTTGAAGAACAGTAAAACCTAGAGGAACTTACAAGAAGAGTAAAACCTAGAATAAGAACAGTAAAAATAGTGATATGAGATTTAGAAACAAGAAGATCAGTAAAACCTAGAAGAACATAGAAGAACAGTAAAACCTAGTTCTTCGATTTCAAAATCAGAAACAGAAATGTGAAAAATGTACAAGATGAATAAAATAGTAACGTACCTTGAATAATATTTCTTCTTTTTTTCTGGAAATTGTTGATGGAGAGTTCTATCTTCGCGACGAGTTCGAACGTCTCTTCAGTTTGAAATGTTGCTCGAAACTTTGCGATTTGTGTTTTCTTTGAAGGAGAAGAGGAAGAATGAGTCATAACGAGCGCTTATGCGAAGAGTAACCGTTTGAGTGACGCGCGTGGGTTGACGCTCCATTCAGAGGGAGTGAGTGCATGTGGACAAGTTATTGGGCTAGGCTAACTTTTAAGCCCTTTTTACTTGTATGTGTAGCAGATTCCTTTTCTTCACTTCAATCCATCCTTGCTTTCTAAGCCTGAAATCATTTTAATAAACACATTAAGACATTGAATGAGACTAAAGTGAATTAAATTTAGCAAATTAAGAGCCTAAAAGAAATTCACAAAATTATACTATTTCAATGAATAAATATAAAATAAATTGATAAAATTTATTCATTTTAATACAAAACAAACCATTAAATTATGATTTATGACGTACTAAACACAAATAATCAAGGAGTCGAAAAGAATTATCATCATCCGTCACAAGGCAGTTAATAAAAAAAAGCCTTCTAATGTTATGTGATGGTTGACGTTGAAAATTATTCGGTAGATGTCATCTTAATTATATTATTTGTGTCATTGTTAATAGCCATATTTTGGACAAACCTCAATCGCATGGATACTAGAATGTTAGGTTATTTTCATTTACTATATATATCTTTAAAAATCAGAGAATATGTGGTGTCAAAATTTTTCTTAACATGAATGCTATTTGCATTTTAGTTTGAACTATGGTATGGTTCTATCATTCTACATTTTTCTTATGGGTTTTTGAGTAGAATAAAGGATATTTTCGTTTTTGATCTTTTTTCCACAAACATTTTTGTTTTTGACCATTAAAAAATATTTTTAACTCCCTTACGTCTTTAAAAACTGGACGTATTAGTTCCTCCATCCAAATGCCTCCGTTAGACCCAACAAAAAAAGCTGACGTGGCTCCCGTAATGCTTGTCACGCGTACGCATCGCCATAAATTCTCCACTTCAGCGTAAATTCTCCACTTTTGCATACTTTTTTCATTTCTTTCAAACTATTCTTGCTTTCAAAACTTTAAATAACTCAAACAAACATATCAAGGTATCGAATAGGAGAAAAGTAAATTAAATTTAGTAATTTAGGGTGTGTTTGGCTTAGCGTTTGAAGCATTAAACATAGGTTTAGTTGTTTTGAAAGTTTTACTTTTTAGTTTGGCTATTTTTTCTCCTTCTTAGCATACACGTGATTCTGTTCTACAACCCAAGTTTAGACAAAGCTAAAAATGATAGTTTTTGCATTTACATTTTCACGTTAGATTGAAATTTATTTTCCATTTTCCAATTTTGTCCTTCATTGTTCATATGATTAATTTTGTTGCTTTTTTATATACATTTTTTACCTATGTTTTCGGTATAAAATAATAATAGTAAAATTATAGCATATTAAAAAAGAGTAATAAGAGTATTAAAAATATCTATATAAAAATATCATAAAAAAATTTTAGATTTATTTTCATCATTGTCAAGATAAATATTTAATTTTTATTATTTTTAGTACTCTCTTTTATAATTGTAATTTTTGTGTACTATATTTTAGTGTAATTTTTTATAATATAAATTATGATCTCATTAAAAAAGATAAATTAAATAAAAAATTAATCATATGTAATAATATAATCATAAACGTTGGATTGCAAAATAATATTAAGAATAAGATTATTGCGAGTATTGGAATAAGAGTATGATGTAAAAGAATACTAAATTAAAAGTATATAAAGTGGAGAATTCATGGCGATGCGTACGCGTGAGTGGGAAGTTTGTCATACGACGCATACGCGTGACACACGCGTAAGCGTGACAAGTATTACCGAAGTCACGTCAGCTTTTTCCATTAGGTTTAACGGAAGTTTTTGGACGGAGGGACTGATCCGTCCACTCTTTAAGGATATCAAAAACTTAAAAGTATTTTTTAATGGTTAAAGACAAAAATATCCAAAAAAAAGTCAAGGACAAAAATATCCTTTACTCTTTTGAGTATTTAAAAACTAGAAAAAGTTTACCATTTTCTAAATGTGATTTATTTGTCAGATAATTTTAAGTTGTTTAATAGATTTAATTGTCCTACCTTCAATAGAAATTTTTGTCTATCACATCCTTTCTATATCTTTGGTCATCTCATGCTATAACTATTGCTATTGATTTACTGCTGTTGGGTGTTTAAGTTTCTGAGTTTTTGAATATAAAATTAATTAGTACTAATATATTATTTACAATAATTGAGTATTTTTTATTTAAAATTTAAAATTTTAGTAATTAAAAAATAATGAGAATTTGTTAAATTTAATTTAAATATTAAGATTTTGAATTTAATTTTATGAATAAAAGAAAATTAATTAAATTATCTCTAATTTTTAAATTAGGATAGCTATTTGAAATTAATTAGCAAATTTATAAATAAATAATATTTTTAAAGACAATTAAAATGAATTATATTTGGTTTTTAATTACTACTTTAGCCTTACTCTTTTTGCCTGATTCAAAAACCCTAATAATAAAACATACACACTGTAGCACCCTAATTTTTAGCACCTCATGATCGTACTAAAAGCTCAAGTGTTACTTAGCTCTAAACCTTTTTATTGTATAATATTTTTATTTAATATTAAGCCTTCGCGAATACGAACTGAAACTTTCACCAAAAAAACGAAGAGTCGGTACTTTAAATCATTTAATCATAAAATTATATATATATCCACGTAGCATTATATACATGGACTTAATCAATGATCCTCAACCACAAATTCTACCCCTCTAAAAATCAAAACGATAAACAACGAGGGGAAAATAAAATCTAACAGCTCAACTCGTAAATATTCTTCTATGCTCTTGTAGCTCCGCAGTAAACCTTTGCACCTGTAGCTGAAAGGGATGAAAATAGGAGAAAAACTGGAAAATTCTTAGTAGGGTCGGGGTAGTTAGTTAAGTCGAGATTATCACAGCTCAATTTAATTCACAGCCCTGCACAAGGACCCAGAACAATAACCAGTCATAGAAGTTCAAATTAGTAAGCAATTAAAATTACAAACACACTCAAGCAATCACAAATAATTCACAATACCAAATCGAATGCAAAATATGCAAACAAGGATGATGCATGCCTATTTCTATCGCAGGTAATGAGCTCATTTGTCGGTTTCGACTCCACTTGACGCAATCCAACTCACAGGTTGGATAAGGCATTCCAGCGACATAACATCTACTTTTTGCATAGTTTTTGGTATGATTTAGTTAGTTTTTTGTATATTTTTATTAGTTTTTAAGAAAAATTCACATTTCTAGAATTTACTATGAGTTTATGTGTTTTTCTATGATTTCAAGTATTTTCTGGCTGAAATTGAGGGACCTCAGCAAAAATCTGATTCAGAGGCTGACAAAGGACTGCTAATGTTGTTGGATTCTGACCTCCTTACACTCGAAATGGAATTTTTGGAGTTACAGAAGTCCAAAAGGTGCGCTCTCAATTGCATTGAAAAGTAGACATCCAGGGCTTTCCAGAAATATATAATAGTCTATACTTTGTCCGAGTTTAGACGACGCAAACTGGCGTTTAACGCCAGCTTTCTGCCCTATTCTGGCGTTAAACGCCAGAAACAAGTTGCAAAGCAAAGTTAAACGCCGGAAACAAGTTACAAACTGGCGTTTAACTCCAAAGAAGACTTCTACACATGAAAGCTTCAATGCTCAGACCAAGCACACACCAAGTGGACCCGGAAGTGGATTTCTACATCATTTACTTATTTCTGTAACCCTAGTAACTAGTTTAGTATAAATAGAACTTTTTACTATTGTATTAGACATCTTGGATCTTGGTATCTATCTTTGGATGATTGTTCACATTTTTGGAGGCTGGCCATTCGACCATGCCTACCCTATTTTCACTTATGTATTTTCAACGGTGGAGTTTCTACACACCATAGATTAAGGTGTGGACCTCTGCTGTTCCTTGAGTATTATGCAAAGTACTACAATTTTCTATTCAATTCATGCTTATTCTTATTCTAAGATATTCATTTGCACTTCAACCTGATGAATGTGATGATCCGTGACACTCATCACCATTCTCACTTATGAACGCGTGCCTGACAAATACTTCCGTTCTACCTGCGAAAGCTAGAGTGTGTATCTCTTGGATTCCTGATCCACGACGCATGGTTGCCTCTCCTAACAACAGAGCTTTGCATTCCGTGAGATCAGAGTCTTCGTGGTATAAGCTAGAATCAATTGGCAGCATTATAGAGTACCATTTTCACTGAGAGGACGGGAAGTAGCCAATGACAACGGTGAAGCCCAACATACAGATTGCCATGGAAATGAGTATAAAGGATTGGATGAAGGCAATAGGAAAGCATAGATTCAGAAGGAACACTGCATCTCCATACGCTTATCTGAAATTCCCACCAATGATTTACATAAGTATCTCTATCTTTATTTTAAGTTTATTTATCTTTTCATTAAAACTCCATAACCATTTGAATCCGCCTGACTGAGATTTACAAGGTGACCATAGCTTGCTTCAAGCTGACAATATCCGTGGGATCGACCCTTACTCACGTAAGGTTTATTACTTGGACGACCCAATGTACTTGCTGGTTAGTTGTGCAAAGTTGTGAAAAAGAGTGATATTACAATTGTGAGTTCCAAGTTGTTGGCGCCATTGAGATCACAATTTCATGCAACAAGTTTTTGGCGCCGTTGCTGGGGATTGTTTGAGTTTGGACAACTGACGGTTCATCTTGTTGCTCAGATTAGGTAATTTTCTTCTTATTTTATTTTCAAAAAGTTTTCAAAAATCTTTCAAAATTTTTCTTCTTTTTCGTTTTTCCAAAATAATTTTCGAAAAAACAAAAAAAATTTAAAAAAATCATAAAAACCAAAAATATTTTGTGTTTCTTGTTTGGTGTCTTGCATGTTTTTCTTTTCTTAAAAATTTTCAAAAACATGTTATTGGTGTTCATCTTGACATTCAAAGTGTTCTTGGTGTTCATCTTGACAATCATAGTGTTCTTACATGCATCATTGGTTTTGATCCAAAATTTTCATGTTTTGGGTCATATTTGTGTTTTTCTCTCTCATCATTAAAAATTCAAAAAATAAAAAATATCTTTTCCTTATTTCACTCATTATTTTCGAAATCTTTGGGTTGACTTAGTCAAAATTTTTTAAAATAAGTTGTTTCTTGTTAGTCAAGTCAAGATTTTAATTTTAAAAATCTTATCTTTTCAAATCTTTTTTCAAAAATAAAATCTTTTTCATTTTTTTATTATTTTCAAAAATTCTTTAAAATTAATTTTCAAAAATCTTTTTCTTAACTTTTTCTTTTATTTTCAAAAAAAATTTACTAACAATTAATGTTTTGATTCAAAAATTTCAAGTTTGTTACTTTCTTGTTAAGAAAGATTCAAACTTTAAATTTTAGAATCAAATCTTTTGATTTCTTGTGAGTCAAGTCATTAATTCTGATTTTAAAAATCAAATATTTTTCAAAACAAATCTCAATCATATCTTTTTAGTCATATTTTTCAAACATATCTTTTTAATCATATCTTTTTCAAAATCAATTTCAAAATCTTTTCTAACTTCTTATCTTTTCAAAATTGATTTTCAAATCTTTTCAACTAACTAATTGACTTTTTTGTTTGTTTTACTATTTCTTATCTTTTTCAAAACTACCTAACTACTATTCTCTCTCTAATTTTCGAAAATCAATTCCCTTTTTTTCAAATTGTTTCAAATTTTAATTTTAATTTTATTTCTTCTCTCAATTTTCGAATTCTAACTAAATTTTAAATAAAAACAAAAATATTTTCCTTTTCCTCTAAATTATTTTCGAAAATTTCCCTCTCTCTCTTTCTATTTATTTTATTTATTTACTAACACTTCTCCTCCACTCATCATAATTCGAACCCTCTCTTCTCTCTGTGTTCGGATTTTTCTTCCTCTCTCTTCTTCTCCTTCTATTCTTTTTCTCTTCTACTTACATAAAGGAATCTCTATACTGTAACATAGAGGATTCCATATTTTCTTTGTTTTCTTCTCTCATATGAGTAGGAACAAGGACAAAAGCATTCTTGTTGAAGCTGATCCTGAACCTGAAAGGACCTTGAAGAGGAAGCTAAGAGCAGCTAAAGCACAAAACTCTGAAAAGGACCTCACTGAAATTTTCGAATAGGAAAAGGATATGGCAGCCGAACCTAACAACAACAATGCAAGGAAGATGCATGGTTATTTTACTGCACCAAATTCTAACTTCCATTGAAGAGGCATCTCAATCCCTGCCATTGGAGCAAATAATTTTGAGCTAAAGCCTCAATTAGTTACTCTGATACAACATAATTGCAAGTTTTATGGACTTCTATCAGAAGATCATTTTCAATTCTTAACTGAATTCTTGTAGATCTGTGATACTGTTAAGACCAACGGAGTTGATCCCGAGGTCTATAAGCTTATGCTTTTCCCTTTTGCTGTAAGAGACAGAGCTAGAATATGGTTGGACTCTCAACCAAAAGATAGCCTGAACTCTTGGGATAAGCTGATTACGACTTTCTTAGCCAACTTTTTTGCTCCTCAAATAGCTGAGCAAGCTTAGAGTGGATGGATGTTCAAACCTTCAGGAAAAAAGAAGGTGAATCCCTCTATGAAGCTTGGAAAAGATACAAGCAACTGACCAAAAAGTGTCCTTCTGACATGCTTTCAGAATGGACCATCCGGATATATTCTATGATGGTATGTTTGAATTGTCTAAGATGTTATTTGACCATTCTGCAGGTGGATCTATTCACCTAAAGAAAACACTTGCAGAAGCTCAGGAAGTCATTGAAATAGTTGCAAATAACAAGTTCATGTACACCTCTGAAAGGAATCCTGTGAGTAATGAGACGCCTCAGAGGAAGGGAGTTCTTGAAATTGATGCTCTGAATGCCATATTGGCTCAGAACAAAATGTTGACTCAGCAAGTCAACATGATTTCTCAGAGTCTGAATGGATTGCAAAATGTATCCAACAGTACTAAAGAAGCATCTTCTAAAGAAGAAGCTTATGATCCTGAGAACCCTGCAATGGCAGAGGTGAATTACATGGGTAAACCCTATGGAAACACCTATAATAATGGTGGAAGGATCAACAAAAGCCTCAACAAGGCTTTAATAATGGTGGAAGAAATGGGTTTAACAATAGCAAGCCTTTTCTATCATCCTCTCAGCAACAGACAGAGAGTTCTGAGCAGAGCCCCTCTAGCTTAGCAAATATAGTCTCTGATCTATCTAAGGCCACTCTAAGTTTCATGAATGAAATAAGGTCCTCCATTAGAAATTTGGAGGCACAAGTAGGCCAGCTGAGTAAAAGAGTCATTGAAACTCCAACTAGTACTCTCCCAAGCAATATAGAAGAGAATCAAAAAAGAGAGTGCAAGGCCATAACCTAACTTGGTGTGGCCGAACCTAGAGAGGAGGAGGAGGACGTGAATCCCAGTGAGGAAGACCTCATGGGACGTCCTCTGGACAAAAAAGAGTTCCCATTTGAGGAACCTAAGGAATCTGAGACTCATCTAGAGACCATAGAGATTCCATTGAACCTACTTCTGCCATTGGTGCACGAAATTGTGATCTCTTATAATGGCATTCAACTTGGTGTGCGCATTTACTAACTCAGCACTTTCTTCACAACCTCGCACAACTAACCAGCAAGTGCACTGGGTCGTCCAAGTAATAAACCTTACGTGAGTAAGGGTTGATCCCACGGAGATTGTTGGTATGAAGCAAGCTATGGTCATCTTGTAAATCTCAGTCAGGCGGATAATAAATGGGTATGGAGTTTTCGAATAATAATAATAAATAAACTAAAAATAAAGATAAAATACTTATGTAAATCATTAGTGGGAATTTCAGATAGGCGTATGAAGATGCTGTGCTCCTTCTGAATCTCTGCTTTCCTACTGCCTTCATCCAATCCTTCTTACTCCTATCCATGGCAAGTTGTATGTAGGGCATCGCCGTTGTCAATGGCTACATCCCATCCTCTCAGTGAAAAAGGTCCAAATGCTCTATCACGGCACGGCTAATCATCTGTCGGTTCTCAATCATGTCGTAATAGAATCCCTTGATTCTTTTGCGTTTGTCATCATGCCAAACAATCGCGAGTTTGAAGCTCGTCATAGTCATTCAATCCCGGAATCTTACTCGGAATACCACAGACAAGGTTTAGACTTTCGGGATTCTCATGAATGCCGCCATCAATTCTAGCTTATACCACAAAGACTCTGATCTCACGGAATGGAAGGCTCGGTTGTCAGGCAAGAGCAACCATGCGTTGTGCATTAGAAATCCAAGAGATACACACTCTAGCTTTCGCTTGTAGAACGGAAGTGGTTGTTAGGCACGCATTCATAGGGACGGATGATGATGGGTGTCACGGATCATCACATCCATCAGATTCAAGTACGAGTAGTATCTTAGAATAGAAATAAGATTGAATTTGAATAAAAGATAGTAGTAATTCAAAGATAGTATCTTAGCAGAGCTCCACACCCTTAATCTATGTTGTATAGAAACTCCACCGTTGAAAATACAAAGATGTAACGTGGTCAAAAAGACGACTAATACAATAGTAAAATATCCTCTTTATACTAGACTAGTTACTAGGGTTTACAGAAGTAAGTAATTGATGCAGAAATCCACTTCCAGGGCCCACTTGGTGTGTGCTTGGGCTGAACATGAACTATACACGTGCAGAGACTTCTTTTGGAGTTGAACGCCAAGTTGTAACGTGTTTTTGGCGTTCAACTCTGGTTCGTGACGTGTTTCTGGCGTTTGACTCCAGAATGCAGCGTAGAACTGGCGTTGAGCGCCAGTTTGCGTCATCTAATCCCAAATAAAGTATGGACTATTATATATAGCTGGAAAGCTCTGAATGTCTGCTTTCCAACGCCGTTGAGAGCGCGCGATTTGGAGTTTTGTAACTCCAGAAAATCCATTTCGAGTCCAGGGAGGTCTGAATCCAACAATATGAGCAGCCATTTATTAGCCTTTTATCAGAGTTTCGCTCAGGTTCCTCAATTTCACCCAGAAAATACCTGAAATCACAGAAAAACACACAAACTGATAGTAAAGTTCAGAAATGTGAATTTAGCATAAAAACTAATGAAAGCATCCCTAAAAATAGCTAGTTTATACTAAAAACTATCTAAAAATAATGCCAAAAAGCATATAAATTATCCGCTCATCACAACACCAAACTTAAATTTTTGCTTGTCCCCAAGGAACTGAAAATCAAATAGGATAAAAAGAAGAGAATATACTATAAATCCCAAAATATCAATGAATATTAGTTCTAATTATATGAGCGGGACTTGTAGCTTTTTGTTTCTGAACAGTTTTGGCATCTCACTTTTTCCTTTGAAGTTTTAGACTGATTGGCATCTATAGGAACTTAGAATTTCAGATAGTGTTATTGATTCTCCTAGTTAAGTATGTTGATTCTTGAACACAGCTACTTTTATGAGTCTTGGCTGTGGCCATAAGCACTTTATTTTCCAGTATTACCACCAGATACATAAATGCCACAGACACATAGCTGGGTGAACCTTTTCAGATTGTGACTCAGCTTTGCTAAAGTCCCCAGTTAGAGGTGTCCAGAGTTCTTAAGCACACTCTTTTAGCTTTGGATCATGACTTTAACCACTCATTCTTAAGTTTTTTCACTTGGACCTGCATGCCACAAGCACATGGTTAGGGACAGCTTGAATTAGCTACTTAGGCCTGGATTTTATTTTCTTGGGCCCTCTTATCCATTGATGCTCAAAGCCTTGGATCCTTTTTACCCTTGCCTTTTGGTTTTAAAGGCTATTGGCTTTTTCTGCTTGCTTTTTTTTTTAATTTTTTTGCCATTTTTTTCGCAAGCTTTTGTTTTTTCACTGCTTTTTCTTGCTTCAAGAATCAATTTTCATGATTTTTTAGATTGTCAATAACATTCTCTTTGTTCAACATTCTTTCAAGAGCCAACAATTTTAACATTCATAGAAAACAAGATTAAAATTATGAACTGTTCAAGCATTCATTCAGAAAACAAAAAGTATTGTCACCACATCAATATAATTAAACTAAATTCAAGGATAATTTCAAAATTCATGTACTTCTTGTTCTTTTGAATTAGAAACATTTTTCATTTAAGAGAGGTGAAGGCTTTATGGAATTATTCATAGCCTTAAGACATAGTTACTCAATACTAATGATCATGAGGTAGAGACACAAAACATAAACACACACATAGCATAAAAACCGAAAAAACAGAAAAAATAAGAACAAGAAATGAGTCCACCTTAGTGATGGTGGCGCTTTCTTCTTGAAGAACCAATGATGTCCTTGAGTTCTTCTATGTCTCTTCCATGCTTTTGTTGCTCCTCCCTTATTGCTCTTTGATCTTCTCTAATTTCATGGAGAATGATGGAGTGCTCTTGATGTTCCACCCTTAATTGATCCATATTGTAACTCAAGTCTTCTAGAGTGGTGTTGAGTTGTTCCCAATAGTTATTGGGAGGAAAGTGCATCCCTTGAGGCATCTCAGGGATTTCTTGGTGATGAGCTTCCTCATTCGTCTCTTGGGTTCCATGAGTGGGCTCTCTTGTTTGCTCCATCCTTTTCTTAGTGATGGGCTTGTCCTCCTCAATGAGGATGTCTCCTTCTATGATAAAGATGGCAAATAAGATGAGGAAAAGCTAGCCTTGCCAAGGTAGAGGGCTTTACGGCTATTTTATAGAATTCAAGGGAGATGACTTCATGAACTTTTACTTCCTCTTCAATCATGATGCTATGAATTATGATGGCCCGATCCGCAATAACTTCAGATCGGTTGCTAGTGGGGATGATGGAGCGTTGGATGAACTCCAACCATCCTCTAGCCACAGGCTTGAGGTCCAGTCTTCTTAATTGAACTGGCTTGCCTTTGGAGTCTCTTTTCCATTGAGCTCCTTCCACACATATGTCCATAAGGACTTGGTCCAACCTGTGATTAAAGTTGACCCTTCTAGTGTAGGGGTGTGCATTTTCTTGCATTGTAGGCAAGTTGAATGCCAACCTCACATTTTCCGGACTAAAATCTAAGTATTTTCCCCGAACCATTGTAAGATATTTCTTCGGATTCGGGTTCATACTTTAGTCATGGTTCCTAGTGATCCATGCATTGGCGTAGAACTCTTGAACCATTAAGATTCTGACTTGTTGAATGGGGTTGGTCAGAACTTCCCAACCTCTTCTTTGGATCTCATGTCGGATCTCTGGATACTCATTTTTCTTGAGCTTGAAAGGGACCTCAGGGATCACCTTCTTCTTGGCCACAACATCATAGAAGTAGTCCTGATGGGCTTTGGAGATGAATCTCTCCATCTCCCATGACTCGGAGGTGGAAGCTTTTGTCTTCCCTTTCCCTTTTCTAGAGGTTTCTCTGGTCTTAGGTGCCATAGGTGGTTATGGAAAAATAAAAAGCTATGCTTTTACCACACCAAACTTAGAATATTGCTCACCCTCGAGCAAAATAAGAAAGAAAAGAAGAAGAGGAAGAGAAAATATGGAGGAGAGTAGGGGGAGGTGTATTCGGCCAAGGTGTAGAAGAGAGGTGGGAAAAGAGAATTTGAATTTAAAGGTAGATGAGGTGTATGGGGAAGAGTGGAAGGATGTGAGTGGTGAAGGGGGTAATTGGAAATAGAGATTAAGGTGATTGGTGAAGGTTTTTTTTTGGGGAAGAGTGTTTATGGGAAAGAGAGTTTATGGGGAAGAGAAGATGAATGTGAAAAAGAGGAGAGAAGGTGAGTTGAGGTAGGTGGGGATCTTGAGATGATCCTGTGGGGTCCACAGATCCTGAGATGATCCTGTGGGGTCCACAGATTCTGAGGTGTCAAGGATTTACATCCCTGCACCAATTAGGCATGTAAAACGCCTTTGCATACAATTCTAGCATTTAAACGCCAAAGTGATGCTTATGTTGGGCATTCAACGCCCAATTGCAACATGTTTCTGGCATTGAACGCCAGTTCCGTGCTTGTTTCTGGCGTTCAGCGCCAGCTCTCCTCAGGGTATGTTCCTGGCGTTCAAACGCCAGGATGCTGCTTGTTTCTGGCATTCAACGCCAGATCCATGCTCTGTTCTGGCGTTGAATGCCAGCCAGATGCTCCTTACTGGCATTTGAACGCCAGTAAGTCCTTCCTCCAGGGTGTGATTTTTCTTCTGCTATTTTTGATTCTGTTTTTAATTTTAGTATTTTTTCGTCACTCCACATGATCATGAACCTAATAAAATATTAAAGAACAATAAAAGAAAAATAAAATTAGATAAATAAAAATTGGGTTGCCTCCCAATAAGCGCTTCTTTAATGTCACTAGCTTGACAGTGGGCTCTCATGGAGCTTCACAGGTGATCAGGTCAATGTTGTAGACTCCCAACACCAAACTTAGAGTTTGGATGTGGGGATTCAACACCCAACTTAGAGTTTGGCTGTGGCCTCTCAACACCAAACTTAGAGTTTGATTGTGGGGGCTTTGTTTGACTCTGTA
>NC_029776.3:59652539-59654128 GCF_000817695.3 Arachis duranensis | reverse complement strand
TCCTCCTTCCTAGTGTCTAAGATTATGAAATCAGCAGGGATGTAAAGGCCTTCAACCTTTACCAACACGTCCTCTACCAATCCATAAGCTTGTCTTACTGACTTGTCTGCCATTTGTAATGAAAATATGGCAGGCTGTACCTCAATGATCCCCAGCTTCTCTATTACAGAGAGTGGCATAAGATTTATGCCTGACCCCAGGTCACACAGAGCTTTTTCAAAGATCATGGTGCCTATGGTGCAGGGTATTACGAATTTACCAGCATCTTATTTCTTTTGAGGTAAAGTTTGTTGAACCCATGTATCTAGTTCACCAATAAGCAAGGGAGGTTCACCTTCCCAAGTCTCATTACCAAACAACTTGGCATTCAGCTTCATAATAGCTCCTAGATATTGAGCAACTTACTCTCCAGTTACATCTTCATCCACTTCAGAGGAAGAATAATCTTCATAGCTCATGAATGGCAGAAGGAGGTTTAATGGAATCTCTATAGTCTCTATATGAGCCTCAGCTTTCTTTAGGTCCTCAATAGAGGACTCCTTCTTGCCTGAGAGACGTCCCATGAGGTCTTCCTTATTGGGATTCACGTCCTCTCCTTCCTCCCTAGGTTCGGCCATTTTGATTATGTCAATGGCCTTGCACTTTCTTTTTGGATTCTCTTCAGTATTTCTTGAGAGAGTACTAGGAGGAGTTTCAGTTACTTTCTTACTCAGCTGGCCCACTTGTGCCTCCAAATTTCTGATGGAGGACCTTGCCTCACTCATGAAACTTAAAGTGGCCTTAAACAGATCAAAGACTAAATTTGCTAAGTTAGAGGCTGCTCAGAATTCTCTGTCTGTTGCTGAGAAGATAATGGATAAGGCTTGATATTGCTGAGCCTATTTCTTCCACCATTATTAAAGCCTTGTTGGGGCTTTTGTTGACCTTCCATGATAAATTTGGATGATTTCTCCATGATGAATTATAGGTGTTTCCATAAGGTTCACCCATGTAATTTACCTCAGCCATTGCAGGATTCTCAGGATCATAAGCTTCTACTTTAGAAGATGTCTCTTTAGTACTTTGATGATTGGATTTTTGACGGTTTAGAATTTCACAAATGAATTCTCGTTGCAAGTATAGTTTCTAAACCAATCACTAACCCTTTCATACAAAAATTTGTTTGTCACAAGTACAAACCCCTAATTTTATAAACCGAAGTATTCAAACCTCGGGTCGTTCTCCCTAGGAATTACAACAAAGTGTCTTGTTATTGGTTGTGAGTTATATTTGGGGTTTTTAAGATTTTAGACAAGAAATATAAATGGCAAAGAAAATAAACTAACAACTATAAAAGGCTCTTGGCAAGGTATGAGAACTAGAAGTCCTATCCTAGTTATCCTCCTCAATTGTGATGACAAATTGTCCATCGCTCCCACTTAGTTAACCTCTAACCATGGAGGAAAGTCAAGTGGATGAATCAATTTGATTCCTCAAGTCCTAATCAACTCCTAAAGGAAAGACTAGCTTTAGAGGCATTCAAATCAATTAGCAACTTCTAATTATCAATCAACAAAGGAATTAGATAACTCAAGAGTCACTAATTACTC
>NC_029776.3:59650360-59651570 GCF_000817695.3 Arachis duranensis | reverse complement strand
GTTTTCTTTAGGTGAATGGATCCACCTGCAGAATGGTCCAGTGACATCTTAGAGAACTCAGATAGACCATAATAGAATATATCTATCATGGTCCATTCTGAAAACATGTCAGAAGGACATCTTTTGGTCATCTGCTTGTATTTTTCCTAAGCTTCATAGAGGGATTTACCATCTTTTTGTTTGAAGGTCTGAACATCCACTCTAAGCTTGCTTAGCTTTTGAGGAGGAAAGAACTTAGCCAAGAAGGTCGTGACCAGCTTATCCCAGGAGTCCAGGCTATCTTTAGGTTGAGAGTCCAACCATGTTCTAGCTCTGTCTCTTACAACAAATGGGAAAAGCATGAGCCTGTAGACTTCAGGATCTACTCCATTAGTCTTAACAGTCTCACAGATCTACAAGAACTCAGTCAAGAACTGGTAGGGATCTTCTGATGAAAGTCCATGAAACTTGCAGTTCTGATGTATTAGAGCAACTAATTGAGGTTTCAGCTCAAAATTATTTGCTCCAATGGCAGGAATTGAGATGCTTCTTCCATCAAACTTGGACGTAGGTGCAGTATAATCACCAAGCGTCCTTCTTGCGTTATTGTTGTTGGGTTCGACTGCTATCTCCTTTTCTTGTTCAAAAATTTCAGCAAGGTTGTCTCTGGATTGTTGTAATTTAGCTTCTCTTAGTTTCCTCTTTAGATTCCTTTTAGGTTCTGGATCAGCTTTAACAAGAATACCTTTTTCCTTGTTCCCGCTCATATGAGAAAGAAGAGAACAGAAAAAGAAGAGGAATCCTTTATGTCACAGTATAGAGATTCCTTTATGTTAGTAGGAGAAGAAGGGAATAAAGAAAGGAGAATCCAAACACAAGGGTGAGGATAGGGATAGAGATTTGAGATGAAGAGAAGTGTTAGTAAATGAATAAATAAATAGAATAAGATGAGAGACAGAAGTTTTCGAAAATAATTTTGAAAAGGAGTTAATAATTTTCTAAAATTAAGATAAGAAATAAATTAAAATTAAAATTTAAAATAATTAATTAATTAAAAAGAATTTTTGAAAAAGAGGGAGGTATTTTCGAAAATTAAAGAGAGAAAAGTTGTTAGGTGGTTTTGAAAAAGATAAGAAATAAACAAAAAGTCAAATAGTTAGTTGAAAAAGATTTGAAAGTCAATTTTGAAAAGATAAGAAGATAAGAAGATATTTTGAAATCAAATTTTTGA
>NC_029776.3:59646661-59650289 GCF_000817695.3 Arachis duranensis | reverse complement strand
CTTTCTTAACAAGAAAGTAACAAACTTCAAATTTTTGAATCAATCATATTAATTGTTAGCATAATTTTCGAAAATAAAGATAAAACTAAGAAAAAGATTTTTGAAAAATATTTTAAAGGATTTTCGTAAATTAATAAGAAAAAATGAAAAAGATTTAATTTTTGAAAAATTTTTGAAAAGATAAGATTTTTAAAATTTGAAAATTTGACTTGACTTACAAGAAACAATTAATTAAAAATTTTTTTTTGACTAAGTCAACCCAAATTTTCGAAATTTTGAGAGAAAAAAAGGAAAAGATATATTTTTTTATTTTTGAATTTTTTAATTATGAGAGAGAAAAACATAAAAAATGACTCACAACATGATAATTATGAATCAACACACATGATGCATGCAAGAACACTATGAATGTCAAGATGAACACCAAGAACACTTTGAAGATCATGGTGAACATCAAGAACATATTTTTGAAAAATTTTTTATGCAAAGAAAACATGCAAGACACCAAACTTAGAAATTTGCAATGCTTAGACACTATGAATGCAAAAATACACATGAAAAACATCAAAAGATACAAAACAAGAAAACATCGAGATCAAACAAGAAGATTTACCAAGAACAACTTAAAGATCATGAAGAACACATGCATGGATTTTCGAAAAATGCATAAATTTTTAGAAAAATGCAATTGACACCAAACTTAAAAGTTGACTCAAGACTCAAAGAAGAAACACAAAATATTTTTTATTTTTATGATTTTATTATTTTTTGTATTTTATTTTATATTTTTTCGAAAAACATATAGGAAAAAGAAAATAAGAAATTCAAATTTTTTTTTAAAAAGAATTCCAGGAATCTTTTAATATTAGCCTAAAGCTCCAATCCAAGGGTTGGACATGGCTTAATAGCCAACCAACTTTAGGATATAAATCAGACATACAACAGCTGATATTTCAATTAACTTGCCTCTATGCTGATGGTTGGAAGCCTTAATCCAAAAGAATTTTGGATAGAGGTTTTACAGCCAGCCAGGCTTCAACATATTACCATGAAACTCTAGAATTCATTCTTTAAAAATATAGAAAATTTTCGAAAATAAAAGGAAAAATTTTTGAAAGATTTTTGAAATTTTTTTCGAAAATAAAACAAAAAGAAAATTACCTAATCTGAGCAATAAGATGAACCGTCAGTTGTCCAAACTCGAACAATCCCCGGCAACGGCGCCAAAAACTTGGTGCATGAAATTGTGATCTCTTATAAAGGCATTCAACTTGGTGTGCGCATTTACTAACTCAGCACTTTCTTCACAACATCGCACAACTAACCAGTAAGTGCACTGGGTCGTCCAAGTAATAAACCTTACGTGAGTAAGGGTCGATCCCACGGAGATTGTTCGTATGAAGCAAGCTATGGTCATCTTGTAAATCTCAGTCATGCGGATAATAAATGGGTATGGAGTTTTCGAATAATAATAATAAATAAACTGAAAATAAAGATAGAAATACTTATGTAAATCATTGGTGGGAATTTCAGATAGGCATATGAAGATGCTGTGCTCCTTCTGAATCTCTGCTTTCCTACTGCCTTCATCCAATCCTTCTTACTCCTGTCCATGGCAAGCTGTATGTAGGGCATCACCATTATCAATGGCTACATCCCATCCTCTCGGTGAAAAAGGTCCAAATGCTCTGTCACGGTACGACTAATCATCTGTCGGTTATCGATCATATCGGAATAGAATCCCTTGATTCTTTTGCGTTTGTCATCACGTCCAACAATCACGAGTTTAAAGCTCGTCACAGTCATTCAACCCAGGAATCCTACTCAGAATACCACAGACAAGGTTTAGACTTTCTGGATTCTCATGAATGCCGCCATCAATTCTAGCTTATACCACGAAGACTCTGATCTCACGGAATGGAAGGCTCGGTTGTCAGGCGAGAGCAACCATGTGTCATGCATCAGGATTCTCATGAATGCCGCCATCAATTCTAGCTTATACCACGAAGACTCTGATACACACTCTAGCTTTCGCTTGTAGAACGGAAGTGGTTGTCAGGCACGCGTTCATAGGGACGGATGATGATGAGTGTCACAGATCATCACAACCATCAGATTAAAGTATGAGTAGTATCTTAGAACAGAAATAAGATTGAATTTGAATAAAAGATAGTAGTAATTGCATTAAAACTCGAGGTACAGCAAAGCTCCACACCCTTAATCTATGGTGTGTAGAAACTCCACCGTTGAAAATACATAAGTGATGAAGGTTTAGGCATGGCCGAATGGCCAGCCCCCCAAAATGTGATCAATAGTCTCCTCAGATGAATAATGGAATAAAACCGAGACCAAAGATGTAACGTGGTCAAAAAGACGACTAATACAATAGTAAAATATCCTATTTATACTAGACTAGCTACTAGGGTTTACAGAAGTAAGTAATTGATGCAGAAATCCACTTCCAAGGCCCACTTGGTGTGTGCTTGGGCTGAACTTGAACTTTAGACGTGCAGAGACTTCTTTTGGAGTTGAACGCCAAGTTGTAACGTGTTTTTGGCATTCAACTCTGGTTCGTGACGTGTTTCTGGCGTTTGACACCAAAATGCAGCATAGAACTGGCGTTAAGTGCCAGTTTGCATCGTCTAATCCCGAATAAAGTATAAACTATTATATATTGCTGGAAAGCTCTGAATGTCTAATTTCCAACGCCGTTAAGAGTGCGCCATTTGGAGTTCTGTAGCTCCAGAAAATCCATTTCGAGTGCAGGGAGGTCAGAATCCAACAACATGAGCAGTCCTTTATTAGCCTTTTATTAGAGGTTTGCTCAGGTCCCTCAATTTCAGCCAGAAAATACCTGAAATCACAAAAAATCACACAAACTCATAGTAAAGTCTAGAAATGTGAATTTAGCATAAAAACTAATGAAAACATCCCTAAAAATAGCTAGATTATACTAAAAACTATCTAAAAACAATGCCAAAAAGCGTATAAATTATCCGCTCATCAGCCATTCATGAGCTCTGATGAATATTCTTCCTCTGAAGAGGATGAAGATATCACTGAATGAACCTCCATTACTCATTAATGAACTTAATGACTTGGTTAGTGGTTCACGAAATTGTGATCATCAATGGCGCCATCAACATGGTACGCTCAATTGCAATCTCAACTTTTTATCACAACTTCGCACAACTAACCAGCAAGTGTCCTGGGTCGTCCAAGTAATAAACCTTATGCGAGTAAGGGTCGATCCCACAGAGATTGTTGGTATGAAGCAAGCTATGGTCACCTTGTAAATCTTAGTCAGGCAAACTCAAAGGGTTATGAATGATGAATAGAACATAAAGATAAAGATAGAGATACTTATGTAATTCATTGGTGGGAATTTCAAATAAGCGTATGAAGATGCTTGGTCCCTTCCGTCTCTCTGCTTTCCTACTGTCTTCATCCAATCCTTCTTACTCCTTTCCATGGCAAGCTGTATTCAACGGTTTCACCGTTGTCAGTGGCTACCTCCCATCCTCTCAGTGGAAATGTTCAACGCACCCTGTCACGGCACGGCTATCCATTTGTCGGTTCTCAATTAGGCCGGAATAGAATCCAGTGATTCTTTTGCGTCTGTCACTAA
>NC_029776.3:59637129-59646392 GCF_000817695.3 Arachis duranensis | reverse complement strand
CACTTCCGGGCCCACTTGGTGTGTGCTTGGGCTGAGCATTGAAGCATTTTCGTGTAGAGACTCTTCTTGGAGTTAAACGCCAGCTTTGGTGCCAGTTTGGGTGTTTAACTCCCATCCTTGTGCCAGTTTCGGCGTTTAACGCTGGAAATTCTGAGGGTGACTTTGAACGCCGGTTTGGGCCATCAAATCTTAGGCAAAGTATGGACTATCATATATTGCTGGAAAGCCCAGGATGTCTAATTTTTAACGCCGTTGAGAGTGCGCCAATTGGACTTCTGTAGCTCCAGAAAATCCACTTCGAGTGCAGGGAGGTCAGAATCCAACAGCATTTGCAGTCCTTTTTAGTCTCTGAATCAGATTTTTGCTTAGGTCCCTCAATTTCAGCCAGAAAATACCTGAAATCATAGAAAAACACACAAACTCATAGTAAAAGTCCAGAAAAGTGAATTTTAACTAAAAACTAATAAAAATATACTAAAAACTAACTAGATCATACTAAAAACATACTAAAAACAATGCCAAAAAGCGTACAAATTATCCGCTCATCACAACACCAAACTTAAATTGTTGCTTGTCCCCAAGCAACTGAAAATCAAATCAGATAAAAAGAAGAGAATATGCAATGAATTCCAAAAACATCTATGAAGATCAGTATTAATTAGATGAGCGGTGCTTTTAGCTTTTTGCCTCTGAACAGTTTTGGGATCTCACTCTATCCTTTAAAATTCAGAATGATTAGCAGGAGCAAAGACAAGAACATTCTTGTTGAAGCTGACCCTGAACCTGAAAGGACTCTGAAGAAGAAGCTAAGAGAAGCTAAAGCACAACAATCTAGAGAAAACCTTTTAGAGAATCTCAAAAAAGAAGTAATGGCAGAACCCAACAACAATAACAATGCACGGAAGATGCTTGGTGACTACACTACACCAACTTCCAACTTCCATGGAAGAAGCATCTCAATCCCTGCCAATGGAGCAAACAATTTTGAGCTAAAGCCTCAATTAGTTTCTCTAATGCAACAGAATTGCAAGTTTTATGGACTTCCATCAGAAGATCCTTATCAGTTCTTAACTGAATTCTTGCAGATTTGTGATACTGTTAAGACCAATAGAGTTGATCCCGAGGTCTACAAGCTTATGCTTTTCCCTTTTGCTGTAAGAGACAAAGCTAGAATATGGTTGGACTCTCAACCTAGAGATAGCCTGAACTCTTAGGATAAGCTGGTCACGACTTTCTTAGCCAAATTCTTTCCTCCTCAAAAGCTGAGCAAGCTTAGAGTGGATGTTCAAACCTTCAGGCAGAAAGATGGTGAGTCCTTCTATGAAGCTTGGGAAAGATACAAGCAACTAACCAAAAAGTGTCCTTTTGACATGCTTTTAGAATAGAGCATCCTGGATATATTCTATGATGGTCTGTCTGAATTGTCTAAAATGTCATTGGACCGTTCTACAGGTGGATCTATTCACCTGAAGAAAACGCCTGTAGAAGCTCAGGAACTCATTGAAATGGTTGCAAATAACCAGTTCATGTACACCTCTGAGAGGAATCCTGTGCATAATGGGACGTCTCAGAAGAAGGGAGTTCTTGAAGTTGATGCTCTGAATGCCATATTGACTCAGAACAAAATGTTAACTCAGCAAGTCAATATGATTTCTTAGAGTCTGAATGGATTGTAAGCTGCATCCAATAGTACTAAAGAAGCATCTTCTGAAGAAGAAGCTTATGATCCTGAGAACTCTACAATGGTAGAGGTGAATGATGCGAGCAGAAATTGGCGAATTAAAAATTATTAAAACATATACGTTGCAAGTATGGTTCTTAACTCGCCAGAAATCCACTTATCAATTTAGAAAGGTGTCACAGCAACTTAAAATTAAAATACTGGGAGTATGAATCCCAGGTCGTCTCCCAACGAGTTGAAAAAAAGTGTGCTATTTTATTAATCAGATATTTTCAAAAAGGTTTGAGTTGAGTAAACAGGAATTTAAATTGGAGAATTTAAAGGTTATCCTGTTTAGTTATCTCTTACTAGGTAAGGGAAAGTCAAACAAGTTGGAAAGCTACGTCTGTTCACAAGTTGCAACCCACTTAATTAAAAGGGATTGGTGTTAGTGACTAGAGGGCAATCCAACAATAAACCTAATTACAATATTTCTTTTAAGCCTTCCAACTCAAGGGCTCCTTTCAATCAACTCCCCATCAAGTTAGGGAACTATTCGCTCATTGTGAATGTAAAATTCATAACATATGAAAAGGAATTAAAGAAAGACATTGTAAATAAAAATCAAAATAATCAATTAAAAATAAAAGTAATCCTTGTATTAAATAATCCTAAAAATATTCCAATGGTAAAATTAAACAAAGCAAAGGACATGGAAGAGTAAAGCCAAGTAAAGAAAACGAACTAGAATGACGAAGTCTTGATGAGGTAATAACTCTTCTCAGTATCCCAATGCAAAAAGTGGTAGAAAAATAAAATCCTAAGAACTATGAATGTGTAGAGAGAAAAACCTAGAGGAGGAGTAAAAACTAGATCTAAAACTAAAATTGTGTAGAATGAATTGTTGTCCCTGGTTTCTGTATGTTCTCTGGCTCTAGTCTGCTATTCTGGGCCAAAAATTGGGTCAAAATAGGGTCCAAAATTGCCCCCAGCGATTCTGCAGATTATGCAGATCGCGCACGTCACGCGATCGCGTCATCCATGCGGACGCGTCATTCGCGTTTTTTTCCTGCCACACGTTCGCGTCGTCCACGCTTCCGCATCACTTGTGCTTTTCCAATCTGCGTAGTCACGTGAGCCATGCGGCTGCGTCACTGTGATTTCTCCTCTTTCGTGCGAACGTGTGAGCCATGCGGCCGCGTCACTTCTCGCTGGTTATCTCCTCAATTTCTCGTATTCCTTCCATTTTTGCTAGCTTCCTTTTCAATCTCCAACTCATTCATGCCCTATAAAGCCTGAAACACTTAACACACAGATTACGGCATCGAATGGAATAAAGGAGAATTAAAATGCATAATTAAAAGTCACTAGGAAGTAGTTTTCAATCATGTAATAATTTCAGGAAGGAAATATAAATGCATGCTAAATTAATGAATAAGTGGGTAATGATCATGATAAAACCACACAATTAAACACAATATAAACCATAAAATAGTTGTTTATCAACCTCCCCATACTTAAACATTAGCATGTCCAACTATATGATTCTTGCCCACTTGATCAAAAGTAAATAAGCTCTTCAAAACAATTACAAATCAAATTCCACTTATTTTATCATTATACAGTAAGACAGATAAAAGTGCAAGAAGATAGCTCATGAAAGCAGGGAACATGGAAATTCAAGCATTGAACCCTCACTGATGATGTATGTACGCTCTAATCTCTCTAGTGTATAGGGTAATCACTCTATCCTTCTCTAATCATGCTCTCAAACTTTTGTTCTTCTCCTAACCAATCAACAACAGTTAATATACCAATGCAAACATCATGAGGTCTTTTCAAGGTTGTAATGGGGCCAAGGTAAGGGTAGGGATATATATATGGTTAAGTGAGCTTATAAATTGAATCTTTAATTAACTCAAGCTTTAACCCAACCTATATATTTTATATAACTTTAGAATTCTTACCTAGCTACCCAGAATTCCCTTTTACATTCCATACTCATGAATCAAAAATTTTTTTAATATAGACATAAAAATAAACATAGCTTATCAATGCACATGGATTTTTAATTCTTATAGTTTCACATGAGTAGGTATCCAAATTCCCATTGTATTATCATGACACATTCCCTTAATAACTTTTGTTCCCACAATTTCCCATACTTAACTAGCATACACAATTCTATCTTAAGCTAACCAAAGATTCAATTTGGGATATACAATTGTTTTTCCGCTTAAGGCTAGTAATGTGGTAAAATATAGAACAAATGGGATTTAAAGGCTCAAAGTGGTTAACAAAGGTAATTGAAAAGGGTAGGCTTAATTTGGATAAGTGAGTTTAAACAAATAATGGCCTCAATCATATGCAAGCATACAAACATAATAAATATTGGACACATAGGATGAAACAAAATATAGATTACAATCATAGAGAAGTAAACACACAAGAATAAAATAATTATGGTTAAATAATGTAACCATGCATAAAGGCTCAAATATTCACAGGTTGTGTGTTCTTTAGCTCAAAAATCATGTTCTAAATACAACTTCAAGCAGATTTATCATAAAAAAAAATTAATTAAAATTAGTGAAAATTTTGTTCCAAAGATAGAGTCTTAGAAGAAACTTATTGTCTTTTCAATCAAGTAGAACATGCATGCAACTAACCTATTACTATGCAATTTATCCTATTCTATAAAAGAAAGAATATCTAACTAAAATATCCTAATTTATTGGTGCTAGGGAAGAGAAATTACCTCCGGAAGTCAGGTACTGACCGACCTCCCCACACTTAAGGATTTGCACCGTCCTCGGTGCCATCTGTCAGGAACAGTGGTGGGCTGGTGGCAGTGTCTCCACAGTCGGGACCATCGTGGCTCCCTGTGCTGGTGAAAGAAGTGGAGTCCGGAGTGCCTGGATCGTCATTGGGTTGGTGATTGCCTGTAAGTAGCTCCTTGAGGTATTTGAAACAGCGGTGGTTGCGGTGCTCTCGGAGCTTTGCTTTCTTTTCTTGTTGGTCCAATCGCTTCAGCATTTGGTGCAGCAGCTGACTAGTAGATGGTGGAGGAGCTGCAACATCCTCTATGGACTGGCTGGTAGTGGCAAGTTGTGGCCTGAGATATCTCCCGTTAGGGACATACTGATCATCCCGTGGAAGAATGGGTTTGGTGTCTCCAGCTCTGTAGGATACTCCGGCTACTGAGATAAGATCAGAGACCAATGCGGGGAAAGGTAGGTTGCCCGCGATCTACACATGTTCCATAGCATTCCGGATATGTCTTGGTAAATTAAGAGGCTGGTCAGTGAGGATGCAGCATAGTAGAACGGCTATGTCTTCCGTGAAGGAGGACTCATGAGTACTCGGGAAGACGAAATGGGACATAATCTGTGCCCATACGTGAGCCTCTAAGGTGAGTGCGGAAGCCGAGATTCCCTTAGGACGGGAACAATGATATCCGAAGATCCATTTACTGCCAGGTCGAGCGATAACTCTGAGAACAGTGTCCCAGTCAAAGGTGTATGCCTGGCGCTTGATCGCGACTTTCTGAAAAGTGTCCAATCCTTCTGGAGCAGGGGGGAGATCTAAGGCTTGCTGAATGGCCTCTTCTGTAATAGGGACTTGCTTCTGGCGTAAATAAACGGACTGCAGAGTCGTCAGGTGGAAGTTGGAGTAGAATTCAACAACCCAAGAAAGATTAACCTGTCGTGGCTGTCTCTGTAAGAATCCCCAATGTCTTTGTGCAATTTGTGGCTTAACAAATTCAGCAATACGAGGCAGAAGGATAAGAAGGTGTTCATTGTTGTAATTTTGAGCTGAAGGATAAGAAGGTGTTCATTGTTGTAATTTCGAGCTGCAGAATAGGGAACATATGCTCACAATAGCGATTTGGAAATCGTGCAGTGTCCTTTGCTGGGAAGGCTCTCTCCTTTTCATCAACCTTGATAATCCTTTTAATTCTTTTTGTTGAGGGCTTGACTGTAGTTGAAGAAGGCTCTGCCACTAATGATCTCTTCGTTCCTTTCCTTGCGGTGGGTTTAGGGGTAGCTTTCTCTTTGCCTTTTTTGGTGGCCATTCTGAAAAAGGGAAGAGAAAGTAAGTTAAATCTAAAGCGATAAAGCAAGAAAGGGGATTGAGTGAGTGATAATCAGTGCACGGTAAAGATGAATGAAATACACACATGGTCATGACAATATGTGAAAAAATCAAGAAAGGGAATAGAATAAGTGCACGATAGGGAAGTAGATGCAAGATGTTTATTGACATGCCGGCAAGGGCATGAGTAGCATAGATCAAGCATCACTTCGTAACAAACTCTCACGTTTGTATTGGAAATTAAATGCAATTAATAAAATAGTAAGGGGAATTTGTGAAAAGCATGCATTGAATAGTAGGATATGATAATGTAGAAAAGTGCATAATGTCATACGGGCTTTTTCACAAACACATAACATGCATGGTAAATAATCCAATGAAAATAATAAATTGAACATGCAAGCAACCCCTTTAAAAAATATAATTGCCAAACAATTATGAAACAATCCATAATGACCAAATAAATTCCAACACCAATAAAAAGGGAAAAGAAAGAAAAAGAAAACATATGCAAAGAAATTAAAAAGAAAGAGGAAGGAAGAAGAAAACATAAATAAAGAAGAAGAATAGAAAAGTTAAGAGGGAAGAAGAGAAGAAAAACCTTGATAATGGTGGGAAGAGAGAGAGAAAGTAGAAAGTGAGAAGGAGGGAAGAAGGAATAAGGGAGAAGGAAGAAATAAGGAGGGAAAAGAAAATTTAGGATTTGGAGAAGAGAAAGATAAGATATTTTGGCAATTTGGGTTGAGCTGTGCGGCGCAAGTGACGCGGCCGCGTGGGGCACGTGTTCGCGTGATTGCGCTTTAATTCAGTTGACGCGGTCACGTCGGTCACGCGGTCGCATGACCCATGTTAATGTTCTGGCGCAAGTGCAGCTTCGCGCCTGCACAACTCTCTGTTCGAATTTATATATTTGTCAAAATTGGGGTGACGTGATCGCGTAGGGCATGCGATCGCGTGAGTGGGCTTCAGAAAGGAATGACGCAGATGCGTCAGCGACGCGGTAGCGTGATAGGGATTGTGCATCCAGCACCAATCCAGCACCACTCTCGCACAATAATTCGTTGTGCACCCTTTTTACGTCAAAAATCAAGGCACGCGGCCGCGTGGGGCACGCGGTCGCGTGGGAAGCCATTATTCCCATGTGACGTGGACGCGTCAGCGACGCGGTAGCGTGGGACGATTTGTGCCACTAGCATGCCTCCAGCCATGCTCCAGCATGACTCTCTGTTCATTTTTATTTTCTCCCCTCTCCTTTCGACGCGGACGCGTCGCTGATACGGTCGCGTCGCCTGGAATTTTTTTAAATTAAAAGTGTGTAAATGCAGATGCACGAAAGTACTGATAAAGGGAAGAGTTATTGAATAGGAAAAACTAAAAATAAAGAAAAGAACGATCATACCATGGTGGGTCGTCTCCCACCTAGCACTTTGCTTTAACGTCTGTAAGTTGGACGCTCCACTAGCTCAATCTTCTGCTATGTGGGGATCTTCCAAGAGGAAGATCTCAAGATCCTTGTTTTTCTGCATCTTTTCGCCATGGTACAGCTTCAGACGTTGTCCATTAACTTTGATAAGTTCAGAGCTTAAAAGATGGCTTGGGTGATAAACTCCGTATGGTTCGGCCTTCTCTACTCTGTATGGACCTTTCCATCTTGATCTCAACTTGCCTAGCATGAGCCTCAGTCAAGATTTGTAAAGGAGGACTAAATCCCCAGGTTGGAACTCTTTTCTCTTGATGTGCTGATCATGTACAGCCTTCTTCTTCTCCTTGTATATTCTTGAGTTCTCATAAGCTTCTAGGCGAAGGCTCTCCAGTTCTTGCAGTTGCAACTTCCTTTCAGCTCCGGCTTTCTCAATTCCCATGTTGCACTCCTTGACTGCCCAAAAGGCTCTGTGCTCTACTTTAACTGGGAGATGACAAGCTTTTCCATAAACTAAGCAGAAAGGACTCATCCCAATGGGTGTTTTATATGCTGTCCTATATGCCCATAGTGCATCTTGTAGCCTCGTGCTCCAGTCTTTTCTATGAGGTTTGACTATCTTCTGTAAGATACGCTTTATCTCTCTGTTTGACACCTCGGCTTGTCCATTGTTCTGAGGATGGTATGCTGTTGCAACCTTATGAATTATCCCATGCTTCTTCATTAATCCTGTTAGTCTCCTGTTACAAAAATGGGTGCCTTGATCGCTCACGATTGCTCGTTGTAACGACCCAATTTTCAATATGTCTAGATCATACCGAAAACTGAGCGCTACCAATTTGTCTTCCTAATTATTATCTATTATTTATCATATGAGCCTGATTCGTTGTTAAAAACGTAGTTAATTTGCGGGGTATTTTTTTTTGTTTGAAAACATCTGGGTTAATAGATGGAATCATACATAATCAATTCACAACTGATAACAGATAGAACGGTTATAAACAACCACACATAAATACATCACGAGTAGCTAGCAACATTCATTTATCCAGCCTTTGTTAGAGTATAGACCTTTAGTTAGAACACCCCTAGATATAGCTAGATAATAACTATATACATATATATACATACAACATCCCAGGTCCTGACCTATTCAAGAGGTCCCTAAGCTGGCACCTAGGCTAGCCTAGACTCTATACTAACCTAGTCCCTCTAAATTACTAAAGCGAGGGAAAGTACGGTCTAAGTCTTCAAAACTCAAGTCAGGTGAAACGTCATCAAAAGATAGAACATCATCTGCTACTCCTCTGCACGATCAGACTTTTCCGCAGGATGCCTCTCTGGTACCTCATGAAGTAGCCACACAATAGGAATCTCGTACACAGGATTTAGGTTAAAGTGCGCATTCGAACGGGGTGCAGATGTTGGCTGGTTTCACAGTATATACACATAATCAGAGAACGAGATTCACCCTAGACTCAGAATCCTCTTTGCAGAACCATCATCAGCGAACTACGGTAAGGTACTCTTACTTCCATCTGAAGGGGAAAGGGAGAGAGAAGGGGTAAGAACTGGGGAGTTCTTAGTAGGGTCGGGGTTATTAGTTACGTTCATTAATTTTTGTGTTGTTTAGCAGACTAATAGCAGAATATAGAGAAGTAGTAAACAGAAGACAGATAAATAGAGAAGATAAAGAAAACAGAAAAAGATCACAAACAGAAGAATACAAGAAAGTAAAACACAGACACAAACACAGAGAATAGAATACAAACAGAGAAAGCATACATTCATGCAACAATCATAATAGAGAAAATGCACAACCAAGTATGATGCATGTCTAGCCCTAGTGCAGGTAATGAGCTCATCTGTCAGTTACTAACCCGCTCCCGACGTTATCCAGCAACCTCTGTCTGGATAAGGCTTTCCTATTGGCTATACCCCTGTGTACAGGAAATAACCCCTCTGCCACCACAGGGTCCACTGCATACAGGAAATAACACATCTGCCACTGCAGGGATGTATGCCGACACACCTTCTGTATACAGGAAATAACCCCTCTGCCACTATAGAAATGAAACAGGTGGTCAA
>NC_029776.3:59630470-59634567 GCF_000817695.3 Arachis duranensis | reverse complement strand
AGCTGCTTATCACTTCTTTCTACGATTTGAACCGGTGATGCTTGATATGTCAAATGATTTCATAACTGTACTGTTTCTGGTTGTAAAATGTGACTCTCATCGGGAATATATTTCCTAAGTTGTGAGACATGAAAAACATCATGAAGGTTTGATAAATAAGGAGGAAGGACTATTTGATAAGCTACTAGACCGACTCTTTTAGGTATTTGGAAAGGTTCTATGTATCGTGGGTTAAGCTTTTTAGTCTTAAGGGCTCTATCTATTCCAGTAATCGAAGTTACTTCTAGAAAGACATGATCTCCCTCACTAAACTCTAAGGGTCTACGTCTATTATCGGCATAGCTCTTTTGACGGCTCTGTGCGGTCTGGATCTTCTGGCGAATACCCTTTATCTTCTCAGTAGTTTCTTGCACTAAGTCTAGACCTAAGACACTAACTTCTCCGTCATCATTCCAACACAATGGTGTTTGACATCTTCTTCCGTAGAGAGCTTCAAATGGTGCCATCTCAATACTTTGTTGGTAACTGTTGTTGTAGACGAACTCGACCAATGGCAAACACTTATCCCAACTGCCCTGGTTATCCATCCCACAAGATCTTAACATGTCTTTCAATGTCTGGATTGTTCGCTCTGATTGTCCATCTGTCTGAGGATGGTATGATGTACTCATATGCAATTCTCCAGAGTTAGGCACACAAATTCTGTTCTTGTACCTCCATAGGCCACTATGATCCTATCTCATAGCTTCTTCAGCTCTGCAAGCAATGGTGATATCTGGTACGGTGCTATGAAAATCGGTCCGGTTCCAGGTACTAGATCAATGCTGAATTTTATCTCTTGCTGAGGAAGAAACTCAGGTATGTCGTCCAAGAAAACATCAGGAAATTCTTTCACCATTTGGATTCGTTCTAAGCTTAATTCACTATCATTCGAGCTAGCCGCTAACAGAACGTATCCCTCACAATCACTCCCGCCTAAGGTATATAGAATTCAGATATAAGGTGTGGGACAAAAATGGTTTAGTACATAGACTATTAGATGGAATAACAGTAGTTCTTTTAAAATAATCAAAGAAAACATGATACTTAGATAACCAATCTAATCCTAAAATAACTTCTAAACCAGATGGAGATAAACATATTAGATCGTGTATAAAAGTCCTGTTCCTAATAGCGAATGGTACTTGCAGGCACACTAAACTGGTCAAAGCATTTTGGGATACAGGTGTATGGAAAATCAAGTAAAAATTCAATTTAAAGAAATATAATCCTAACTCGTGAGCAATAATTAGAGAAATAAAGAATGCGATGCACCCGAATCATACAGTACAGTTAGAAATCGATTCTTGACATAACCTGACCTTGAATGAGGGTGTTCGATTGCACAACATTGTCAATAGTGATAGCAAACACTCGTCCTTGTTGTTGAGTGCTAACTGGATTTCGAGTAAATCCCTTTGGACAATCCTTGGCAATATGTCCAAGTTCTCTACAAGCATAGCAGTTAGGTGATCCAAACTGGCAAGACCTACTATCATGCTCTTTTCCGCATTACTTACATGCAGTGTTTATGTAAGCCTGATGGGCTCGTTTACCATTACCTTGCCTTACTTTACCTCCATTCTTACCCATACGGATTACCTTGCCTTACTTTACCTCCATTCTTACCCATACGGCGATCAGTAATGTTACCAACTTGTAGGTTCTTACGCTGTCGTATACCACGTGCTTTGAAATGCACCCTTCTCCCAGCTGTCCGATGATTGCTAAGGTGCCTTGTTGGAAATCCTTGGCGATTCACTTTAGCCACAGTCACTTTCTTAATACATTCTTCCACTAACTTGCTCTTGTTGACTAATTCGGCAAAATTACGTATCTCCAGCAAAACTATTGAACTCATCAGATCAACACAAAGGCCTCCTTCAAACTTCAAGCACTTCCATTCTTCAAGGTCAGCAGGATCCCCTTGACAATTCTTGGAGAAACAACATAAATCATCAAAATTATGAGCATACTCAACAATAGTCATATCCCCTTGCCTCAGCTGCAAAAGCTCCATCTCCTAGCATCTCGTGCTGCTCCCGGAAAATACTTTTTATAAAATTCGTCCCTAAAGATATCCTAAGGAATGTCATTTTCATTCTGTTGTAGCAGTCGCTGTATCTCCTGCCACCAGTACTCAGCTTCTCCCTCAGGCATATAAGTAGCAAACTCCACGGGTTGTCCTTCCGGAACATGCTGCGCCCTCAGTGATCGTTCAATACCTCGAAACCAGTTATCAGCGTCAGTCGCAACGAGTGTACCCTTGAACTTAGGCGGATTAACCTTTAGAAAGGTCGCAAGGGTCATAGGTCTTTCAGGATGCCCTAAATTATTCTTATCATTCCCACTATCTTCTCCGTATTCATTCTCGTCCCCATTTCTCACTCTAAGACGTTCAACAGCCCTAGCCGCTGCTACAGCAGCTTCACGCTCTACTTCAGCCATGTTGTTCAAGGTAGCCATAAACGTTTCCTGTTCCCTCTCGTAGTTAACATTAGGAATTCCTTCCCGTACGCCTTGTCTCTATGAACCCATCGTGGTCCCGTTCACACCAAACAATCATTATTAAGGTGATCAGTCTTAACACTTCAAGTCAAGTGTGAACATTCCCAGAATGAAAACACAGAAACAATCATGCAACATATATCACTGGGATATCCTATACGCATGAGACACACAACAGAGTATGCAATGAAGCATAGTCAGTCCACTCCCCAGGCTCTACTGGGAACGAACTGCTCTGATACCAAATTGTAACGACCCAATTTTCAATATGTCTAAATCATACCGAAAACTGAGCGCTACCAATTTGTCTTCCTAATTATTATCTATTATTTATCATATGAGCCTGATTCGTTGTTAAAAACGTAGTTAATTTGTGGGGTATTTTTTTTTGTTTGAAAACATCTGGGTTAATAGATGGAATCATACATAATCAATTCACAACTGATAACAGATAGAACGGTTATAAACAACCACACATAAATACATCACAAGCAGTTAACAACATTCAGTGATCCAGCCTTTGTTTAAGAATAGACTTTTAGTTAGAACACCCCTAGATATAGCTAAATAATATCTATCATATATATACATACAACATCCCAGGTCCTGACCTATTCAAGAGGTCCCTAAGCTGGCACCTAGGCTAGCCTAGACTCTATACTCACCTAGTCCCTCTAAATTACTAAAGCGAGGAAAAGTACGGTCTAAGTCTTCAAAACTCAAGTCAGGTGAAACGTCATCAGAAGATAGAACATCATCTGCTACTCCTCTGCACGATCAGACTTTTCCGCAGGATGCCTCTCTGGTACCTCATGAAGTAGCCACACAATAGGAATCTCGTACACAGGATTTAGGTTAAAGTGCGCATTCGAACGGGGTGCAGATGTTGGCTGGTTTCACAGTATATACACATAATCAGAGAACGAGATTCACCCTAGACTCAGAATCCTCTTTGCAGAACCACGGAATCCTCTTTGCAGAACAGTCATCAGCAAACTACGGAAGGGTACTCATGCTTCCATTTGAAGGGGGAAGGAAGAGAGTAGGGGTAAGAACTTGGGAGTTCTTAGTATGGTCGGGGTTATTAGTTACGTTCATTAATTTTTGTGTTGTTTAGCAGACTAATAGCAGAATATAGAGAAGTAGTAAACAGAATACAGATAAATAGAGAAGATAAAGAAAACAGAAAAAGATCACAAACAGAAGAATACAAGAAAGTAAAACACAGACACAAACACAGAGAATAGAATACAAACAGAGAAAGCATACATTCATGCAACAATCATAATAGAGAAAATGCACAACCAAGTATGATGCATGTCTAGCCCTAGTGCAGGTAATGAGCTCATTTGTTGGTTACTAACCCGCTCCCGACGTTATCCAGCAACCTCTGTCTGGATAAGGCTTTCCTATTGGCTATACCCCTGTGTACAGGAAATAACCCCTCTGCCACCACAGGGTCCACTGCACATAGGAAATAACACATCTGCCACTGCTGGGATGTACACCGACACACCTTCTGTATACAGGAAATAACCCCTCTGCCACTA
>NC_029776.3:59629046-59629811 GCF_000817695.3 Arachis duranensis | reverse complement strand
TTTTTCGTATTATTTTATTATTTTTATTAAAATATTATTTTTAATTAAATATTATTATTTAATATTTTATTATTATTTATTATTTTATCATTAATTTTTCGAAAATTACCTTGCCTTTACCTTTTCACTTTCAAAATTAACTTTTTACCCCGGTAACTTTTAATATTTATACTTTAACTATCCTAACTTTCAAAAATTACCAAATAACCCCTCAAACACCAAAATAATTACTTCCTTGCCCTTTCTAAGATCTAAAAGGTGTTCTTCATTGTTCTTCACCACACTCAAAGTGTTCTTCATGTTCTTCGTAAATTCTTCAGATTCTTTCTTTGATTTTACCCGTTTTTCAGTCTTTTCAGCAACCAATTTTTACTATAATTCATAATAAATTAGCAGCAACTAAAACCCCATCTTTTCTACATGATTTCAACACAAATTGAACCTCAATTTAAGCTTAGGGCTTCATTTTTCCAGCTGCCCAAGAACATGAACTTTAAAGCTTGAATTTCATCAAATTTCATCAAAATTTCACCAAATTTTCACCAAGAATCAATCATATATGCAACCACTTTTTAGCACAGCCAAGTCATACAACATTCACACAACTCAAACACAAATATTCAAGATTAATTTCATGACACCCTACCTGGTTTTGCTGCTCCTAATTCAATCAAACTTTCAGGTGGTCCTTAAGCACTTTTTCCTCCTAAATCACATCAAGAACAACTTTAAATCCAAAAACTCTCAACTGACCAAATCTCACTT
>NC_029776.3:59625837-59628819 GCF_000817695.3 Arachis duranensis | reverse complement strand
TGGTGCTAAGCTGCACCAGTAAACCGTAAACCCGGTTAAACTGATTTTCTGTTTTTAACAAAAACAGACCAGGTAACCTTATAATATCATTCAAGCATTTTCTAATACTAATATAATGATAATATTATACTATTATCTCTCTCCTCTCATGAATCGAGTCCGGATTGTCAAACAGAGACTATTTACGAAAGTCAGAATCAAAACTGCCGACCGATACGGTTCAAAAACTAGGTTCTTCGCGATTGCATTATCGAGATTGCCTCAGAGGAGGTTCTAGCTTAAGGATGACATAATGATAATGAGGATTGAGATGCTTGATGATATAACAGAGGTGTTCCCTTTACTGATCTTCCAGAGAAATTCGTATTTTCAGAAAAGATCTCGCGTACTCGAAAATCAGGGTTGTTACACTCGTGGTGATCCAAAGTGGCAAATAATATGGTTTCTCACAAAGGAAACAACAGTGTTAGCATCATCAGTGCGGGTAGGAATTGCTTCCACCCATTTGGAAACGTAATCCACAACTAACAATATATAAAAATAATCATTAGAATTTGGAAATGGACCCATGAAGTCAATGCCCCAAACATCAAAAATTTCACAGAAAAACATAATTTGTCGAGGCATCTTATCCCTCCTGGATATATTACCAAATTTTTGGCATGGGAGACAAGATTTACAAAACTCAACAGCGTCTCTAAAAAGAGTAGGCCACCAGAATCCACAGTCTAAGATCTTTCTAGCTATTCTTTGAGGGCCAAAATGTCCTCCACTCTCAGATGAGTGACATGCCCTTCAAATGGATTGGAATTCTGATTGAGGCATACAACGTCTAATTACCTGATCAGCGCCACATCTCCATAAATATGGGTCATCCCATATATAATATTTAGACTCGCTTTTCAGCTTGTCCCTTTGATGCTTAGAAAAGTGTGGAGAAAATGTGCAGCTAACTAGATAATTAGCTACAGGTGCGTACCAAGGGACTACCTCAGATACTGCTTGCAGGTTATCAAATGGAAAATTATCATCTATAGGAGTAGAATTATCCTTAATGTGCTCAAGGTGACTCAAGTGGTCCGCCTCTAGATTCTGGTTACCACTCCTATCCTTTATTTCTAAATCAAATTCTTGTAATAGCAGTATCCAACGTATGAGCCTTGGTTTGGACTCCTTTTTAGCTAATAGAAACTTTAAAGCTGCATGATTCGAATACACTACTACTATAGTACCAAGTAAATAAGCTCGGAATTTATCCAGAGCAAAAACAATAGCAAGAAGCTCTTTCTTAGTAGTAGTATAATTGGACTGGGAAGTGTCTAAAGTCTTAGACGCATAAGCAATAACAAAAGGATCCTTACCTTCATGCTGAGCCAGTGCTGCTCCTACTACAAGGTTGGAAGCATTGCACATGATTTCAAACGGCTGGCTCCAGTCTGGTCCTCTCACAATTGGAGCTTGAGTCAAGGCGATTTTTAGCTTGTCAAACGCTTGTTTGCAATCCTCACTAAACTCGAACTCAATATCTTTCTGCAGTAATCTGGATAGGGGAAGTGCTACCTTACTAAAGTCCTTAATGAATCTTCGGTAAAAACCTGCATGTCCAAGGAATGAACAGATGATGAGCGGATAATTTACACGCTTTTTGGCATTGTTTTTAGTATGTTTTTAGTATATTTTAGTTAGTTTTTATTATATTTTTTATTAGTTTTTAGTTAAAATTCACTTTTCTGGACTTTACTATGAGTTTGTGTGTTTTTCTAAGATTTCAGGTATTTTCTGGCTGAAATTGAGGGTCCTAAGCAAAAAGCTGATTCAGAGGCTAAAAAGCACTGCAGATGCTGTTGGATTCTGACCTCCCTGCACTTGAAATCTACAGAAGCCCAATTGGCGCACTCTCAACGGCGTTAGAAAGTAGACATCCTGGGCTTTCCAGCAATATATAATAGTCCATACTTTGCCCGAGATTTGATGGCCCAAACCGGCGTTGCAAATCAGCTTCAGAATTCCCGGCGTTTAACGCCGGAACTAGCATAAGAATTGGAGTTAAACGCCCAAACTAGCATAAAAGCTGGCGTTTAACTCCAGAAGAAGCCTCTACACATAAAAGCTTTAATGCTCAGCCTAAGCACACACCAAGTGGACCCCGGAAGTGGATTTTTACGTCATTTACTCATTTCTGTATATCCTACGTTACTAGTTCACTATTAATAGGATCTTTTGACATTGTATCTGGACCTCATGACACTTTACACATTTCTCATTGTATCTTCTACAGCATGAGTCTCTAAACCCCATGGTTGGGGGTGAGGAGCTCTGTTGTGTCTTGATGGATTAATGCAATTACTACTGTTTTTCATTCAATCACGCTTGCTTCTATTCTAAGATATCACTTGTTCTTCAACCTAATGAATGTGATGATCCGTGACACTCATCATCATTCTCGCCTATGAACATGTGCCTGACAACCACCTCCGTTCTACTTTAGATTGAGTGAATATCTCTTGGATTCCTTAATCAGAATCTTCGTTGTATAAGCTAGAATTGATGGCGGCATTCAAGAGAATCCGGAAGGTCTAAACCTTGTCTGTGGTAATCGGAGTAGGATTCAAGGATTGAATGACTGTGACGAGCTTCAAACTCCTGAGGGCTGGGCGTTAGTGACAGACGCAAAAGAATCACTGGATTCTATTCCAACCCGATTGAGAACCGACAGATGATTATCCGTGCTGTGACAGAGCGCGTTGAACATTTTCACTGAGAGGATGGGAGGTAGCCATTGACAACGGTGAAACCCTACATACAGCTTGCCATGGAAGGAGTCTTGCGTGCTTGAAGAAGAAGATAGTAGAAAAGCAGAGATTCAGAAGATAGAGCATCTCCAAAACCTCAACCTCTTCTCCATTACTGCAAAATAAGTACTTAGTTCATGTTCTTTTGCTTTTTACAATCAACCCTGATAATTATTGATATCCTGACTAC
>NC_029776.3:59624679-59625678 GCF_000817695.3 Arachis duranensis | reverse complement strand
GTGATTGCAATTTCGTGCACCAAGTTTTTGGCGCCGTTGCCGGGGATTGTTCGAGTTTGGACAACTGACGGTTTATCTTGTTGCTTAGATTAGGACTGTTTTATTTTTTTTGTTGGTTTAGAGTCTTTTATTTGAGTTTAGTTTCATATTTTAAGTTTGGTGTCAATTGCATGCGTTTGTTTTCTTTTATTTTTCGAATTTGCATATCTTTAGTCCTGTCTTGATCCTTAAAAATTCTAAGTTTGGTGTCTTCTTTGTGTTTTCCTTTAAGTTTTCGAAAATTTGTGTTTGATTTTCTAAAAATTTTAAGTTTGGTGTCATTTTGTTGTTTTTCTCTTTCCTCTTTTCAAAAGTCAAATCTTTTTCAAAATAATTTTCAATCATAATCTTCTCAATTAACTAATTGATTTAGTTTTTAATTTGTTTTGATCTTATTTTCTTTTAGTTTTTGAAATTTTATTTTATTTTCCATTTATTTTATTTTATTTTTTTCGGTCACTTTTAGTTTAAAAAAAATTACTGTACTTGTGAATCCGTATCATATTCCCTTTCTCCATCATGGACCTAAGAGGAATTGAGCAATCTAGAAGGACTCTGGGGTCATATGCTAACCCCATTACAGCTGCATATGGGAGTAGCATCTGTATACCTCCCATTAAAGCAAGCAACTTTGAGCTAAATCCTCAACTCATCATCATGGTGCAGCAAAATTGCCAGTATTTCGGTCTTCCATAGGAAGAACCTACTGAGTTTCTGGCACAATTCTTACAAATTGCTGACATAGTACGTGATAAAGAGGTAGATCAAAATGTCTACAGATTATTACTGTTTCCTTTTGCTGTAAAAGATCAAGCTAAGAGGTGGTTGAATAACCAACCCACAGCAAGCATAAAAACATGGAGACAGTTATCAGACAAATTCCTGAATCAATTTTACCCTCCAAAAAGGATGACACAGCTAAGGCTGGACATCCAAGGCTTTAAACAAGAGGATAATGAA
>NC_029776.3:59622617-59624577 GCF_000817695.3 Arachis duranensis | reverse complement strand
GTACAGTTAGACATCTTCTACTATGGGCTTACAGAAAAAGCTCAGATGTCTCTAGACCACTCAGCTGGTGGATCTATACATATGAGGAAAACGATTGAGGAGGCTCAAGAGCTTATAGATACTATTGCTAGAAATCAACATTTGTACTCTAGCAATGAGTCCTCTATAAAAGAAAAAGTTATGGCAGTAGCCACTAATCCTAATCCTCAAGAACAGATGGTTGAGCTTAATCAGCAATTACACCTGATGACAAAACAGTTAGTAGAATTTAAAGAGATGCTCCAAGAAACTAAAATTGCTAACAAGAACATAGAATCACAGTTGAATCAGGCAAAATAGCAGTTATCTAAACAGATAACAGAAGAATGCCAAGCAGTTCAACTGAGGAGTGGGAAGACATTGAATAACACTGCTCAAAGTAGCAAGAAGCCAATAAAGGAACAATTGACAGAGGATAACCAAACCACTGTCCGAAATCCCTCTGAGGACAGTAAGAGCCTAGAGAGGAATACTCTTGGCGTCCAAACGCCAGAAAGGGGGGAAAAGCTGGCGTTAAACGCCCATTCCCTGCCCATTTATGGCGTTCAAATGCCAGAAAAGGGGGAAAAGTTGGCGTTAAACGCCCATTCTTAACCCAATCCTGGCGTTCAAATGCCAATGGGGAATCAGACACTTGAGAATGCTGATAGTAACCCCTCTAAAAAGGCTTCTCCAACCACCTCTGTAAGGAATAAACCTACAGCAACTAAGGTTGTTGAATATAAAGCCAAGATGCCTTATCCTTAGAAACTCCGCCAAGCAGAACAGGATAAGCAATTTGCCCACTTTGCAGACTATTTAAGGACTCTTGAAATAAAGATTCCGTTTGCAGAGGCACTTGAGCAAATACCTTCTTATGCTAAGTTCATGAAAGAGATCTTAAGTCATAAGAAGGATTGGAGAGAAACTGAAAAAGTGTTTCTCACTGAAGAATGCAGTGCAGTCATTCTGAAAAGCTTACCAGAAAAGCTTCAAGATCCAGGAAGCTTTATGATACCATGCACATTAGAAGGTGCTTGCACCAAGACAGCCTTGTGTGACCTTGGAGCTAGTATCAATCTAATACCTGCATCCACTATCAGAAAGCTTGGCTTGACTGAAGAAGTCAAACCAACCAGGATATGTCTCCAACTTGCTGATGGCTCCACTAAATACCCATCAGGCATAATTGAGGACATGATTGTCAAGGTTGGGCCATTTGCCTTTCCCACTGACTTTGTAATGCTGGAAATGGAGGAGCACAAGAGTGCAACTCTCATTCTAGGAAGACCTTTCCTAGCAACTGGACAGACCCTCATTGATGTCCAAAAAGGGGAATTAACCCTGAGAGTCAATGAGGATAAGTTCAATTGAATGTTGTCAAAGCTATGCAGCATCCAAACACATCAAATGACTACATGAGCACTGATATTATTGACTCTTTGGTGGAGGAGGTCAATATGACTGAAAGTCTTGAATCAGAGCTAGATGACATCTTTAAAGATGTTCAGCCTGATCTGGAGGAACTAAAGGAAATAAAAGAAATTCTGAAAATTCCTCAAGAAGAAGATAAGCCTCCTAAACTCGAGCTCAAGCCACTACCACCATCCCTGAAATATGCATTTCTGGGAGAAGGTGACACTTTTCCAGTGATCATAAGCTCTGATTTAAATCCATAGGAAGAGGAAGCACTAATTCAAGTGCTAAGGATACACAAGACAGCTCTTGGTTGGTCCATAAGTGAACTTAAGGGCATTATCCCAGCAAGATGCATGCACAAGATCCTATTGGAGGATGATGCTAAGCCAGTGGTTCAACCACAAAGGTGGCTAAATCCAGCCATGAAGGAGGTGGTGCAGAAAGAGTTCACTAAGTTACTAGAGGCTGGGATTATTTATCCTATTTCTGATAGCCCCTGTGTGAGCCCTGTCCACGTTGTCCC
>NC_029776.3:59621723-59622474 GCF_000817695.3 Arachis duranensis | reverse complement strand
CACCAGAAAGGATCATTTTCCTTTACCATTCATAGACCAGATGCTAGAGAGACTAGCAGGTCATGAATACTACTACTTTTTGGATGGCTATTCAGGTTACAACCAAATTGCAGTAGATCCTCGGGATCAAGAGAAAACAACATTCACATGTCCTTCTGGAGTATTTGCCTACAGAAGGATGCCTTTTGGTCTGTGTAATGCACCTGCAACCTTTCAGAGGTGCATGCTCTCTATCTTCTCTGATATGGTAGAGAAGTTCCTGGAAGTCTTCATGGATGACTTCTGAGTATTTGGAGACTCATTCAGCTCCTGTCTTGATCATCTAGCACTTGTCCTGAAGAGATGCCAAGAGACTAACCTGGTCTTAAACTGGGAGAAATGTCACTTTATGGTGACTGAAAGAATTGTCCTTGGGCACAAGATTTCAAACAAGGGAATAGAGGTGGATCAAGCAAAGGTAGAAGTAATTGAAAAATTACCACCACCTGCCAATGTTAAGGCAATCAGAAGCTTTCTGGGGCATGCAGGATTCTACAGAAGGTTTATAAAGGATTTTTCAAAAATTACCAAACCTCTGAGTAATCTGCTAGCTGCTGACACTCCATTTATCTTTGATGTGTCTACAGGTGTTTGAGACTCTGAAAGCTAAGCTGGTCATAGCACCAGTCATCTCTGTACCAGACTGGACATTACCATTTGAACTAATGTGTGATGCCAGTGATCATGCCATTGGTGCAGTGTTGGGACAGAG
>NC_029776.3:59620561-59621286 GCF_000817695.3 Arachis duranensis | reverse complement strand
CTTGTTGGGAGGCAACCCAATGTTATATTTATCTATTTCCCATTGTTATTTTATGTTTTCTATAGGTTGATGATCATGGAAAGTCACAAAATCAATTGAAAAAGCAGAAACAGAATGAAAAATATAAAGAAACAACAGCACACCCTGGAGGAAAACTTGCTGGCGTTTAAACGCCAGTAAGGGCAGCAAATGGGCGTTTAACGCCCAGTCTGGCACCATTTTGGGCGTTTAATGCTAGAAAGGGGCACCAGACTGGCGTTAAACGCCAGGAATGGGCACCAAGCTGGCGTTAAATGCCAGAAATGGGCACCAGCCCGGCGTTTAACGCCAGGATTGGTAGAAGGAGCATTTTTGCTTGCCACTCGGTGCAGCGATGAATTATCCTTGACACCTCAGGATCTGTGGACCCCACAGGATCCCCACCTACCCCACCACTCTCTCTCTTCTTTCTTCTTTTGCTCGAGGACGAGCAAACCTTCTAAGTTTGGTGTGGTAAAAGCGTTGCTTTTTATTTCTCCATAATCATTTATGGAACCTAAGGCCGGAGAAACCTCTAGAAAGAGGAAAGGGAAGGCAAAAGCTTCCACCTCCGAGCCATGGGAGATGGAGATATTCATCTCAAGGGATGCACTTTCCTCCCCAAAACTATTGGGAGCAAATCAACACCTCCCTAGGAGAATGGAGTTCCAACATGGGACAACTAAGGGTGGAGCACCAAGAACAGT
>NC_029776.3:59615462-59620261 GCF_000817695.3 Arachis duranensis | reverse complement strand
GGAAAAGGAGAAATGTTATTGAGGATCTGAAAAATCATAAAAATGATTCTTGAAGCAAGAAAAAGCAATGAAAAGCTTGCAAAAAAAATTTTATACATATATATATATATATAATAATAAATAAATAATAAAGTTGTGATCCAAGGCAAAAAGAGTGTGCTTAAGAACCCTGGACACCTCTAATTGGGGACTCTAGCAAAGCTGAGTCACAATCTGAAAAGGTTCACCCAAGTATGTGTCTGTGGCATGTATGTAACTGGTGGTAATACTGGAAGACAGAGTGCTTTGGGCCACAGCCAAGACTCATAAAGTAGCTATGTTCAAGAATCATCATACTTAACTAGGAGAATCAATAACACTATCTGAGTTCTGAGTTCCTATGGATGCTAATCATTCTAGACTTCAAAGGATAAAGTGAGATGCCGAAACTGTTCAGAAGCAAAAAGCTACTAGTCCCGCTCATCTAATTGGAGCTAAGTTTCTTTGATATTTTGGAGTCTATAGTATATTCTCTTCTTTTTATTCTATCTTGATTTTCAGTTGCTTGGGGACAAGCAACAATTTAAGTTTGGTGTTGTGATGAGCGAATATTTTGTACGCTTTTTGGCATTGTTTTTAGTATGTTTTTAGTATATTTTAGTTGGTTTTTATTATATTTTTTATTAGTTTTTAGTTAAAATTCACTTTTCTAGACTTTACTATGAGTTTGTGTGTTTTTCTGATTTTTCAGGTATTTTCTGGCTGAAATTGAGGGTCCTGAGCAAAAATCTGATTCAGAGGCTAAAAAGGACTGCAGATGCTGTTGGATTCTGACCTCCCAATTGGCGCGCTCTCAACGGCGTTGGAAAGTAGACATCCTGGGCTTTCCAGCAATGTATAATAGTCCATACTTTGCCCGAGATTTGATGGCCCAAACCGGCGTTGCAAATCAGCTTTAGAATTCCCGGCGTTTAAACACCCAAACTGGCATAAAAGCTGGCGTTTAACTCCAGAAAAAGCCTCTACACATAAAAGCTTCAATGCTCAGCCCAAGCACACACCAAGTGGACCCCGGAAGTGGATTTTTATGTCATTTACTCATTTCTGTATACCCTAGGTTACTAGTTCACTATTAATAGGATCTTTTGACATTGTATCTGGACCTCATGACACTTTACACGTTTCTCATTGTATCTTCTACAGCATGAGTCTCTAAACCCCATGGTTGGGGGTGAGGAGCTCTGCTGTGTCTTGATGGATTAATGCAATTACTACTATTTTTCATTCAATCACGCTTGCTTCTATTCTAAGATATCACTTGTTCTTCAACCTGATGAATGTGATGATCCGTGACACTCATCATCATTCTCGCCTATGAACGTGTGCCTGACAACCACATCCGTTCTACTTTAGATTGAGTGAATAACTCTTGGATTCCTTAATCAGAATCTTCGTTGTATAAGCTAGAGTTGATGGCGGCATTCAAGAGAATCCGGAAGGTCTAAACCTTGTCTGTGGTATTTTGAGTAGGATTCAAGGATTAAATGATTGTGACGAGCTTCAAACTCCTGAGGGCTGGGCGTTAGTGACAGACGCAAAAGAATCATTGGATTCTTTTCCAACCCAATTGAGAACCGACAGATGATTAGCCGTGCTGTGACAGAGCGCCATGAACATTTTCACTGAGAGGATGGGAGGTAGCCATTGACAACGGTGAAACCCTACATACAGCTTGCCGTGGAAGGAGTCTTGCGTGCTTGAAGAAAAAGACAGTAGGAAAGCAGAGATTCAGAAGATAGAGCATCTCCAAAAGCTCAACCTGTTTTCCATTACTGCAAAACAAGTACTTAGTTCATGTTCTTTTGCTTTTTACAATCAACCCTGATAATTATTGTTATCCTGACTAAGAGTTACAAGATAACCATAGCTTGCTTCAAGCCGACAATCTCCGTGGGATCGACCCTTACTCACGTAAGGTATTACTTGGACGACCCAGTGCACTTGCTGGTTAGTTGTGCGGGATTGCAAAAGTGTGATTGCAATTTCGTGCACCAACAGACTTCCCTTACGGAAGAGGGGTAAGGCAAACTAGAAATAACATCGACCTTTGTTGGATCTATAGAAATGCCAGTATTAGATACAACATGTCCCAGTACGATTCCTTGTTTAACCATAGAATGACATTTTTCAAAATTCAATACAAGGTTTGTACTGACACATCTATCTAATACTCTAGATAAACTATCCAAGCAAAGGTTAAAAGAATCACCATAAATGCTAAAATCGTCCATAAAAACCTCCATACAGTCCTCAATAAGATCAGAGAAAAGACTCATCATGCACCTCTGAAAGGTAGCTGGTGCATTGCACAGGCCAAAGGGCATTCTCTTGTTAGCATAAATCCCAAAGGGACATGTAAAGGTAGTCTTTTCCTGATCCTCAGGAGCTATATGAATCTGGAAATAGCCTGTGTAACCATCTAAAAAGCAATAATGGGATTTACCTGACAGGCGATCCAACATTTGATCAATGAATGGAAAAAGGTAGTGATCCTTACGAGTAGCTTGGTTGAGACGCCTGTAATCAATACAGACCCTCCAGGTGTTCTGTACTCTGGTTGCTATGAGCTCTCCATGCTCATTCTTCACTATAGTGACTCCAGACTTCTTGGGTACCACTTGCACCGGGCTCACCCATTCACTGTCTGAGATGGGGTAGATAATACCTGCCGCTAATAGTCTGGTCACTTCCTTCTTGACAACCTCTAAAATAGTGGGGTTCAATCTTCTTTGGGGTTGACGAACAGTTCTTGCTCTTTGTTCTAAAAATATCCTGTGCTCAGAAAATATTCTGTGCTCACAAACTTGAGGGTCGATGCCTACTATGTCTGTTAAACTCCACCCAATTGCCTTCTTGTGCCTCCTCAGCACACTATGTAACTGCTCTTCCTGCTGAGAAGTGAGGTCCTGTGCAATGATAACTAGAAACTTCTGCTTGTCCTCGAGGTAAGCATATTTGAGGTGTGGAGGGAGGGGTTTCAATTCTAACTTCTGATCATGGTCTGGCTCTGGATTATCTGGAACTGATGGCAGTGGTAGAGTGCCTGCATTGTCCTCGGAATTCCCCACACTTGGACCTTGTCCTATGTACTTATCTTCAAACTCTTCTTGGTGAACTTCAGCTACAGTTTCATCTATGATGTCACACTGGAATATAGAATGATCTTCTGGAGGGTGCTTCATAACTCCATTCAGATTGAAGCTTACTACTTGGCCGTCTATTTCAAAAGAGTATGTGCCTGCAAAGCATCTAATTTGAACTTCGAGGTCTTCAAGAAAGGTCGTCCGAGTAGGATAGACGATGGCTTTTCTGAGTCATTTTGGGGCATCTTGATGCCAGGGCATTTTGGCCAGTTTCACTGACCTTTTCTTTTCTGTTTTTAGGTAATTTCATGCATTTTCTTAGGAAATAAGTTAGTTTTGGGCAAATATTCACTCAGACTTTGATTCAAGCATACATTGTGCATTTTACATTATTTCATGAGGATTTTGCATGATTTTAATGACAAAATTGTATATTGCATTACCAATGACGTGGACTAGAACTTTGATGCACTCTATTGCTTGATTTCAGGACCAAAGGAAGCAAAGAATGGGAGGTAACTTGCAAAGTTAAGGAGAAAAGTGATTGCCAAAAACACTCTCAAAAGCCATCAATGCCCACGTTAAAGAGTCACGTTAACTAAGTTAACGTGAACTCTAACGTGGAGAAGAGAAGTTGAGCCAATGTTAGTGACACTTAACATTGTCACTAACGTTGGCAATTGCTCACAAATGGCCACGCTAGAGCCATGTTAACCTAGTTAACGTGGCCTCTAACGTTAAAGGGGGAAGAGAAGCCAACGTTAGTGACACTCAACATTGTCACTAACGTTGGCCTAAGGTGCAAAGAGCCACGTTAACTCCCACGTTAACCAAGAGATGGAGAGTTGTCGACAACGTTAGTGACACTCAACATTATCACTAACGTTGGAGCAACCACACAACCCCCAAGAGCCACGTCAACCTCCACGTTAACTTGGTTAACATGGAAACTAACGATGAGGAATGAAGAATGATCCAACGTTAGTGACACTCAACTTTGTCACTAACCTTGGGATGGCTAAGAATGGCCACGTTAGAAGCCACGTTAACCCAGTTAACATGGACTCTAACGTGAGACCAAGGGGCACACTTGAACGTTAGTGACAATGTTGAGTGTCACTAATGTTCTCGAAGGTTGGCAAAAGCCACGTTAGAAGCCACGTTAACCTATTTAACGTGAGCTTTAACATGAAGCAAGGAGGGGCACACTTGAACGTTAGTGACAATGTTGAGTGTCACTAACGTTCTCGAAGGCTAGCAAGGCAAAGTTAAAAGCCACGTTAACCCAGTTAACGTGGGCTTTAACGTGAGGCAAAGGGGTGCATGGCAACGTTAGTGACAATGTTAAGTGTCACTAACGTTCTCGAACTTGTATTTTCATTAAATGTTAAACACCCCTAACGTCTTGAGCTAAAGACTATGCCCATTTCACACTTTCTCTTTGCAAGTAAGCCAAGCCCAATTAAAGAAAGGAACTGCTTCAAGCTCAAAGATCCAGAGGCCCAAGACTTGAAGAGCTAACTAGAAGCTGAGAAGAGTAGTATATATAGGAGTAGTTTTGAAATATAGAGGAGCTTTTGGGAGGAGCTAGGAAAGAGAACTACTCTTTGTATTTACTTTCTTTGCACTTCTAGCTTTATCATGTATTCTACATCTTTGATTTTGATTTCTAGAGCT
>NC_029776.3:59611852-59615336 GCF_000817695.3 Arachis duranensis | reverse complement strand
TTCAATCACTTAAGATTGCCAAGGAGATCAATGAGTGCATTGATTGAGGAAGAGATGAAAATGAAATTGATCCAGAGAATGCAACATCTCCTAAGCCCAATGAACTCCCCATTTCTGATCTTACCCATTCTCTTTATTTTCTGCAATTTACTTTTATGAGCAATTCTCCCATTCCCATTTACAATTCTGCTATTTACTTCCAGTCATTTACTTTCTCGCCATTTTAATTTCTGCAATTATCAACTCTATTCATGAATTCGCTCAACTAGGTCATTCCTCTAATTAAAGTTGCTTGATCAATCAATCCCTATGGGATTCGACCTCACTCTATTGTGAGTTTTTACTTGACGACAAATTCAGTACACTTGCCGAATGAGAATTTGTTGAGAGACAAGTTTTACCCCGATCACATATCCAGGATGTAAAAATCAATGGGGAAAGTGAGACCTTTAATGCCCAGTAATACATCTTCAGCAACTTCAGCCACTGTAATAATACTTTTATCTACTAACACAAAACGAGCTGTCGACCTTTTTAAGGGAGGGAGCCTCAAAACATCATATACAGATAAAGGCATTATACTAATGCATGCTCCTAAATCACACATGCAGTCAGAAAATATCACACCTCCAATTGTACAGTTAACCATGCATGGACCTGGATCACTACATTTTTCAGGTATATTTCCCATTAAAGCAGATATAGAACTTCCTAAAGGGATAGTTTCTAATTCATTAATTTTGTCTTTATATATGCACAAATATTTTAGAAACTTTGCATATTTAGGTACCTGTTGAATGACATCAAAAAGGGGAACAGTTACCTCAACCTTTTTGAATATTTCTACCATTTTGGGATCAGGTTCCAACTGCTTCCTGGGCTTCCTTGCAAGTTATGGAAATGGAATAGGAACGGTGTCCTCTATAGTGTCTGCGCCCTTTGGTGCTTCTTCCTGTGATTTGGTGTCTTCTTCTTCAGCCATGTCTTGCATGCTCTTTTCTTCTTCAACATATTATATTTCCACTACCTCTTCAGCTGAGGTGTGTTCAGATGGAGTTGGCTCTTCCTGATTCCTCTCTTGCAATGTGGTTCCGGACCTTAGGGTGATGGCATTAATACCACCCTTTGAGTTGGGTAATGGTTGAGAGGGGAGTCCACCAGAGCTTGAGGACTAGTTGTTGGAGTTGTTCATTGATCCAATCTGTGAGACAAGGGCTTGTAAAGTAGAATTCAAACCATTCAGAGTAGAAGTAAGGTTGTTTTCCATGGCCTGTTGTCTCCGATCAATGGATTGTAGTAACTCATCATTAGGAGATGAAGAGGGGTAAGTGATCTGAGAGGTTTGCTGAGATGCTTGAGGCTGTCTTAATGAGGTGCTTTGTAGGACTGATTCTGATTCTGCTGCCTGAAGTTTTTATTATTATTCCACCTCTGGTTTACATTGTTATCTCTGCCTCCTCTGTTATGATTGTCCNTAATTGTCCCTCCAACCCTGTTTAGAGTTGTCTTTCCAACCTTGGTTAGAGTTATCCTGCCATCCTTGGTTATAGTTGCCACCTTGATTGTACCCTTGATTGGGGCGGTCATGAAAGTTATGAGTGGCTGCTACAGTGTTGTCTTCTGGTTGGAGTTGCAGACATTCTTTGGTATAGTGACTGTAATCTGCACAGATTCCGCATACTCTTTGTGGAACCAACTGCTGGCTGTGCTGTGGTGGAGAAGGCTGAACTTGCTGAGGCTGTTGTTGATTCAGTTACATCTGCTTCAGCAAGTTAGTCATTTCACATAAGCTCTGAGCTATAGCAGCAGTCTCTTTACTAGTGGATACCTCTGCAACAGATCTTGACCGACTTTGTCTCTGCCTATGATTCCTAGTAGAGTCAGCTAAGTCGCTGATCAATTGCCATGCTTCTTCCGTAGTCTTGTACTTTTTCATAGAACCATTGCTAGCACCTTCCAGTGTGGTCCTATCTTGAGATTTCAAACCCTGTGTAAAGTAGCCGAGCAACACTATCTTGTCAATCATATAATGGGGGCATGCGTCTCGAAGATTATTGAAGCATTCTAAGTATTCATAGAAGGTCTCAGATTCATCCTGAACGATCATAGACATATCCTTCCTCAGCTTATCGGCAACTTCAGCTGGAAAGAATTTATCCAGAAACTCTCTCCTAAGTGTATCCCAGTTGGAAACAGTTGTTACGGGTTGAGTGTAGTACCACTCTCTTGCCTTTTCCTCCAGAGAAAATGGGAAGGCTTTCAACAGAATGGAGATTTCATCAGTGCCATCACGCTTAACAGTAGAACAAGCAGTCTAAAAATCCCTAAGATGCTTGATAGGCTCTTGAGTAGGTAAGCCATGAAACTTGGACATCAAGTTGAGTAGTGAAGACTTTATTTCAAAATCTACAGCTACTGCTGGGTGGTGTGCCTGAAATGGTTGAAGCGTAAAATCAGGGGCTCCTTCCTCCTGGATAGTGACTCTTCTGGGCGCTGCCATGTCACCTGCACGTAAATGAACTGGATCAGTAGAGAGGGGGCTTATTTCTTCCTTAGATGACGGTTCAGGTTCGTCCTCAAAGAGGAGTCGCCGACGCTGAGCTTGCCTTATACGTGAAAGAGTTCTTTCCATTTCAGGGCCAAATACTGGCCAGCTTGGATCAGGAAGTGAACGCGTCATTTAACGAAAGAAATGTACAGCTCATAGTGATAAAATGAAAAGAAAAATTACAATAAAAATAAATACCAATCAATAAATTAGCACACTATTGCAACTCCCCGGCAACGACGCCAAAAATTGATGCGAGCAGAAATTGGTGAATTAAAAATTATTAAAATATATACGTTGCAAGTATAGTTCTTAACTCGCCAGAAATCCACTTATTAATTTAGAAAGGTGTCACAGCAACTTAAAATTAAAATACTGGGAGTATGAATCCCAGGTCGTCTCCCAACGAGTTGCAGAAAAGTGTGCTATTTTATTAATCAGATGTTTTCAAAAAGGTTTGAGTTGAGTAAACAGGAATTTAAATTAGAGAATTTGAATAATGTAAATAAAAGCCTTGACTGGGAGTTGATTAGTAGGAAGCCCCATTATTGTTGGATTACTCTCTAGATTAAGGTTATCCTGTGTAGTTATCTCTTACTAGGTAAGGGAAATTCAAACAAGTTGGAATGCTATGTCCGTTCACAAGTTGCAACCCACTTAATTAAAAGGAATTAGTGTTAGTGACTAGAGGGCAATCCAACAATAAACCCAATTACAATCTTTCTTTTAAGCCTTCCAACTCAAGGGTTCCTTTCAATCAACTCCCCATCAAGTTAGGGAACTACTCGCTCATTGTGAATGTAAAATTCATAACATATAAAAAGGAATTAAAGAAACACATTGTAAATAAAAATCAAAATAATCAATTAAAAATAAAAGTAATCCTTGTATTAAATAATCCTAAAAATATTCCAATGGTAAAATTAAACAAAGCAA
>NC_029776.3:59610892-59611471 GCF_000817695.3 Arachis duranensis | reverse complement strand
AATAGTAATTGTATTGAAACTTGAGGTACAGCAGAGCTCCACACCCTTAATCTATGGTGTGCAGAAACTCCACCGTTGAAATTACATAAGTGAAAGGTTCAGGCATGGCCGAGTGGCCAGCCCCCTTAAATGTGATCAATAGCCTCCTAAGATGAAGAATAAAACAAAACTGAGACCAAAGATGAAACGTGGTCAAAAGACGACTAATACACTAGTAAAAAGTCTTATTTATACTAAACTAGCTACTAGGGTTTACATGAGTAAGTAATCGATGCATAAATCCACTTCCGGGGCCCACTTGGTGTATGCTTGGGCTGAGCTTGATCTATCCACGAGCTGAGGCTTTTCTTGGAGTTGAACGCCAAGTTATAACGTGTTTTGCGCGTTCAACTCCGGATCATGACGTGTTTCTGGCGTTTAACTCCAGATAGCAGCATGTACTTGGCGTTCAACGCCAAGTTACATCGTCAATTTCCGAATAAAGTATGGACTATTATATATTGCTGAAAAGATCTGGATGTCTACTTTCCAACGCCGTTAAGAGCGCGCCATTTGGAGTTCTGTAGCACCAGAAAATCA
>NC_029776.3:59608754-59610590 GCF_000817695.3 Arachis duranensis | reverse complement strand
CTCATCACAACACCAAACTTAAATTGTTGCTTGTCCCCAAGCAACTGAAAATTAATTAGGATAAAAAGAAGAGAATATACTGTAAATTTCAAAATATCAATGAATATTAACTTTAATTAGATGAGCGGGACTTGTAGCTTTTTGCTTCTGAACAGTTTTGGCATCTCACTTTTTCCTTTGAAGTTCAAAATGATTGGCTTCTCTAGGAACTTAGAATTTCGGATAGTGTTATTAACTTTTCTAGTTAAGTATGTTGATTCTTGAACACAGCTACTTTTATGAGTCTTGGCCGTGGCCCTAAGCATTTTGTTTTCTAGTGTTACCACTGGATACATAAATGCCACAGACACATAACTGGGTGAACCTTTTCAGATTGTGACTCAGCTTTGCTAGAGTCCCCAGTTAGTGGTGTCCAGAGCTCTTAAGCACACTCCTTTGCTTTGGATCACGACTTTAACCACTCAGTCTCAAGCTTTTCACTTGGACCTTCACGACACAAGCACATGGTTAGGGACAACTTGATTTAGCCGCTTAGGCCTGGATTTTATTTCCTTGGGCCCTCCTATCCATTGATGCTCAAAGCCTTGGATCCTTTTTACCCTTGCCCTTTGGTTTTAAGGGCTATTGGCTTTTTCTGTTTGCTTTTTCTTTTTCTTTCTATTTTTTTCGCCTATATTTTTTTTTTCGCAAGCTCTTTACTTTTCACTGCTTTTTCTTGCTTCAAGAATCAATTTTCATGATTTTTCAGATCATCAATAACATTTCTCTTTGTTCATCATTCTTTCAAGAGCCAACAGTTTTAACATTCATAAACAACAAGATCAAACATATGCACTGTTCAAGCATTCATTCAGAAAACAAAAAGTATTGTCACCACATCAATATAATTAAACTAAATTCAAGGATAAATTCGAAATTCATGTACTTCTTGTTTTTTTGAATTTAAAACATTTTTCATTTAAGAGAGGTGAAGGATTAATGTAATTTATTCATAGCTTTAAGACATGGTTACTACATACTAATGATCATGAAGTAGAGACACAAAACATAGATAAACACAACATTAAAAACCGAAAAACAGAAAGAAATAAGAACAAGGAATGAATCCACCTTAGTGGCGTCTTCTTCTTGAAGGACCAACAATGTCCTTAAGCTCTTCTATGTCCCTTCCTTGCCTTTGTTGCTCCTCCCTCATTGCTCTTTGATCTTCTCTTATTTCATGGAGAATGATGGAGTGCTCATGATGTTCCACCCTTAATTGTTCAACATTGTGGCTAAAATCTTCTAAGGAGGTGTTGAGTTGTTCCCAATAGTTGTTGGGAGGAAAGTGCATCCCTTGAGGCATCTCAGGGATTTCTTGATAATGAGCTTCCTCATGCATCTCTTGAAAACCGTGGAGGGTCTCTCTTGCTTACTCTATCCTCTTCTTGGTGATGGGCTTATCCTCTTCAATGGAGATATCTCCTTCTATGATAACTCCAGCTGAGTAACATAGATGACAAATAAGGTGAGGAAAAGCTAGCCTTGCCATTGTGGAGGGCTTGTCGGCTATTTTGTAGATTTCATTGGACATGACCTCATGAACTTCTACTTCCTCTCCAATCATGATGCTATGAATCATGATGGTCCGATCCATAATAACTTCAGATCGGTTGCTAGTGGGAATGATGGAGCGTTGAATGAACTCCAACCATCCTCTAGCCACAGGCTTGAGGTCCAGTCTTCTTAGTTGAACTGGCTTGCCTTTGGAGTCTCTCTTCCATTGAGCTCCTTCTACACATATCTCCATTAGGACTTGGTCCAACCTTTGATTAAAGTTGACCCTTCTAGTGTAGA
>NC_029776.3:59607042-59607347 GCF_000817695.3 Arachis duranensis | reverse complement strand
GACCTTCCGGATTCTCTTGAATGCCGCCATCAGTTCTAGCCTATACCACGAAGACTCTAATCTCACGGAATGGCTGGCTCATTTGTCAGGCGAGCACTCGGTTGTCAGTCGATCAACCATGCATCGTGTATCAGGAATCCAAGAGATATTCACCCAATCGAAGGTAGAACGGAGGTGGTTGTCAGTCACACGTTCATAGGTGAGAATGATGACGAGTGTCACAGATCATCACATTCATCATGTTGAAGTACGAGTGAATATCTTAGAATAAGAATAAGCGTGAATTGAATAGAAAAACAATAGTA
>NC_029776.3:59605412-59605917 GCF_000817695.3 Arachis duranensis | reverse complement strand
AGCTTTGCTAGAGTCCCCAACTAGAGGTGTCCAGGGTTCTTAAGCACACTCTTTTTGCCTTGGATCACAAATTTATTTCTTTCTTTCCTCTCTTTTTTTTGAAATTTTTTTTTTGCTTTTTCTTGCTTCAAGAATCATTTTAATGATTTTTCAGATCCTCAGTAACATGTCTCCTTTCTCATCATTCTTTCAAGAGCCAATATTCATGAACCACAAATTCAAAAGACATATGCACTGTTTAAGCATACATTCAGAAAACAAAAGTATTGCAACCACATCAAAATAATTAAACTGTTATAAAATTTAAAATTCATGCAATTCTTCTCTTTTTCAATTAAGAACATTTATTATTATTATTAGTTTTTTTTAAGAGAGGTGATGGATTCATAGGACATTCGTAACTTTAAGGCATAGACACTAAGACACTAATGATCACAAGACACAAACATAGATAAACATAAGCATAATTTTCGAAAAACAGGAAAATAAAGAACAAGGAAATTAA
>NC_029776.3:59602990-59605070 GCF_000817695.3 Arachis duranensis | reverse complement strand
TGAGCGCCCTCTTCACAAATGTCTGTGAGGACTTGGTCCAACCTTTGATCAAAGTTGACCCTTCTAGTGTAAGGGTGTTCATCTCCTTGCATCATGGCAAGTTGAATGCCAACCTTACATTTTCCGGACTAAAAACCAAGTATTTCCCCCGAACCATAGTAAGATAATTCTTTGGATCTGGGTTCATACTTTGGTCATGGTTCTTGGTGATCCATGCATTGGCATAGAACTCTTGAACCATCAAGATTCCGACTTGTTGAATGGGGTTGGTAAGAACTTCCCAACCTCTTCTTCGGATCTCATGTTGGATCTCCAGATATTCACCCATTTTGAGTTTGAAAAGGACCTCGGGGATCACCTTCTTCATAGCCACAACTTCATAGAAGTGATCTTGATGCACCCTTGAGATGAATCTCTCCATCTCTCATGACTCGGAGGTGGAAGCTTTTGCCTTCCCTTTTCTCTCCCATGACTCGGAGGTGAAAGCTTTTGCCTTCCCTTTCCTCTTTCTAGAGGTTTCTCCGGCCTTGGATGCCATAAATGGTTATGGGAAAACAAAAAGCAATGCTTTTACCACACCAAAATTAAAAGGTTTGCTCGTCCTCGAGCAAAAGAAGAAAGAAGAGAGTAGAAGAAGAAGAAATGAGGAAGAAGGGATTGGCTTTGTGTTCGGCCAAAAGGGGAAGAAGTGGTGTTTAGGTTGTGTGGAAATGAAGGAGTGAAGATGGGTTTATATAGGAGTGGGGGAAGTATGAGGGTTCGGTCATGTATGGGTGGGTTTGGGTGGGAAAGTGGTTTGAATTTGAATGGTGAGGTAGGTGGGGTTTTATGAAGGATGGATGTGAGTGGTGAAGAGAAAGATGGGATTTGATAGGTGAGGGGTTTTTGGGGAAGAGGTGTTGAGGTGATTGGTGAATGGGTGAAGAAGAGAGAGAGTGGTAGGGTAGGTGGGGATCCTGTGGGGTCCACAGATCCTGAGGTGTCAAGGAAAAGTCATCCCTGCACCAAATGGCAAGCAAAATTGCGTTTTGAGCCAATTCTGGCATTAAACGCCGGGCTGATGCCCATTTCTGGCGTTTAACGCCAGCTTCTTGCCCTTTTCTGGCGTTTAACGCCAGTCTGGTGCCCCTTTCTGGCATTAAACGCCCAGAATGGTGCCAGACTGGGCGTTAAACGCCCAACAGCTAACCTTACTGGCGTTTAAACGCCAGTAAGTTCTTCCTCCAGGGTGTGCTGTTTTTCTTTCTGTTTTTCTTTCTTTTTTTGCTTTTTCCATTGATTTTGTGACTTCTCATGATCATCAACCTACAAAAAACATAAAATAACAAAAGAAAATAGTTAATTATAAAACATTGGGTTGCCTTCCAACAAGCGCTTCTTTAATGTCAGTAGCTTGACAGTGGGCTCTCATGGAGCCTCAGAAATGCTCAGAGCTATGTTGGAACCTCCCAACACCAAACATAGAGTTTGAATGTGGGGGTTCAACACCAAACTTAGGATTTGGTTATGGCCTCCCAACACCAAACTTAGAGTTTGACTGTGGGGGCTCTGTTTGGCTCTATTTTGAGAGAAGCTCTTCATGCTTCCTCTCCATGGTGATGGAGGGGTATCCTTGGGCCTTAAACACCAAGGATTCTTCATTCACTTGAATGATCAATTCTCCTCTATCAACATCAATCACAGCCTTTGTTGTGGCTAGGAATGGTCTGCCAAGGATGATGGATTCATCCATGCACTTCCCAGTCTCTAGGACTATGAAATTAGTAGGGATGTAATGGTCTTCAACTTTTACCAGAACATCTTCTACAAGTCCATAGGCTTGTTTTCTTGAATTGTCTGCCATCTCTAGTGAGATTTTTGCAGCTTGCACCTCAAAGATCCCTAGCTTCTCCATTACAGAGAGAGGCATGAGGTTTACACTTGACCCTAAGTCACACAAGGCCCTCTTGAAGGTCATGGTGCCTATGGTACAAGGTATTGAAAACTTCCCAGGATCCTATCTCTTTTGAGGCAATTTCTGCCTAGACAAGTCATCCAGTTCTTTGGTGAGCAAAGGGGGTTCATCCTCCCAAGTCTCATT
>NC_029776.3:59602090-59602850 GCF_000817695.3 Arachis duranensis | reverse complement strand
TCTTCTGTATTGCTTGGAAGAGTACTAGGAGGGTGTTCAGTAATTTTCTTGCTCAGCTGACCCACTTGTGCCTCCAAATTTCTAATGGAGGACCTTGTTTCAGTCATAAAACTTTGAGTGGTTTTGATCAGATCAGAGACCATGGTTGCTATGTCAGAAGTGTTCTGCTTAGAACTCTCTGTCTGTTGCTGAGAAGATGATGGAAAAGGCTTGCTATTGCTAAACCTGTTTCTTCCACCATTATTATTGAAACCTTGTTGAGGTCTCTGTTGATCCTTCCATGAGAAATTTGGATGATTTCTCCATGAAGGATTATAGGTGTTTCCATAGGGTTCTCCCGTGTAATTCACCTCTTCCATTGAAGGGTTCTCAGGATCATAAGCTTCTTCTTCAGATGAAGCTTCTTTAGTACTGCTTGGTGCATTTTGCATTCCAGACAGAGTTTGAGAAATCAAATTGACTTGCTGAGTCAATATTTTATTCTGAGCCAATATGGCGTTCAGAGTGTCAATCTTAAGAACTCCTTTCTTTCGATTAGTCCCATTGTTCACAGGATTCCTTTCAGAAGTGTACATGAATTGGTTATTTGCAACCATTTCAATCAGCTCTTGAGCTTCTGTAGGTGTCTTCTTCAGATGACGAGATCCTCCAGCAGAGCTATCCAAAGACATCTTGGATAGTTCAGAGAGACCATCATAGAAAATACCTCATTCAGAAAGCATATCAGAAGGACACTTTCTGATTAATTGTTTGTATCTTT
>NC_029776.3:59600710-59601948 GCF_000817695.3 Arachis duranensis | reverse complement strand
AAAAGGGAATAGCATAAGTCTGTAGACCTCAGGGTCAACCCCATTAGTCTTGACAGTGTCACAGATTTGCAAGAATTCAGCTAAGAACTGATGAGGATCTTCCAATGGAAGTCCATGGAACTTGCAATTCTGTTGCATTAGAGAAACTAATTGAGGCTTAAGCTCAAAGTTGTTTGCTCCAATGGCAGGGATAGAGATGCTTCTCCCATAGAAGTCGGGAGTAGGTGCAGTAAAGTCACCCAGCACCTTCCTTGCATTGTTGGCATTGTTGTTGTTTTCGGCTGCCATGAGTTCTTCTTCTTTGAAGATTTCTGTTAGGTCCTCTACAGAGAATTGTGCCTTGGCTTCTCTTAGCTTTCGCTTCAAGGTCCTTTCAGGTTGAGGATCAGCCTCAACAAGAATGCTTTTGTTCTTGCTCCTACTCATAAGAAAGAGATGAGAACAAGAAAATGTGGAATCCTCTATGTCACAGTATAGAGATTTCTTGAGGTGTCAGAGGAAATGAAAAATAGAAGGCAGAGGTAGAAAATTCGAACTTATCAAGAGAGATGAAGTCTGAATTGTGCATTAAGGAATAGTGTTAGTCCATAAATAGAAGGATGTGAGAAGAAGGGAAGTAGTATTCAAAAATTAAGTAAAAGATTTTGAAAACATTTTGAAAAACCTTAATTGATTTTCGAAAACCAAGAGTGAGAAAGAGGTAAAGTGATTTTTGAAAAAGATTTTGAAATTAGAAATAAAAAAGATTTGATTGAAAGCTATTTTGAAAAAGATGTGGTTAAGAAGATATGATTTGAAAAACATTTTAAAAAATTTGATTTTGAAAATTAATGACTTGGCTATCAAGAAAAGATATGATTCAAACATTAAACCTTTCTCAACAGAAAAGGCAACATACTTGAGATGTTGAATCAAATCATTAATTGATAGCAAGTATTTTTGGGAATAGAAAGAAATCAATTTTGAAAACATATGATTGAAAAGATATGATTTGAAAAAGATTTGATTTTGAAAAATTTTGAAAAGTTGAAAAAAATTTGCATTGAAAACAAAATCTTCCCTCTTGTGCCATCCTGGCGTTAAACGCCCAGGATGGTGCACATTCTGGCGTTTAACGCCCAAAATACTACCCTTTTGGGCGTTAAACGCCCAACCAGGTACCTTGGCTGGCGTTTAAATGCCAGTCTGTCTTCTTCACTGGGCGTTTTGAACGCCCAGCTTTTTCTGTGCAATTCCTT
>NC_029776.3:59600068-59600387 GCF_000817695.3 Arachis duranensis | reverse complement strand
ACACCAAACTTAAAATGAGACACTAGACTCAAACATGCAATATTTTTTTTTTGGTTTTTTATAATTTTGTAAATTTTTTTTTTTGGATTTTCGAAAATTAAGTGGAAAAAGAAAATAAAGGTATCAAAATTCTTAATGAGAATTCCAGGAATCATGCAGTGTTTAGTCTAAGACTCCAGTCCAGGAATTAGACATGGCTTCACAGCCAGCCAAGCTTTCAAAGAAACTTCGGTCCAAAACACTAGACATGACCAAAGGCCAGCCAAGCCTTAGCAGATCACTGCTCCAAAAGCAAGATTGATAGAAATCAACAAGCTTT
>NC_029776.3:59599508-59599831 GCF_000817695.3 Arachis duranensis | reverse complement strand
GCACGAAATTGTGATCAATACTTTTCACAACTCAAATAATCCCCGGTGATGAAACCAAAAACTTGGTGTTCAATACCATGGAATAAACACAACTTCGCACAACTAACCAGCAAGTGTACTGGGTCGTCCAAGTAATAAACCTTATGCGAGTAAGGGTCGATCCCACAGAGATTGTTGGTATGAAGCAAGCTATGGTCACCTTGTAAATCTTAGTCAGGCAAACTTAAATGGATATAGTGATGAACGAAAATAACACAAAGGTAAAGATAGAGATACTTATGTAATTCATTGGTAGGAACTTCAGATAAGCGTATGAAGACGCC
>NC_029776.3:59598822-59599048 GCF_000817695.3 Arachis duranensis | reverse complement strand
GGAGTTAAACGCCAGCTTTTCTGCCAGTTTGGGCGTTTAACTCCCATTTTGGTGCCAGTTCCGGCGTTTAACGCTGGAATTCCTGAGGGTGACTTTGAACGCCGGTTTGGGCCATCAAATCTTGGGAAAAATATGAACTATCATATATTGCTGGAAAGCCCAGGATGTCTACTTTCCAACGCCGTTAAGAGCGCGCCAATTGGGCTTCTGTAGCTCCAGAAAATCT
>NC_029776.3:59594327-59598800 GCF_000817695.3 Arachis duranensis | reverse complement strand
TGGCGTTGAACGCCAGTTTCATGCTTGTTACTGGCGTTCAGCGCCAGCTTTTTCCTCTAGGCACATTCCTGGCATTCAGCGCCAGAATGTTGCTTGTTTCTGGCGTTCAGCGCCATATTCATGCTCTGTTCTGGCGTTGAACGCCAGCTAGATGCATCTTACTGGCGTTGAACGCCAGCTTGTGCTTCCTCCAAGGTGCGAATTTTTTTCTGCTGTTTTTGCTTCTGTTTTTAATTTTTATGATTTTTTTCGTGACTCCACATGATCATGTACCTAATAAAACACAAAATAACGATAAAATAAAATAAAATAAAAAAATTGGGTTGCCTCCCAAAAAGCGCTTCTTTAATGTAAATAGCTTGACAGTGGGCTCTCATGGAGCCACAAAGGTGATCAGGTCAATGTTGTATAGTCCCAACACCAAACTTAGAGTTTGGATATGGGGTCTTAACACCAAACTTAGAGTTTGGTTGTGGCCTCCCAACACCAAACTTAGAGTTTGATTGTGGGGGCTCTTCTTGACTCTGAACTGAGAGAAGCTCTTCATGCTTACTCTCTTTTGTCACAGAGGGATGGCCATGTGCCTTAAACACAAGGTAGTCCCCATTCAATTGAAGGACTAATTCTCCTCTGTTGACATCTATCACAGCTTCTGCTGTGGTTAGGAAAGGTCTTCCAAGGATGATGCATTCATCCTCTTCCTTCCTAGTGTCTAAGATTATGAAATCAGCAGGGATGTAAAGGCCTTCAACCTTTACTAACACATCCTTCACTATTCCATAAACTTGTCTCAATGACTTGTCTGCCAATTGTAATGAGAATAAGGCAGGTTGTACCTCAATGATCCCCAGCCTCTCCATTACAGAGAGTGGCATAAGATTTATCCCTGACCCCAGATCATATAGAGCCTTTTCAAAGGTCATGGTGGCTATGGTACAAGGTATTAAGAACTTGCCAGGATCTTGTTTCTTTTGAGGTAGAGTTTGCTGAATCCAGGTATCTAGTTCATTAATGAGCAAGGGAGGTTCACTTTCCCAAGTCTCATTACCAAACAACATGGCATTCAGCTTCATGATAGCTCCTAAATATTGAGCAACTTGCTCTCCAGTCACATCGTCATCCTCTTCAGAGGAAGAATAGTCTTCAGAGCTCATAAATGGCAGAAGGAGATTTAGTGGAATCTCTATGGTCTCTATATGAGCCTCAGATTCCTTTAGATCCTTAATAGGAAACTCCTTCTTGCTTGAGAGATGTCCCAGGAGGTCTTCCTCACTAGGATTTTTGTCCTCCTCCTCCCTTGTGCATTCGGCCATATTGATTACATCAATGGCCTTGCACTCTCCTTTTGGATTCTCTTCTGCATTGCTTGGGAGAATACTGGGAGGAGTTTCACTAACTTTCTTACTCAGCTGGCCCACTTGTGCCTCTAGATTTCTGATGGAGGATCTTGTTTCACTCATGAAACTGAAAGTGGCTTTTGACAGATCAGAGACTATATTGGCTAAATTAGAGGTGTTTTGTTCAGAATTCTCTGTCTGTTGCTGAGAAGATGAGAGAAATTTGGATGATTTCTCCATGATGAGTTATAGGTGTTTCCATAAGGTTCACCCATGTAATTAACCTCTGCCATTGCAGGGTTCTCAGGATCATAAGCTTCTTCAGAAGCTGCCTTTTTAGTACTGTTGGATGCATTTTGCCATCCATTCAGACTTTGAGAGATCATGTTGACTTGTTGAGTCAACACTTTGTTCTGAGCGAATATGGCATTCAGAGCATCAATTTCAAGAACTCCTTTCTTCTGAGGTATCCCATTATTCACAGAATTCCTCTCAGAAATGTACATCAATTGGTTGTTTGCAACCATGTCAATGAGTTCTTGAGCCTCTTCAGGCGTTTTCTTTAGGTGAATAGATCCACCTGCAGAATGGTCCGATGACATTTTCGAAAATTCGGACAGGCCATAATATAATATATCTAATATGGTCCATTCTGAAAACATGTCAGATGGACATCTTTTGGTCAGCTGCTTGTATCTCTCCCAAACTTCATAGAGGGATTCACCATCTTTTTTTTGAAGGTTTGAACATCCACTCTCAGCTTGCTCAGCTTTTGAGGAGGAAAGAATTTATCCAAGAAGGCAGTGACCAGCTTATCCCAGGAGTCCAGGCTATCATTGGGTTGTGAATCCAACCATATTCTAGCTCTGTCTCTTACAACAAAAGGGAAAAGCATGAGTCTGTAGACTTCAGGATCAACTCCATTCGTCTTTACAGTCTCACAGATCTGCAAGAACTCAGTTAAAAACTGATAAGGATCTTCAGATGGAAGTTCGTAAAACTTGCAGTTTTGTTGCATTAAGGCAACTAGCTGAGGTTTCAGCTCAAAGTTGTTGGCTCCAATGGCAGGAATGGAGATGCTTCTTCCATCAAACTTGGACGTTGGCTTTGTGAAGTCACCAAGCATTCTCCTTGCATTATTATTATTTTCGGCTGCCATCTCCTTCTCTTGTTCTAATGTTTCTGAAAGCTTACCTTTTAGATTGTTGTAACTTAGCTTCTCTTAATTTTCTCTTCAGAGTCCTTTCAGGTTCTAGATCAATTTCAACAAGAGTGCCTTTATCCTTGTTCCTGCTCATATGAAAGAGAAGAAAACAAGAAAAGAAAGAGGAATCCTCTATGTCACAGTATAGAGATTCCTTTATGTTAGTAGAAAAAGAAAGGGTAGAAGAAAGAAAAGTGAAGAATCCAAACTCAAGGGATAGATTGGGTTCGAATTTTTAGATGAAGAGAGGTGAAGAGAGGTGTTAGTAAATAAATAATTAAATAGAATAAGAAAAGAGAGGGGAAATTTCGAAAATAATTTTGAAAACGGGGTTAGTAATTTTCGAAAATTAGAAATAAGATAAGATTAAAATTAAAATTTAAAACAATTAAAAAGAATTTTTGAAAAAAAAAAAGAGAGAAGTGTTTTTGAAAATTAGAGAGGGATAGGTAGTTAGTTGGTTTTGAAAAAGATAGGAAACAAACAAAAAGTTAGTTAGTTGATAAAGAAATTAAAATCAAATTTTAAGAAGATAAGAAGTTAGATAAGATATTTTGAAATCAAATTTTGAAAAAGATAAAATTTTTGAAAAAGATAAGATAAAAGATAAAAGATTTAATTCAAAAATTTTAAATTATTTACTTCGCTAACAAGAAACTACAAGATAAGATTCTAGAACTTAAAAATTGAACCTTTCTTAACAAGAAAGTAACAAACTTCAAATTTTTGAATCGATCACATTAATTGTTAGCTAGTTTTCGAAAATATGATAAAAAGATAAGAAAAAGATTTTGAAAATATTTTGAAAAAGATTTTTGGAATTTTCGAAAAATAGAAAAAAAATGAAAAAGATATAATTTTTGAAAAAGATTTTGAAAAGATAAGATTTTTTTAAACTTGAAAATTTGACTTGACTTGTAAGAAACAACTAATTTTGAAAATTTTTGACTAAGTCAACTCAAATTTTTGAAAATTTGGAGAAAAATAAGGAAAAGATATTTTTTTGATTTTTGAATTTATGATGATGAGAGAGAAAAACATAAAAATGACCCAAAACATGAAAATTTTGGATCAAAACACATGATGCATGCAAGAACACTATGAATGTCAAGATGAACACCAAGAACACTTTGAAGATCATGATGAACATCAAGAACATATTTTTGAAAAATTTTTGATGCAAAGAAAACATGCAAGACACCAAACATAGAAATCTTTAATGCATGGACTCTAATAAACGAAAAATGCATATGAAAAACAACAAACAACACAAAACAATAAAACATCAAGATCAAACAAGAAGACTTGTCAATAACATCTTGAAGATCATGAAGAACACTATGAATGCATGGAATTTTTGAAAAATGCAAGAAAAAATTTTTAAAGCATGCAATTGACACCAAAACCTAAAAATTGACTCAAGACTCAAACAAGAAACACAAAATATTTTTTGGTTTTTATGATTTTATTAATTTTTTTGGATTTTTATTAATTTTTTTTCGAAAATAAAGTTTTGGAAAAACGAAAAAGAAAAAGAAAAATTTTGAAAAATATTTTTGAAAAGAAAATTACCTAATCTGAGCAGCAAGATGAACCGTCAGTTGTCCATACTCGAACAATCCCCGGCAACGGCGCCAAAAACTTGGTGGACGAAATTGTGATACAAGAGTTTCTGGCACTGTTAGAGAAGCTCACAACTCCATTCAACTTAACCAGCAAGTGTACTGGGTCATCCAAGTAATACCTTACGTGAGTAAGGGTCGATCCCACAGAAATTGTTAGTATGAAGCAAGCTATGGTCACCTTGTAAATCTCAGTTAGGCAGATTAAATGGTTATGGGTTTCGAAAATTAATAATTAAATAGAAAATAAAATAAGATAGAATTTCTTATGTAAATCAATAGTGGGAATTTCAGATAAGTGTATGGAGAT
>NC_029776.3:59592797-59594279 GCF_000817695.3 Arachis duranensis | reverse complement strand
CCTTCTTACTCCTTTCCATGGCAAGCTGTATGTAGGGCATCACTGTTGTCAATGGCTACATCCCATCCTCTCAGTGAAAATGTTCCTATGCTCTGTCACAGCACGGCTAATCATCTGTCGGTTCTCAATTAGGTTGGAATAGAATCCCTTGATTCTTTTGCGTCTGTCACTAACGCCTAGCCTTCAGGAGTTTGAAGCTCGTCACAGTCATTCAATCCCAGAACCCTACTCAGAATACCATAGACAAGGTTTAGACTTTCCGGATTCTCATGAATGTCGCCATCAATTCTAGCTTATACCACAAAGATTCTGTTGGGGAATCTAAGAGATATGCGACCGGCCTAGAGTAGAACGGAAGTGGTTGTCAGTCACGTGCGTTCATAGGTGAGAATGATGATGAGTGTCACGGATCATCACATTCATCAAGTTGAAGTGCAACGTATATCTTGGAATAAGAATAAAAGATAATTGAAAAGAAAGTAATAGTAATTGTATTGAAACTTGAGGTACAGCAGAGCTCCACACCCTTCATCTATGGTGTGCAGAAACTCCACCGTTGAAATTACATAAGTGAAAGGTTCAGGCATGGCCGAGTGGCCAGCCCCCTTAAACATGATCAATAGCCTCCTAAGATGAAGAATAAAACAAAACTGAGACCAAAGATGAAACGTGGTCAAAAGACGACTAATACACTAGTAAAAAGTCTTATTTATACTAAACTAGCTACTAGGGTTTACATGAGTAAGTAATTGATGCATAAATTCACTTCCGGGGCCCACTGGTGTATGCTTGGGCTGAGCTTGATCTATCCACGAGCTGAGGCTTTTCTTGGAGTTGAACACCAAGTTATAACGTGTTTTGGGCGTTCAACTCCAGATCATGACGTGTTTCTGGTGTTTAACTCCAGACAACAACATGTACTTGGCGTTCAACGCCAAGTTACGTCGTCAATTTCCAAATAAATATGGACTATTATATATTTCTGGAAAGCTCTGGATGTCTACTTTCCAACGCCATTGAGAGCGCACCATTTGGTGTTCTGTAGCTCTAGAAAATCCCATTTTGAGTGCAGGGAGGTCAGATTCCAACAGCATCAGCAGTCCTTTGTCAGCCTCCTATCAGAGTTTTGCTCAGGTCCCTCAATTTCAGCTTGAAAATACCTGAAATCACAGAATGCTCAAGTCCCTCAATTTCAGCCAGAAATTACCTGAAATCACAGAAAAACACACAAACTCATAGTAAAGTCCAGAAATGTGAATTTAACATAAAAACTAATGAAAACATCCCTAAAAGTATCTTGAACTTACTAAAAACTACATAAAAACAATGCCAAAAAGCGTATAAATTATCCGCTCATCACCTTCCAACTCAAGGGCTCCTTTCAATCGACTCCCCATCAAGTTAGGGAACTACTCACTCATTGTGAATGTAAAATTCATAACATATGAAAAGGAATTAAAGAAAGACATTGTAAATAAAAAT
>NC_029776.3:59578718-59592783 GCF_000817695.3 Arachis duranensis | reverse complement strand
TGGCCGAGCTCTTTGAGAAGAGGTCGGGCATTTGGCCGAGCTCTTTGAGAAGAGGTTGGATAGTCTGACCTGAAGAGGTCGGTCGGCTTGTCGCTAAACATCCTGGGTCGGACAGCTTGACCCTAATCCTAAAAATATTCCAATGGTAAAATTAAACAAAGCAAAGGACATGGAAGAGTAAAGCCAAGTAAAGAAAACGAACTAAAATGACGAAGTCTTGATGAGGTAATAACTCTTCTCAGTATCCCAATGCAAAAAGTGGTAGAAAAATAAAATCCTAAGAATTATGACTGTGTAGAGAGAAAAACCTAGAGGAGGAGTAAAAACTAGATCTAAAACTAAAACTGTGTAGAATGAATTGTTGTCCCTGGTTTCTGCATGTTCTCTGGCTCTAGTCTGCTGTTCTGGGCCGAAAACTGGGTCAAAATAGGGTCCAAAATTGCCCCCCAGCGAATTCTGCAGATTATGCAGATCGCGCACGTCACGCGATTGCGTCATCCATGCGGACGCGTCATTCGCGTTTTTTTCCTGCCACGCATTCGCGTTGTCCACACTTCTGCGTCACTTGTGCTTTTCCAATCCGCGCAGTCGCGTGAGCCATGCGGCCGTGTCACTGCAATTTCTCCTCTTTCGCACGAACGCATGAGTCATGCGGCCGCGTCACTTCTCGCTGGTTATCTCCTCAATTTCTCGTGTTCCTTCCATTTTTGCTAGCTTCCTTTCCAATCTCCAACTCATTCATTCCCTATAAAGCCTGAAACACTTAACACATAGATTAAGGCATCGAATGGAATAAAGGAGAATTAAAATGCATAATTAAAAGTCACTAGGAAGCAATTTTCAATCATGTAATAATTTCAGGAAGGAAATATAAATGCATGCTAAATTAATGAATAAGTGGGTAAGGATCATGATAAAACCACACAATTAAACACAATATAAACCATAAAATAGTGGTTTATCAGTGAATTACAGGGGTGAAGCCTATGGAAACACCTATAACCCTTCATGGAGAAATTATCCAAACTTCTTATGGAAGGATCAACAAAAGCCTCAACAAGGCTTCAACAGTAACAATGGTGGAAGAAACAGGTTTAGCAATAGCAAGCCTTTTCCATCATTCTCTCAGCAATAGACAGAGAATTCTGAGCAGAGCCCCTCTAGCTTAGCAAACATAGTCTCTGATCTATCTAAGGCCACTCTCAGTTTCATGAATGAAACAAGGTCCTCCATCAGAAACTTGGAGGCACAAGTGGGTCAGCTGAGTAAAAGGGTTACTGAAATTCCTCCTAGCACTCTCCTAAGCAATACAGAAGAGAATCCTAAAAGATAGTGCAAAGCCATAACCGTGACCAACATGGCCGAACCTGGAGAAAGTGAAAGGGAAGTGATTCTTAGTGAGGAAGACCTCTTGGGACGTTCACTGACTAATAAGGAGTTCCCCTTGAAGGAACCAAAGGAATCTGAGGCTCATACAGAGACCATATAGATTCCATTGAATTTCTTTCTGCCATTCATGAGCTCTGATGAGTATTCTTCCTCTGAAGAGGATGAAGATATTACTGAAGAGCAAGTTGCGAAGTACCTTGGAGAAATCATGAAGCTGAATGCCAAGTTATTTGGTAATGAGACTTGGGAGGATGAACCCCCTTGCTCACCAATGAACTGAATGACTTGGTTAGGCAGACCTTATTTCAGAAGAAACCGAATCCCGGGAAATTCTTAATTCCCTGTACCAAAGGCACCATGACCTTTTAGAAGGCTCTGTGTGACCTAGGGTCAGGCATAAACCTCATGCCACTCTCTGTAATGGAGAAACTGGGAATCTTTAAGGTACAAGATGCAAGAATCTCACTAGAGATGGCAGACAAATCCATGAAACATGCTTATGGACTAGTAGAGGACGTGCTAGTAAAGGTCAAAGGCCTTTACATCACTGCTGACTTCATAATCCTAGACACTGGGAAGGATGAGGATGAATCCATCATCCTTGGAAGAGCCTTCCTAGCCACAGCAAGAGCTATGATTGATGTGGACAGAGGAGAGTTGGTCCTCCAATTGAATGAGGACTACCTTATGTTTAAAGCTCAAGGATCTTCCTCTGTAACCATGGAGAGGAAGCATGAAAAGCTTCTCTCAATACAGAGTCAAACAAAGCCCCTTCAATCAAACTCTAAGTTTGGTGTTGGGAGGCCACAACCAAACTCTAAGTTTGGTGTTTAGAGGCCACAACCAAACTCTAAGTTTGGTGTTGGAAGGCCCCAACCATGCTCTGAATATCTGTGAAGCTCCAAGAGAGCTAACTGTCAAGCTATTGACATTAAAGAAGCGCTTATTGGGAGGCAACCCAATTTTATTTGTCTATGTTATTTTATGTTTTCTTTAGGTTGATGATAATGTGGAGTCACAAAAACAACTGCAAAAATTAAAGCAAAATCAAAAATAGAATTAAAAATAGCACACCCTGGAGGATAAGCTTACTGGCATTTGAACACCAGTAAGAGTAGCAGAATGGGCATTAAATGCCCAGTCTGGCATCATTCTGGGCATTTAACACCAGAATTGGGCATTAGATTGAAGTTTAACGCCAGAACAGGGCAACAAGTTGGCGTTAAACACCAGACAAGGAAGAAGGACTGGCGTTAAACGCCACAAAGGGAAGAAAAGCTGGCGTTAAACGCCAGAAACAAGTAGCAACCTGGCGTTTAATGCCAGAATTGCACTCTAAGGGCATTTTGCACGCCTAAATGGAGCAGGGATGAGAAGTCCTTGACCCCTCAGGATCTGTGGACCCCACAAGATCCCCACCAACCTCAACTGATTCTCTGTCTCCCTCATAACTTTTCATAACACTCTTCCCTAAATACCCTTCACTAATCACCTCCATATCTCTTCCCTAAATACCCTTCACCAATCACCTCCATATCTCTTCCCCAAAAGCACCACCTACTGATAAACAAAATTTTGTATGTCGATATAGAATTCTATAGTGAATACAATCGTGAGTATAGTCTAATCGACACTCAAATCCCGCATCAAACAATTCTACAATCTACAATCGAGAGTATTAATCTCCCGAGTCGTCCTCCCTTGGAATTGCTAAAGAATGCATGTTATTGATTAGGAAGCTTTTGTTGTGATTTTTGAAGATCGATGTACTAATTCAAGCTAGCAAAAGTAGATGACAAACAATCAATATTAAGAGACTTGGCCTAGGATTAGCATTGGAAATTCTATCACTATGATTTCCTTCAATGATGATAATAATTAAGTCTTGCTCCACTTAGTTGACCTCTAATTATAGAGGAGAGTCAAGTGAAAGTAATTAGCTTGAGTCACAGGTTCTAGCTTCACCATAAGGGAATCTAGCTTTAGTGCATCTCAAGCCAATTAGCAATCCTTAATTCTCAATAAACAATTGACATCCACTATTCAAGTCTTCCTAATGGTTCAAACCCTAAGCCAAGTGAGAAACTTTTACTCTATAACTAGTGTTGGCATTTTATCAAACATTTGGTGAGCATTCATAAGAGGCATTATGAAATTGAAATAGAGAATTGAATTCAAGAGACCTAAATCACACAATTATCTACAATTGAACAATTACAAGTAATGGATATGAAAGTACCTCAATTTACTAGTTTTAAATCCAAGTAACAAAGGCAAAGCTAGATCCAAAGTGAGAGAATCAAAGAACACTAATTGAGAATATGAGAAGAGTAGATCTACTAATTGCATCAAAATAAAAGTGTATTACAATGGATCTCACCAAGAAAAATCAAAGGAGAATTGTAGTGAAAAATGTAGAGAGAGAACAATGCACACAAGAAGGAAGATAAATGACTATAAGATGTAGCCATGCAATAAGGCTCAAAACTCACTTGCTTGTATTCTTAACTCAAAATCCATGTTCTAAAAAAATTTTTAAATTTGGTAAGGTTGCCTTAAAATCTTAGTTTCCTAAGGAAGAATTCATTACTCCAACCAAGTAGACTTATCATGCAAATGGTGTAAAAGAAAACCTAATTATGTAACCTATCCTAACTAACAAAGAGATTCAAAAGTTTATTCGGGTATTACCTACGGAGATCGGTCGGCCGACCTCCCCACACTTAAAACTTAGCACGGTCCTCCGTGCTATAAGTGATGCACAATAGATGGCCGGATCCGAAATGTTCTCCATCTGCCTCATCAGTGCTATCTCTGCTTGAGGTTGCGGTAGAATGTAGAGATATGATGACATGTCACCATGTCATGTTTTTCTATGCTTTTTCATACAAGAAATTGATGATTTGTGCTTAAATATTGAATGCTTTTGTGCTTAATTGGAATATTTTCTTGATCTTTTAATTTTATAAATCTTGTAGGAAATAAGAAGAAAAAGAAGCAAAGAAGCACAAAATAAGCTAAAAAGGAGAAAAAAAGAGCTTTGGGGCACACTTTGAAGTTGGGACACACTTTGGAGCCTTAGGCCATGCTTTTAAAAGCGTGGCCCATGACCAAATTAAAGGAGGAAGCAACCAGCATGCACATTGCCCTGCTCTTGCCAAGGGCAGGGCAATATCTTGATGAAACAAAATGAGGTTGGAAGCAAATTTTCGCGAAGTTAAAATCTGGGTGCTCACAACATGACTATGCCTACTTCAACGGGCTATAACTTGAGCTACAGATGTCCAATTGATGTGCTTCTAGTTGCGTTGGAAAGCTGACATTCAGAGCTTTCCAACGATATATAGAAATCCATATTTGGTGAAAAATTGAGGCATGAGTGAAAGGCATCTTTAAGGGCCAAAAATAAGCGAAAATAAACCAAAGTGCTTCCACCAAGGCTCGAAGAGGGAGACACAAGGAAACTAAGGAAGTCTGCTCTCAAGGAGAGCAGGGTGCTCTCTTGGAGAGAATTGTCGTGCTTCTCTTCATTAAAATTCAAGGAAAAATTGTAGCAACTTCCTCCACCGAGTTTCGAACCAAGGATGTCTAGGAAGCCAAGCCTTATGCGTGAATTAGGTGCCAAGAAGAAAAAGCCAAGCAATGCACTCCATGGGATTCGAACTTGGCACTCCTCTTGGAAGCTCCGTTGCGCTGCTCACAAGGAGAGCAGAGCACACTCCTTGGCGCACACAAGCATGAGCATGACTCGGCCAGGGACTTGTTGCACGCATCATGACACGGTCCAAGGAAGCAAGGATGCACATGCAAGGCTCCACTGCTCCGCCCTCCACAAGAGCAGGGCAGCATCCTGATGCCTCACTATACTGAGCACGCAACATGCATCCCCACACAAAGCTTCACTGCTCTGCTCTCCACAAGAGCAGAGCAGCCTCCTGGGAGCAACATGGTCCAAAATTCAACTAAAATTCTATTTAAATTCAATTCCTCTCCAAATTGAATCAAGGCCAACCAAACCCATTTCTCCTCAAATCCAAAGTAAGCAAAGCCCACATTATCATGACTCAAAGGCACAAGAATCAATTAGATTAGGATTTTTATTTTCCTTCTCACTGTCACTTTGTAAACCTGTATAAGGCATCATTTTCATCTTTGTTAGGGGATCTCCATTAGAAGGAAGGCTGCTCTAAGTTCCGATTCACTGCAATTTTGCTTCACTGTTTACATTGCTCCCAATTTACTTTCCTGCAATTTAAGCTTGCTACAAGAGTTTTGAGTTCTGATCTATTGTTCTATTTAATTTCCAGCACCCCAACCCCTTTATTTTTTATGCAATTTACCTTTCTTGTCATTTAAGATTTTGTCCATTTACTTTTCTTGCTCTTTAAGTTTCCTGCCATTTACATTCCGTAGCTTTAAATTCACTGCTATTTTACTTTCTGTTTGTTACATTTCATCCAATTTCACTTCAATGTTAGCTTGACTAAACTAATCACCCAATAAAGTTGCTTGATCCATCAATCCCTGTGGGATCGACCTCACTCTTGTGAGTTATTACTACTTGATGTGACCCGGTATACTTGCCGGTTAGATCTATATGTTTGGAAATTCGTTTTTCCACAAAAACACCATCAAGTTTTTGGCGCCGTTGCCGGGATTGATTTAGATCAATAATGATTAAGTGGGTGAGAAGTCTAGATCAAGCATTTTTTTTATTTTTGTTCTCTGTTCTAAGTTGAAACCAAGGTGTTTGTGTTTTTGCCACACTAAGAAATTCTTTCTCTGTGACATGAATTTCAATTTTCATTGGTTTTGTGTTTTACAAAATTCAAATAGAGTTCACCTCATCTTTTAATCAAACAAACTTCATGGGATATTGCCCACCATCACAATATGATTCAAGTCATTATTCTAATGATGGTTGGGAATATCACCAAGAAGATACAAATTCTGAGCACTCTATTCCATGGAGATTTGCTTCAGAACCCCAAGATCAGCAAGAGAATCATGCGGGATACCAACCACCACTACAAAATGATTCATATCATTATCCTCATAGTGGATGGAAGTATCACCAAGGAATGAAAGAGCATCCACCCTCAGTTCCCAGTTTCTCAATTGAAAGTTCTTCATCACTTGATTATGCCTCAACACAAAGTTTCCTCCAAAATCCATACAAGTCATCCCATCAATCACACAACTCATTCCACACCCCTCAACACAACTTCACCACGACACATCCATGTCACCAAAATTACTCTCAACCTTCATCTCTTGAACCAGCAGACGAGGATTACCTTCAATGGTCCAAAGAACCCTTAGAAAGTTGATGCCAAGCCATTGAAATACATAGAAAACTCGTGGAAAGATACACACAATCCCAATCCTGGAAAGAAATCATCTTTAATAAGATGAATGGGCCCTTAGAGCAAACAAGGGGGAACTTAGAACCATCAAATAGTGAGGATGAAGACCAATTTAAGGAAGTGGAAAAATAAGAACAAAAGGTCCCTGTTGCAAGTGAAATTGCAATAAAGGATGAGGGACATGAGCCAAGGATTTTACAATCACAAAAGCTACTAGAGGTGACAATGAAACATAAAGATTTCCTCCCAAAGGAATTAATAGAAAATCATGAAGAAAAAATGGAGGAAGTACTCAAGAGAATTCACACTCAAGTGAAGTAAAGAAGAAAGATGAAAGGCTCAGGGAACCACTAATACAAGAGGCTCTTGATGAAAAGAAGACTCCAACAATCACACAGCAACCAAGTCTTGAATCCAAAGAAGTGAAGGCAACTAGCAAGAGCACCAATTCTGTCCCTAAACCAGCAAGCAAGCTCAATCAAGCCAAATTCAAAAGGAAGCTTGCTGAGATGAGGCCAAGACAAGGGACACTAGTTGAATCTTCTCCCCCTTTGAGGTCATTCCTCTTAACAAACTGGAAGAAGAGGAAGAAAGTGAAGAACAGGTAGACAGTAGGTACATTTCTTCTCCATGCTTTGTTTAAATTTCAATAAATTGGCATATGATTACATTCTATGTTTGGTGTTGTCGTGCAACTATTTTCAATATTTTTAGATGATTGCATCAAATCAAAAATGAAAGTGATACACCAAGATTCTAAGTTTGGTGTACCACTTATTTTCTATGCAAATCATTCAAGCAACATCACTTATGTGCATAATCATATTGCCTTTTGCAGTGTTATTTTTCTTCTTCTTAGTTGGATAATTTTTGGTTTCTCTTTGTTTCATTCATTTACTTGTTTTTAATGCTCTCTTTCATTAACTATTTTTGTTAATACATCACCAAGACATCCTTATTCATGACAGACTCTTCATTTGGTGATTATATTTAACAAATAACAGTTTCTTTTGTTTAGTTTTAGTTCAAATAAATTGACATATGGTTGCATTCTAAGTTTGGTGTTGCTATGCAACAAAATTTGGTTCCAATGCTTACTAGATACTTGCATTAATTTCAAGTGAAAGTGTCACACTAAGTTTAGTGTGCCACTTATTTTTTATGCAATGTATTGTGCTCACCTTCTTATGTTTGCAATCAAAATGTCTCTGTCTCTGGTGCCTTGATTGTTATCTTTCATTTTGCTTGCTTAAAACATATGTGCTACTAACATTTCATTGTGTAAGACATTCATGATCCATCTTAGCCCCATAGCCATTGTTCTAATTGATGCTTGAGGATGAGCAAGCATTCTGAGTTTGGCAAGGGAAAGAAGAAGAATATAAGAAAAAGGACAACAACAATAAAGATGAACTACAAGGTTGTAGAGCTCCTTTTCTTCTCATTTGTTTCCAGCACATAAATTTTATGATTGTCTTTATCTTCTCTGTTTACATGTGTGTATGAATAAAGCATAGCTTGAATCTTGATTTGTAACATGTTGCTATGGCATTATAACTACCAACTTGAATTCTGTGAGTTCAAAAGCAGTAAATCATCATGATCATAAACAAACAAGGAATTAAAGAAGATTTTAGCATGTTCATACAAGTATTGGAAAGCTAGTATGATTAATTGTTGCTCAATTGCATTGGATTTTATTTAATTAAAGTTTTCATCTAGAACATTTTGTGAAATCTTTTAAAATCATGAAAACCTTGAAAAAAATAAGCAAAAAGGGGCAAGAAAAGAAAAAGGAAAAGAATGAGAAAGCTGAAGGCTCTGAGTACCAATGGCAATTTATTTGCTAAGTGCTTGTGGTGTTTATGTATCAAGCCAAATGCTTGAAAACAAAACACTTAGAAGTCAAGGCTAGGCTCAAGTGCAAAAGCACTCCCTCAAAGCTCAAGGCTCTGAGCATCAACGATTAGAGAGTCAAGAAAAGAAAAGAAAAATGAGCTTAATGAAGTCCTCTAATTAAATTCTTGTGGTGCTTATGTATCAAGTGGTAATACTTGAAAACAAAGCATTTAGAAGTCGTAGCTTTGTTATCAACTCATGGGGCAAAGCACCCAAAAGGAGAAGCTAATAAAAAAATCAATCAAAAGCTTGTTTCAAGGAAGAATTATAAGAAAAAGATTTCATAAATTGAGCTAGATAGAAGCATCAATCATTTACATCCCTTTTGTGATTGTAGCATGCTTAGAAAACTAGCTAACCATGAACATTGAGTTGCTATTCTTCTTACCTTGGATTGTCAATCTTTATTGCATGATTCTTTTCTTGCTTGGGGACAAGCAAGGTTTAAGTTTGGTGTTGTGATGACATGTCACCATGTCATGTTTTTTCTATGCTTTTTCATACAAGAAATTGATGAAACAAAGTGAGGTTGGAAGCAAATTTTCGCTAAGTTAAAATCTGGGCGCTCACAGCATGACCATGCCTACTTCAAAGGGCTATAACTTGAGCTACAGACGTCCAATTGATGTGCTTCTAGTTGCGTTGGAAAGCTAACATTTAGAGCTTTCCAACGATATATAGCAATCCATATTTGGCGAAAACTTGAGGCATGAGTGAAAGGCATCTTTATGGGCCAAAAATGAGCAAAAATAAACCAAAGTGCTTCCACCAAGGCTCGAAGAGGGAGACACAAGGAAACCAAGGAAGTCTTTTGGAGAGCATTGTCGTGCTTCTCTTCATGAAAATTCAAGGAAAAATTGCAGCAACTTCCTCCACCAATTTTCGAACCAAGGATCTCTAGGAAGCCAAGCCTTATGCGTGAATTAGGTGCAAAAAGAAAAAGCCAAGCAATGCACTCCATGGGATTTGAACTTGGCACTCCCCATGGAAGCTCCATTGCACTGCTCACAAGGAGAGCAGAGCACACTCCTTGGCGCACACAAGCATGAGCATGACTCGGCCAGGGACTTGTTGCACGCATCATGACACGGTCCAAGGAAGCAAGGATGCACATGTAAGGCTCCACTGCTCCGTCCTCCACAAGAGCAGGGCAGCATCCTGATGCCTCACTATACTCAGCACGCAACATGCATCCCTACACAAAGCTTCACTGCTCTACTCTCCACAAGAGCAGAGCAGCCTCCTGGGAGCAACATGGGCCAAAATTCAACTAAAATTCCATTTAAATTCAATTCCTCTCCAAAATGAATCAAGGCCAACTAAACCCATTTCTCCTCAAATCCAAAGCAAGCAAAGCCCACATTATCATGACTCAAAGGCACAAGAATCAATTAGATTAGGATTTTTATTTTTGTTTTAATTTCCTTCTCACTGTCACTTTGTAAAGCCTATATAAGGCATCGTTTTCATCTTTGTTAGGGGAGCTCCATTAGAAGGAAGGCTAGCTCCACTAGGGAGCATTAGGAGTAGTAGTAGAGAGCTCTCTCTTTAGTTTTTCTTTTATGAGTTTGAATCTTGGGTGGAAAATTGAAGGAATTCTGTTTCATTCTCCCTTTGAGATTTCTCTTTGTTTTGCCTTGCTGCATAATTCTAAGAAATTGAGGATTGAATTTGAGTTTTCATTTGCTACTTCCATTCTTCTTTCTTCTGCAAAATTGTTTTCTGTTGGATCAAGGAAGGGAGTGAGATCTAGACTTGTTCTCTATTCTCATCCAACCCCTGAGATCTTCAACTTTCCTTTAGCTATTGCAATTGAGCTGCATTTTACTTTCTGTTTGGTTCCTCAAGTCAGTTTACATTAAGCTTGCCGCAAATCTCATTTACATTTCCTGCACAATTCTAATTCCTTTGCAATTGCTCTAACTTATGATTCACTGCAGTTTTGCTTCACTATTTACATTGCTCCCAATTTACTTTCTTGCAATTAAAGCTTGCTACAAGAGTTTTGAGTTCTGATCTATTGTTCTATTTAATTTCCAGTACCCCAGCCCCTTTATTTTTTATGCAATTTACCTCTCTTGTCATTTAAGATTTTGTCCATTTACTTTTCTTGCTCTTTAAGTTTCCTGCCATTTACATTCTGCAGCTTTAAATTCCCTGCTATTTTACTTTCTGTTAGCTACATTTCATCCAATTTCACTTCAATGTTAGCTTGACTAAACTAATCAACCACTAAAGTCGCTTGATCCATCAATCCCTGTGGGATCAACCTCACTCTTGTGAGTTATTACTACTTGATGCGACCTGGTATACTTGCCGGTTAGATCTATGTGTTTGGAAATTCGTTTTTCCACAAAAACACCATCAAGTTTTTGGCGCCGTTGCCGGGGATTGATTTAGATCAACAATGATTAAGTGGGTGAAAAGTCTAGATCAAGCATTTTTTTATTTTTTGTTCTCTATTCTAAGTTTAAACCAAGGTGTTTGTGTTTTTGCCTCACTAAAAAATTCTTTCTCTGTGACATGAATTTCAATTTTCATTGGTGTTGTGTTTTACAAAATTCAAATGGAGTTCACCTCATCTTTTAATCAAACAAACTTCATGGGATATTGCCCACCATCACAATATGATTCAAGTCATTATTCTAATGATGGTTGGGAATATCACCAAGAAGATACAAATTCTGAGCACTCCAATCCATGGAGATTTGCTTCAGAACCCCAAGATGAGCAAGAGAATCATGAAGGATACCAACCACCACTACAAAATGATTCATATCATTATCCTCATGGTGGGTGGAAGTATCACCAAGGAATGAAAGAGCATCCACCCTCACAATACTTAGAAGCTTCTTCACGTGGGCATATCGGCGTTGGTTATGCTGCTCATAATGTTCCAACTTTTTGTGAAGGTCTTCAAGGCGTTGGATGGATGACTTTGATGGTGCGAATGAAGTAGGAGGGTTGCAAGTGGGAATGGCTATGCCAAGGTCCTTGGTAACCACCAGAGGTTTGAGGCATCTCTTGGTCGGGATAACATCACCGTCGACCGGGATGAGGCCTTCCGGTCCTTGGTCTTGCGGTGCACACCGGCCGCTGCGACTAATTCGGTTACTATAGCTGGAAAGGGTAAGTTTCCCTTAACATGAATACGCCCCATAGATTGTCGGATGCCATGCGGGATGTCGACCGGTTTTTCGGTTAGGATGCACCAAACCAATAAAGCAAGCTCGGCGGTGATGGATGACCCATGGGTGCTTGGAAGCACATAGTGAGCTAATATTTGGGCCCATGCTGCGGCTTCTTGAGTGAGGAAACGTGCATCTATACCCTTTGGCCTTTGCTTTATAGTTCTTCGAATCCAAGAGGCTTCCAGTAAGGCTATTACTCGGAGAATCGCATTCCAATCGAACCCACGTTTGTATAGTGCTGACAAAACTTCTTGATAGGCATCATACCCGTCCGCTAATGGCTCAGTCTTATGTACTCCTTGGATGGCTTCCACCGTGATCGGTACTTGCTTTCGGCGCACGAAAATTGATGTGAGAAGAGGTGAGTGGTAGTTGGAGTAAAACTCCACCACCCAGGACAAGATGACCTCCGTTGGTTGCCTCATGAGAAACCTCTATTGCCTCCACTTAATGCGAGGCATCACCATCGGAGCGATGTGAGTCGGTAGGACTAGAAGGGGCTCCGGGTGATAGTTTTGCTCAGTCATTTTGGGGTAAACAAGTTCTGATGCAGGTGGAAACTGTCTCTCAACAAATTTCCTTCGGCAAGTGTACCGAATTTGTCGTCAAGTAAAAACTCACAATAGAGTGAGGTCGAATCCCACAGGGATTGATTGATCAAGCAACTTTAATTAGATAAATGTTTTAGTTGAGCGAATTCAGAATTTGGGTTGAGATTTGCAGAAAATAAAATGGCGGGAATGTAAATGACAGAAAAAGTAAATGCTATAATTAAAGGGCTGAAAGTAAATGACTGAAAGTAAATTGCAGAATTGTAAATGGGAATGGGGTGTTTGCTCATGAAAGTAAACGCAGAAATTAAAGAGAATGGGTGAGATCAGAATTGGGGAGTTCATTGGGCACAAAAGATGTTGCAATTCTCCGGATCAAGTTCATTTTCATCTCTTCCTTAATCAATGCACTCATTGATCTCCTTGGCAATCTTAATTGATTGAATTACAATTTCTTGCAATTCAATCTCTCAAATCTTGATCAATAGCCAATTCTTTGGTCAATTGCTCATGAGAAGAGATGAAGTGTGGTCACTGATTATACCACATGCATTTCCCAAATCAAGTATTGAGAGGATTATAATCACATATACATCCAAACCCAATTTGGTCCAGCATGAGAAAGCATTTCTAGCTTGATCTCTTCATTCCTCTTTCAAGGCTCAGAAGAGATCCAAGTTTGAATAGTTTCTTTTCCAAGAGAACTACCCAATGGGATGAAGATCGAAAGCTTTCAAGTAAAATCAAGAGAGAAGATAGAAGAAGAATAACGAAAACTAGTATTGATCCATCAAATTACAACAGAGATCCCTAACCCAATGAAAGGGGTTTAGTTGTTCATAGCTTTAGAAAATAAAAACAAAGATGGAGAATACATCATGGAACTATAAGAGCAGTAAAATATAGAGAGTAGTGTTATTTTCCAACTTCTAGAACTCCTCAAATAATTCAAAGCTACTCCTATATATACCACTCTTCTCAGCATCTAGTTGGCTCTTCATGTCTTAGGCCTTTGGATCTTGAGTTTGAAGCAGTTCTCTTCTTCATTTGGGCTTGGCTTTACTTGCAGAGAGAAAGTGTGAAGTGGGCAGAGACTTTAGCTCAGGACGTTAGAGGTGTTAACGTTTAGTGAAAGTATGAGTTCGAGATGTCGCTAACGTTCCAACGTACCCCTTTGCCTCACGTTAGAGCCCACGTTAACTAGGTTAACGTGGCTTCTAACGTGGCCTTGCCAACCTTCGAGAACGTTAGTGACACTTAACATTGTCGCTAACATTCCAGTGTGCCCCTATGTCTCACGTTAGAGTCCCACGTTAACTAGGTTAATGATGAGCGGATAATTTGTACGCTTTTTGGCATTGTTTTTAGTATGTTTTTAGTATGATCTAGTTAGTTTTTAGTATATTTTTATTAGTTTTTAGTTAAAATTCACCTTTTTGGACTTTACTATGAGTTTGTGTGTTTTTCTATGATTTCAGGTATTTTCTGGCTGAAATTGAGGGACCTGAGCAAAAATCTGATCCAGAGACTAAAAAGGACTGCAGATGCTGTTGGATTCTGACCTCCCTGCACTCGAAGTGGATTTTCTGGAGCTACAGAAGCTCAATTGGCGCGCTCTCAACGGCGTTGGAAAGTAGACATCCTGGGCTTTCCAGCAATATATGATAGT
>NC_029776.3:59577724-59577951 GCF_000817695.3 Arachis duranensis | reverse complement strand
TGACCATAGCTTGCTTCATACTAACAATCTCTGTGGGATCGACCCTTACTCGCGTAAGGTTTATTACTTGGACGACCCACTACACTTGCTGGTTAGTTGTGCGAAGTTTTGATAAAGAAGTGAGATTACAATTGTGCGTACCATATTGATGGCGCCATTGATGATCACAATTTCGTGCACCAAGTTTTTGGCGCCGTTGTCGGGGATTGTTCGAGTTTGGACAACTA
>NC_029776.3:59575486-59577533 GCF_000817695.3 Arachis duranensis | reverse complement strand
AGCTTGTTGATTTCTATCAATCTTGCTTTTGGAGCAGTGATCTGCTAAGGCTTGGCTGGCCATTGGCCATGTCTAGTGTTTTGGACCGAAGCTTTCTTTGAGAGCTTGGCTGGCTGTGAAGCCATGTCTAATTCCTGGACCGGAGTCTTAGACTAAACATTGCATGATTCCTGGAATTCTCATTAAGAATTTTGATACCTTTTTCCATTTTATTTTCGAAAAATACAAAAAAAAATTTTACAAAATCATAAAAACAAAAAATATTGTATGTTTCTTGTTTGAGTCTAGTGTCTCATTTTAAGTTTGGTGTCAATTGCATGCATTCATTCATGCGTCTTAAGGATCTTCAAGTAATTCTTGATGATTTCTTACTCTGATCTTTGAATTCTTTTGACTTGAGTGTTTATGTGTGTCATATGCATTCTCATTTTTCAGTAGTATACAAACTGCTAAGTTTGGTGTCTTGCATGCATTGTTATTTAGTTGCATTTTGATTATTAAAAATCCAAAAATATTTTTAATTTGTGTCTTTTCAAGTCAATAATACAGAGAATTGAAGATTTAGAACATACAGCAGAGGAATTACACAGAAAAAGCTGGGCGTTCAAAACGCCCAGTGAAGAAGACAGACTGGCGTTTAAACGCCAGCCAGGGTACCTGGCTGGGCGTTTAACGCCCAAAAGGGTAGAGTTTTGGGCGTTAAACGCCAGAATGTGCACCATTCTGGGCGTTTAACGCCAGGATGGCACAAGAGGGAAGATTCTGTTTTTCAATGCAATTTTTTTTCAGGTTTTCAAAATTTTTCAAAATCAAATCTTTTTCAAATCATATCTTTTCAATCATGTGTTTTCAAAATCAATTTCTTTCCTTTTTCAAAGTTACTTGCTATCAATTAATGATTTGATTCAACATTTCAAGTATGTTGCCTTTTTTGTTGAGAAAGGTTTAATGTTTGAATCATATCTTTTCTTGTTAGGCAAGTTATTAATTTTTAAAATCAAATTTTTTTAAAATGTTTTTCAAATCATATCCTCTCAATCACATTTTTTTAAACCAATCATATCTTCTTAACCACATCTTTTTCAAAATAGTTTTCAATCATATCTTTTTAATTTCTAATTTCAAAATCTTTTTCAAAAATCACTTTACTTCTTTCTCACTTTTATTTTCGAAAATCAATTAGTGTTTTTCAAAATGTTTTCAAAATATTTTACTTAATTTTCGAAAATTGCTTCCCCTCTTCTCACATCTTCCTATTTATGGACTAACACTATCCCTTAATGCAAAATTTGAACTCCATCTTCTTTGATAAGTTCGAATTTTCTACTTCTGCCTTCTATTTTTCTTTTCCTCTGACACTTCAAGGAATCTCTATACTGTGACATAGAGGATTCTATATTTTCCTGTTTTCTTCTCTTTCATATGAGCAAGAGCAAAGACAAAAGCATTCTTGTTGAGGCTGATCCTGAACCTGAAAGGACCTAACAGAAATCTTCAAAGAAGAAGAACCCATGGCAGCCGAAAACAACAACAATGCCAACAAAGCAAGGAAGGTGCTGGGTGACTTTACTGCACCTACTCCCGACTTCTATGGGAGAAGCATCTCTATCCCTGCCATTGGAGCAAACAACTTTGAGCTTAAGCCTCAATTAGTTTCTCTAATGCAACAGAATTGCAAGTTTCATGGACTTCCATTAGAAGATCCTCATCAGTTCTTAGCTGAATTCTTGCAAATCTGTGACACTGTCAAGACTAATGGGGTTGACCCTGAGGTCTATAGACTTATGATATTCCCTTTTGCTGTAAGAGACCGAGCTAGGACATGGTTGGACTCACAACCTAAAGAAAGCCTGAACTCTTGGGAAAAGCTAGTCAATGCCTTCTTGGCAAAGTTCTTTCCACCTCAAAAATTGAGTAAGCTTAGAGAGGAAGTCCAAACCTTCAGACAGAAGAAAGGTGAATCCCTATATGAAACTTGCGAAAGATACAAACAATTGATCAAAAAGTGTCCTTCTGACATGCTTTCTGAATGGAGCATCATAGGTAT
>NC_029776.3:59574306-59574656 GCF_000817695.3 Arachis duranensis | reverse complement strand
TGAACCCCCTTTGCTCACCAAAGAACTGGATGACTTGTCTAGGCAGAGATTACCTCAAAAGAGACAAGATCTTGGGAAGTTTTCAATACCTTGTACCATAGGCACCATGACCTTCAAGAAGGCCTTGTGTGACCTAGGGTCAAGTGTAACTCTCTCTGTAATGGAGAAGCTAGGGATCTTTGAGGTGCAAGCTGCAAAAATGTCACTAGAGATGGCAGACAACTCAAGAAAACAAGCTTATGGACTTGTAGAGGATGTTCTGGTAAAGGTTGAAGACCATTACATCCCTGCTGATTTCATAGTCCTTGAGACTGGGAAGTGCATGGATGAATCCATCATCCTTGGCAGAT
>NC_029776.3:59572830-59574201 GCF_000817695.3 Arachis duranensis | reverse complement strand
GCCCAAGGATATCCCTCTGTCATCATGGAGAGGAAGCATGAAGAGCATCTCTCAAAACAGAGCCAAACAGAGCCCCCACAGACAAACTCTAAGTTTGGTGTTGGGAGGCCACAACCAAACTCTAAGTTTGGTGTTGAACCCCCACATTCAAACTCTAAGTTTGGTGTTGGGAGGTTCCAACATTGCTCTGATCATCTCTGAGGCTCCATGAGAGCCCACTGTCAAGCTATTGACATTAAAGAAGCACTTGTTGGGAGGCAACCCAATGTTATATTTTATCTATTTTCTTTTGTTATTTTATGTTTTTTGTAGGTTGATGATCATGAGAAGTCACAAAATCAATTGAAAAAGAAAAACAGGAAGAAAAACAGCACACCCTGGAGGAAGAACCTACTGGCGTTTAAACGCCAGTAAGGCTAGCAAATGGGTGTTTAACGCCCAGTCTGGCACCATTCTCGGCATTTAACGCCAGAAAGGGGCACCAGACTGGCGTTAAACGCCAGAAAAGGGCAAGCACTTGGCGTTAAACGCCAGAAATGGGCACCAGCCCGGCGTTTAACGCCAGAATTGGCTAAAAATGCATTATGCATGCCATTTGGTGCAGGGATGACTTTTCCTTGACACCTCAGGAGCTGTGGACCCCACAGGATCCCCACCTACCCTACCACTCTCTCTCTTCTTCACCCATTCACCAATCACCTCAACACCTCTTCCCCAAAAAACCCTTCACCTATCAAATCCCATCTTTCTCTTCACCACTCACATCTATCCTTCATAAAACCCCACCTACCTCACCCTTCAAATTCAAACCACTTTCCCTCCCAAACCCACCTATACATGACCGAGAACCCACCCATACATGACCGAACCATGAGCCCCCCTCTCCTATATAAACCCTTCTTCACTCCTTCATTTTCCCACAACCTAAACACCACTTCTCCCCCTTTTTGGCCGAACACAAAGCCATCTCCATCTCCCTCATTTCTTCTTCTTCTACTCTCTTCTTTCTTCTTTTGCTCGAGAACGAGCAAACCTTTTAAGTTCGGTGTGGTAAAAGCATTGCTTTTTGTTTTTCCATAACCATTGATGGCATCCAAGGCCGGAGAAACCTCTAGAAAGAGGAAAGGGAAGGCAAAAGCTTCCACCTCCGAGTCATGGGAGATGGAGAGATTCATCTCAAGGGTGCATCAAGACCACTTCTATGAAGTTGTGGCCTTGAAGAAGGTGATCCCCGAGATCCCTTTCAAACTCAAAAAGGGTCAACTTTGATCAAAGGTTGGACCAAGTCCTCACAGTCATTTGTGAAGAGGGCGCCCAATGGAAGAGAGATTCAAGAAGAAAGCCGGTTCAATTGAGAAGGCATGACCTCAA
>NC_029776.3:59572069-59572646 GCF_000817695.3 Arachis duranensis | reverse complement strand
AAGAACTTTATAAGGTGGCGGACAAGTCTTCTACCTTGGCAAGGTTAGCCTTTCCTCATCTCATTTGTCACCTCTGTTATTCAGTTGGAGTTGACATAGAGGGAGACATCCCTATTGATGACGACAAGCCCATCACTAAGAAGAGGATGGAGCAAACAAGAGACCCCTCTCATCATCAAATCCCTGAGATGCCTCAAGGGATACACTTTCCTCCACAAAACTATTGGGAGCAACTAAACACCTCCCTAGGAGAATTGAGTTCCAACATGGGACAACTAAGGGTGGAGCACCAAAAACATTCCATTCTCCTCCATGAAATTAGAGAAGATCAAAGAATCATGAGAGAGGAGCAACAAAGACAAGGAAGAGACATTGAGGAGCTCAAGCACTCCATAGGATCTTCAAGAGGAAGAACAAGCCGCCATCACTAAGGTGGACCCGTTCTTTAATTTCTTTGTTCTTTATTTTTTTGTTTTTCGAAAATTATGCTTATGATTAGCTATGTTTGTGTCTTGTGATCATTAGTATCTTAGTGTCTATGCCTTAAAGTTATGAATGTCCTATGAATCCATCACCT
>NC_029776.3:59571496-59571840 GCF_000817695.3 Arachis duranensis | reverse complement strand
TGTTACTGAGGATCTGAAAAATCATAAAAATGATTCTTGAAGCAAGAAAAAGCAGTGAATACAAAAAAAAAGAGAGAGAGAAAATTTCGAAAAAAAGGGAAAGAAAAAGAAAACGAAAAAAAAAGAGAGAAGAAAGAAAAAGAAAGAAATAAAGTTGTGATCCAAGGCAAAAAGAGTGTGCTTAAGAACCCTGCACACCTCTAATTGGGGACTCTAGCAAAGCTGAGTCACAATCTGAAAAGGTTCACCCAAGTATGTGTCTGTGGTATGTATGTATCCGGTGGTAATACTGGAAGACAAAGTGCTTTGGGCCACAGCCAAGACTCATAAAGTAGCTATGTTCA
>NC_029776.3:59568445-59570323 GCF_000817695.3 Arachis duranensis | reverse complement strand
CATCATTCTCACCTATGAACGTGTGCCTGACAACCACCTCCGTTCTACCTTAGATTGGGTGGATATCTCTTGGATTCCTGATGCACGATGCATGGTTGATCGCCTGACAACCGAGCGCTCGCCTGACAACCGAGCCAACCATTCCGTGAGATCAGAGTCTTCGTGGTATAGGCTAGAACTGATGGTGGCATTCGAGAGAATCCGGAAGGTCTAACCTTGTTTGTGGTATTCTGAGTAGGATTCAATGATTGAATGACTGTGACGAGCTTCAAACTCCTGAGTATGTTTTATTCGTATATCACCCATATCCATTTGAGTTTGCCTGACTAAGATTTACAAGGTGACCATAGCTTGCTTCATACCAACAATCTCTGTGGGATCGACCCTTACTCGCATAAGGTTTATTACTTGGACGACCCAGTACACTTGCTGGTTAGTTGTGCGAAGTTGTGATAAAGAAGTGAGATTACAATTTCGTGCACCAGTTAACGTGGCTTCTAACGTGGCCTTGCCAACCTTCGAGAACGTTAGTGACACTCAACATTGTCACTAACGTTCCAATGTGCCCCTATGTCTCACGTTAGAGTCTACGTTAACTAGGTGGCCACGTTAGAAGCCACGTTAACCTAGTTAACGTGGACTCTAACGTGAGACATAGGGGCACATTGGAACGTTAGTGACAATGTTGAGTGTCACTAACGTTGGCTCATCTTTCACTCATCAACGTTAGCTTCCACGTTAACTAAGTTAACGTGGAAGTTAATGTGGCTCCTTGGGGGTTTTGTGGGTGCTTCCAACGTTAGTGACAATGTCGGGTGTCACTAACGTTGTCGGCCTCCTTTGCCTCTCACGTTAGCTCCCATGTTAACCAAGTTAACGTGGGAGTTAACGTGGTACATTTCACCTTAGGCCAACGTTAGTGACAATGTTGAGTGTCACTAACATTGGCTTCCTTCCCCCTTTTAACGTTAGAGGCCACGTTAACTAAGTTAACGTGGACTCTAACGTGGCCACTTATGATCATTGGGCAACGTTAGTGATAATGTTAAGTGTCACTAACGTTGGCTCAAAGTCCTTTCTTCATGCTAGAGTTCACGTTAACCTAGTTAACGTGACTCTTAACGTGGGCAATGATGGCTTCGAGAGCGTTATTGGCAATCACTTTTCTCATTAACTTGCAAGTCACCTTCCATTCAACGTTAGTGGCCACGTTAATTAGATTAACGTGACTGCTAAGTGGTTTTTCCTTGCTTCCTTTGGTCCTGAAATCAAGCAATAGAGTGCATCAAAGTTCTAATCCAAGTCATAGGTAATGCAACATACAATTTGTCACTAAACTCATGCAAAATCCTCATGAAATCATGTAAAATGCACAATGTATGCTTGAATCAATGTGTAAGTGAATATCTATCCAAAACTAGCTTATTTCCTAAGGAAATGCATGAAACTACCCTAAAAATAGTAAAGAAATGGTCAGTGAAACTGGCCATGATGCCCTGGCATCACAACACCAAACTTAAAGCTTGCTTGTCCCTAAGCAAGTAGTGGAATAAGAGAATGATGAATGGAGTGCCAAGAGAAATGAGTCATTCTTGTGGAAGTCATGTCACTGATTTATGGTGGTTTCATGCATAGCAACTTAGGTTCGTTCCATTACTGGCTTTCAGACCTTTATCATGTCCTAAAACACTGACTTTGCTTACATCCCATGAGACTTTTATTGATCCTTTTATTGTCATTCCAGGGCTTATTTGTGTTCTTCAAGCTAAGTGCTCGGTAAGGGGGCAACTCTTTAAGATAAGCTTTCAGCCAACACTCCTGAACCAGTTGGTTCAAGGTGCTAGGTGTTGAGACACCCCTAAGGACTTACTCCCTCAA
>NC_029776.3:59562219-59568318 GCF_000817695.3 Arachis duranensis | reverse complement strand
ACTTTAAGTGTTCTTTCCCTTTCTCTTATTAGGATCTTGTTATTTACTTAGTCTCATGGGTATATTCAAAGTATAGTATTCAGGCCAGATAGTTGTCATCCAAAATCCTCATGAAATCATGTAAAATGCACAATGTATGCTTGAATCAAGGTGTAAGTGAATATCTATCCAAAACTAGCTTATTTCCTAAGGAAATGCATGAAACTACCCTAAAAACAGTAAAGAAATGGTCAGTGAAACTGGCCAAGATGCCCTGGCATCAAGTTCGCAATAGCGGTTAGGGAATTTGCTTGAGTCCTTTGGAAGGTTGTCCTTCTCTAAAGCATCAATGTTGGCGGAATGATGTAGTAACATAAAGACTAGCAAGCATAGACTTTTTCAACAGAAAACATAAATTGCATAATTGAAAGTTGTTCAAACTAGTATGGAAGCATGTTCTATTTCATACAAGATCTTCCTTATTTCAAAATGGAAAAAGAGAGACCAAAGAAGGAGCTCCACCACCTTTTACTCATGTGGTTGCCCATGCTCTCCTTCTTGCTTTTTCTCTTGGTGTTTTTCTTGAGTGCTTGTGCTCCCACTTCCTTTGCCTTTCCCAAGCAGTTTCTTCCAGAAGCCAGCATCTTCCATCTTCTTCTTTAATGTGTCCTTCTGCTGTTTCACCTTCCTTTCTTCTTGTTCAACAAACTCTTTTTGGACCTCATCATATGTGGGAATAGCATAATGTAGATGATGCATATTGCTGGACATGTAGTTCAACCTGGCCTGAGTGTTTACGTTGAACTCCTCCCTATGTAACTGCCTTCCTTCATTCAGCACATTGAACTCATTGAATGATTTCATTTGAGCTAGTTGCCGCTGGTTGAGTTCTTGAAGGCGTTTATCTTGACGCTCTTGCCTCTCAGTAACTTGGTGGATGGCTTGAGTGAGTTGGGAGTATTGCTCCTGTTGCTATTCCATGTGTTGTTTCTGCCACTCTTCTTGTTGTCTCATCCAGTTGGACTGAATGTGAAGTATTTGCTCTTGTCCCTCCATATGTCTCATTTCCAAATCCTCAATGGCTCTTAGAAGGTGAGTCATATTTAGGTTAGCTGGGTCATGATGCTCTTCTTGTTGATATTCTTCCTGATGATATTCCTCTTGCTAAGTTCCTTCCTTGGCTTTTTGCTTTCCTATATGTGGCCTTCTTTGTTGCTGAGCAGGTGTGGTATAGACCAATCGCTCGAGTGTAACTGGCCTCCCTGGGTTCACCTAGTCTGGATTGCTGTCGTCAAATACTACCTTGGCCTTGTTGCACAACCTGAGAATGGTGCTAGGGTACCAGAGCCTGACACCTGAATCAGCCTTCTCAGCTGAATCTTGAATCCCCTCAGCGATGAGTTCATGCACATTGATCTCCCCACCCTGTACTAAGCAATGCACCATAGTAGCTCGATTGATGTTTACCTCTGAATTATTTGCAGCTGGTAGAATGGACCTCCTTACGAGTTCAAACCACACCTTGGCTTCAGGGCTAAGGTCTCCCCTCTTGATGAACTTAGGTCTCCCATCTGGGTACCTCTCCTAATCAGCTGCTATAACACATATGTCCATCACTATCTCTGTGAGCTCATCATTGTCAGGGCTTTTACTTATCCTTTCCTGATAGCTGGCCTCATCAAAATGAGGTGATTTCAGGTGAAGAGCTCTTGTTATGGCATTTGGGCTGAAGTCCACCTCCTTTCCTCTCACATAGCTTTTGACTGTTGGGGCCTTGGTCTTGTCTTCTCTCACTACATTTGCATAGAATTCTTTGATGAGGTTTCCATTAATCTTCCCCTCTGGACTTGTGAGCAATTGCCACCCTCTCTCTTCGATTTTCTCCCGAATCTGTGGTGACTCATTTGCATTGATTTGGAAGATTAATTCTGGCAATATCTTTCTGACCCTTATCCGCTCAAATTCACGTTCATGAAAGGCAGTTTTGAATCTCTTCTCATCGAATGGAACACTCTCCATGGGTTCCTTTCTCTTTTGCCTCTTTGAGCTTGATGATGCCATGAATTTGAGTTTCTGTTTTGAGGTGATTTGAGGATACGGATAGGTGACGAATGGGTTGGCTAGGACAAATTGTGATGAAGGGGTTTAGCACGCCAAAAGTATGAAGTGTGGAGAGTGGGGATTTGAATGTGAGGAGTGAGGCTGCATTAAAGTTCCCTTATATTGGAAGATCATGAGAGAACGGAAGGTGTGAATTGCAAGAATGGTTGCTTGATGGACGGTTGGGGTTGTGCATGAAGGAAGGACAAGGATCATCACTTAATGAGAGTGAATGGTTCGGTCTTCAAGGGTCTCCTTTCTTCAATGTTGCATGGCAACGTTTCCCCATGCGTTCCTTCTTGAGACAAGTGTGTAGTTCTCTTCATGAAGTCGCCGAACCTCCCCCATTTAATTGTCCAATCAATCCCCATCAATGCTCCTTTTCTTTTCCCTATAAAGACAAAATAAAAAAGGTGAGAATAATATCAAACCAAAGATAATTGAAACTTTACGGCAAAGAAAAGAAAAGATTAGATTGTTCATTTATGAACTCCAACTAACTAACTAACTGTGTGTCCTTATATGCACATTGGTGGCACCTTGGGGTGACACCAAACTTAGTTTAGAGCATTGTGATGAAAAGTTTTGTTCAAAGCTCCCAAGACTAGCATGCATCTTGGTTTGCTTTGAACACCAAACTTGTTCCTCACTATATACTGCACAATAAGGTTTTCATCAAGTGTATGTCAAGTTTGGGTTGGAATTCATAAATGTTGACTTATTCACTATCTTCTAAAAGCATATATAACATGGGTTGCCTCCCATGAAGCGCTTCTTTAGCGTCAATAGCTTGACGTTTCTCCCTCATCAGGGTGGTTGGTAATGCTTAAAGTCCTCCCCTCTTGCTGTGGACTTGTATCCATTGGTTGTATCAATGATCTCTACATGTTTCAGGGAAAGAACTCTGTTGATTATGAAGACCTTAGGTAACTGAGATGGTATAGTAGGGAGATTAGGGGGCATATCTGGGAAGTAAGCTGAGATCACTCTATCCCCTGGAGAAAAGTCTTCTGTAGGGATCTTTTTGTTCCTCCACCTCCTTGGTACCTTCTTCCTTGTGTCTTTTGATATTGCCTTGCTCTTGATGACTTCTTCCTCTAAGGGGGTTTTGATGTTGTCTTCACATCCCTCTAGAGGTTTAGGTTCCTCTAACTTTTTCTTGAGCTGTAGTGGTTGCTGTTCCCCTTGTTTATCAACCAAAGGGGTCTCTAGATAGGTTGGGTGTGCTTCAGTGCTTGCTTCCTCCTTCAACATCTCATTATGATCTTTGCTTGGTTCCTTGTACTCTTGGTCTACTTCTTGTGAGAATTTGAAGATATTAAAGCTGAGTCATTCATCATGGATCCTCAATATTAGCTCCCCTTGCTCCACATCTATGAGTGCTCTAGCTGTAGCTAGGAAGGGTCTTCCCAATATGATTGGGTGAGTGTGACTCTCTTCCATGTCCAGGATGACAAAGTCTATTGGGAGAAAGTATTTTCTAACCTTTAGCAACACATTTTCCACCACTCCTATTGCTTGCTTTTGAGTCTTGTCAGCCAGTCTGATGACCACATCTGTGGGCATTATCTCATTGATTTGCAGCCTCTTTACCAAGGATAATGGCAGTAAGTTGATGCTTGCCCCCAAATCACAAAGTGCTCTATCGAACATTGTTTCTCCTATGGCACATGAGATGTGAAAACTCCCTGGGTCTTTTTTTTTTGCAGGCAACTCAGGTTGAATAAGGGCACTACATTCCTTGTTCAACACTATAGTTTGGCCTCCTTTGAGTGAGCTTTTCCTGGGAAAAAGTTCATTCATATACTTGATGAATGCAGGCATTTGTTGGATGGCCTTGATGAATGGTATGTTCACATGCAGAGATGCAAACAAGTCTAGGAACCTTGAGTATATTCTCTTCCCCACAGCACCATTGAGCAGTTGGGAAAATGGTGCATAGAGCTTAAGCAACTCTTGTTGTGAGATTTCTGGTTCTTGGTGATCTCTATCCTCTTCCTCTGTTAAGTTGTCTTCAGGCTGTTGGGAGAGTTTGCTTTGCTTGTCTTCATCCTCTTGATCACTTGTAGTGATCATTTTGCAATCTTCCCATCTTACTTTCTTTGCTTCTCCTCTTGGGTTTTTCTCCGTATCACTTGGGAAGCCATCAGTAGGTTTGGGAATCTTCTCAGCTAAGCATCCCACTTGGAATTCCAGCTTCTTGATGGTCTCTCCCTGGTTCTTAATATTGGCTCGCACCTCCTCTTTGAACACCTTGTTTTCTTAAATCTCTTGGCATATTCCTTCAAGTAAGGTTTCAATCTTAGAGAGCTTGTCATCAAATGATGGTGGATTGGGAGTAGAGGTATTGTTTTGGTTTTGATATGGGTGTGGAGAAGTGTTGTTGCGGGGATGTTGATATGTCCTCTGTGTGAATTGTTGATGAGCTGCATTGTTGTTGGAGTTGTAACGTCTCTGGTCTTGGCCTTGATCTTGCTGATTCACCCACCAATGGCTGCTGCAACTTGGTTCTCTTCCACCTTCTTGGTAAGATCTACTAGCTGCTTGGTGATCATCTTGTTTTGGGCTAACAGTGCATCCATGTGGTTCAGCTCCATTACTCCTCTAGTGTTACTTCTTTCAGAGGCATAGAAGTAGTCATTCTCAGCAACTGTTTCGATGACATCTATGGCTTCTTCAATGGTTTTCTTCTTGTTCAAAGAGCCTCCTGATGAATGATTCACAGCCTTCTTTGACTCATAGGAAAGACCTTCATAGAAGATGTGAAGTTAGACCCACTCATTGAACATCTCTGGTGGGCATCTCCTTGTTAGGTCTTTGAACCTTTCCCAAGCTTCATAAAGTATCTCCCCATCTTGCTGTCTGAACGTCTGCACTTCAGTTCTCAGCCTATTGATCCTTTGAGGCGGGTAAAACCTTGCGAAAAACTTATTCACCACCTCCTCCCAATTTGTTAGGCTTTCTTTTGGGAAGGATTCAAGCCATTTGAATGCCTTGTCCCTGAGTGAAAAAGGGAACAAGAGCAGCCTATAGACATCCTGGTGGACTCCATTGGACTTCACTGTGTCACAAATCCTCAAGAATGTGGTCAAGTGTTGATTCGGGTCTTCTTGAGCACCTCCTCCAAATGAGCAATTATTCTGCACAAGAATGATGAGCTGAGGTTTTAGCTCGAAATTGTTGGCATGTATGGTGGGCTTCTGAATGCTGCTCCCACAGTTTCCAGGATTAGGATTGATATAGGATCCTAAGACTCTTCTATCCTCCCCAGCATGATTTGCTCTACCTCCGCCCCCATGGTTATTAGCCTCTTCTTCATGTTGGTTTTCCATGTTGCCTTCCATGTTTAGTTCTAAGTGTTCCTCCTCCTCTTCAGCACCGATTGCACGTTTTTCTCTTGCTTCCCTCCTTAATCTAAGGAGGGTCCTCTCTGGTTCAGAATCGAAGGAAGTTGAAGCCCCGCTTCTTCTCCCTGTCATACAACCAACAAGTATAAGCAAGTAACAATATGTGCAGTTAGTATTGCTGTCAAAATTACTGTTAGTTGTGAGTGGTGCAATATATCAAATAGTTAGTGAGTTAGCAAAATGAATGGTAAATAACAAAGAACACGAAAGAGTAGAGGGGGATGGGAAGAAGTTAACTAAGACAAAAAGTAAATTACTCAAACAGAAAATTAAATCAACAAACAAAAAATGCTCAATCTAGTGATCTCCTAATTTAATCATTGTTGATGCACAATCAATCCCCGACAACGGCACCATAAACTTGATGCAAGTGGAAACTGTCTCTCAACAAATTTCCTTCGGCAAGTGCACTGAATTTGTCGTCAAGTAAAAACTCACAATAGAGTGAGGTCGAATCCCACAGGGATTGATTGATCAAGCAACTTTAATTAGAAGAATGTTCTAGTTGAGCGAATTCAGAATTTGGGTTGAGATTTGCAGAAAATAAAATGGCGGGAATGTAAATGATAGAAAAAGTAAATGCTAGAATTAAAGGGCTGAAAGTAAATGACTA
>NC_029776.3:59560650-59561140 GCF_000817695.3 Arachis duranensis | reverse complement strand
CAGAATCTAAACAAAGAGAAAGTAAATTGCAACAATCAATAAGAGTAGAAGATGAATTGGTATAAACTGAAATTCAACAGAAAATGAAATTAAAGTGCAGCAGGTTCACAGAAGAACCAAAAGTAAATTGTGGTCTCAGGTCTCAAGAGACTAGGTAGCAGAGCCTAGATCTCTATTTGCCTTCCCAGATCCAAGTTCACAAAGCAATTGGCAAGAAATTGAAGAAGAAATAGTAAAGAGAATGTAAATTGATTCAATTTTGCAGAAAAGAAAATAAAGAGTTCTTGAGTGAGGATTGAGACAGAATTTCTTCAATTCCAAACACCCAAGAATTAAAACAAAGAAATTAAAAAGACCCAAGCAAGAACAAGGAAGAAGAGAGATCAATTCTCCTCCCCAATTCTCTGAAATCTTGGTTCAGTCTCTCAAGGAAAGTCACAAAAATTCAAAGCTCAAAGAAAGTGCAAAATTCAAAAGCTAAGCCAAAGGC
>NC_029776.3:59559935-59560612 GCF_000817695.3 Arachis duranensis | reverse complement strand
TAATTACATCAAACTAGCTTCTATTTATACACTTTCTATTCTTGGATTTTGGGATTTGGATGGGCTTTTGATTTGGTGAAGAAATGAATTAAAATGGGGTTTTAATTTGAATTTTCGGCCCATGAGAAGTTGCTCCCAGGAGGCTGCCCTGCCCTTGTGGAGGGCAGGGCAGAATTTGGTGCATGTTGGTGCAGCTTTGGTGCGGCCTGGTGCGGTTTTGGTGCGTGCTGGTGCTGCCAGGAATGAGCTTGGTGCGCCAGATTTTGAGCCTTGGTGCGCCAGATCCGTGCACCATCAAAATGCTGCCCTGCCCTCGCGGAGGGCAGGGCAGTGTTTCCAAAATGATGTCCCGTGTTCGAAACACGGTTGGAACACACGCTCAATTAATTTCCTTGGTTTCTTGGCACGGCAATCAACCTTAAGTCCTAGCTTCCTCATGGTTCCTTGTTCGAATCTTGTGGCATGCATGGGTGACATTTTTCCTTTGAATTCTTTCCTTGGTGAGCCCGATACTGCCCTTGTGGAGGGCAGGGCAAGGTTCTCTTCCTCTTGGTCCCAAGGCACATTTTGTGCTCTGCCCTTGGAGTGGGCAGGGCAGGGTTGCCTTCTCTTCTTGGTTCCCTTATGTTGCCCTCCTAGAAGGCAGTGTGCCCTTGTGGAGGGCAATGTTTGCCTCC
>NC_029776.3:59555870-59557073 GCF_000817695.3 Arachis duranensis | reverse complement strand
CAAGCATAATGCAATGAATCATCACTGCTTTCTTTATGGTGACCTCAGAACGGTTGCTAGTGGGTAGTATGGAACGCCCAATAAAGTCTAGCCAACCTTTTGCAATTGGTTTGAGGTCTTCCCTCTTGAGTTGGTTTGGGACACCTTTTGAATTGGTTATCCACTTAGTCCCGGGGAGGCATATGTCCTCTAGAACTTGATCCAATCCTTTATCTACTCTCACCATCCTCCTATTGAAGGAGTTAGGATCATCTTGTAGTTGAGGTAGTTTGAAGATTTCTCTTATTTTGTCCAGATGGAAGTACATAACTTTCCCTCTGACCATGGTTCTGTAGGTATGGTAAGCAGTTCCAGTCATTCTCTGCTTATCTGTTAGCCACAGATTAGAGTAGAATTCCTGAACCATGTTCCTTCCAACCTTTATTTCAGGATTGGTCAGAACTTCCCATCCTCTGTTTCGAATTTGCTCTTGGATCTCCGGATATTCATCTTCTTTCAGATCAAATTTAACTTCCGGGATCACTGACCTCAGACCCATTATTTTGTGATAATGGTCTTCATGTTCTTTGGTTAAGAACTTCTCTTGATTCCAAAGATTCTTTGGATTAGTCTCTTTCTTTCCTCTTGAGTTGGTTTGTTTTCCCTTAGGAGTCATGATCTTGATGAATCTTGGCTTAGTGATCACGGAAAAGCACACCAAACTTAGAGGTTTTGCTTGTCCTCAAGCAAAAAGAGAAGAAAGGAGAGAAGAGAGAGAGAGGAAGAGGAAATTCGAATGGTGTGGTGGAATGAGGAAGCCAAACACGAATTTATAAGGTGAGGGGGAGAGTATTTTCGAAAAAAAAGAGAGATTTGAAAGGAGATTTGAGAAGATATGAAAAAAAATTGAGAAAAGGGTGCGTTTTTGAAGAAGATTTGGGATTAATTTGAAATAGATTTGAAGAATGGTTTTGATTTGTGAAGATTTGAAAGTGAATGATGAAAGGTTGAAGTGCATTTATGTAGAAGAATATGGGTGAAAAGAGGAAAATTTGAAAAAATTTGAAGTGCATTTATGTAGAAGAATATGGGTGAAAAGAGGAAAATTTGAAAAAATTTGAGTTGAAAACAAAAATGTGGTCCCCCCCCACCTTTCTGGCGTTAAACGCCCAGAATGGCACTCATTCTGGCGTTTAACGCCCATATGGCACCCCTTTTGGGCGT
>NC_029776.3:59553936-59555770 GCF_000817695.3 Arachis duranensis | reverse complement strand
TGGTTCCCTTATGTTGCCCTCCTAGAGGGCAGTGTGCCCTTGTGGAGGGCAATGTTTGCCTCCCCCTTTGCATGCGGCACATTTCCTCTTGCTTTGACCACACTTTCCTTTCCTTAGGCTATACTTCTTAGGCCACGCTTTTCCTTTTCTTTTCTTTTCTTCACCTATAATAAACCAAAACAACCACTCCAAGTATCACTAAATTCAAGAGGCTTATAAATCAATTAAAATTCAGTTAAAATTAGCTTAAACCTCATGGATTATCATTAATTTCATGGTGGTTGCTTGATTTAGAGAAGTTATGCATTTTCACTCCAAATCACTTACTTAGGATGCAAGAAAGTGCATAAATGCTAACAAAACAAGTGAAATTAGCTTGAAAAATGGGTATATGATGACTTGTCATCACAACACCAAACTTAAATCTTGCTTGTCCCCAAGCAAGCGTCAAAACTAAGAGTAAATGAAATGAATAAGAAAAGGATATTTATCCTTATTATGCAGATAGCAGAACTTAATCTATGGGGTCATTATGCAGACAATGATAACTCAATTATTGTTGCTGTTACATGATACACATTTTGCATCAAAGGTTTGCTAAACTTGCTGTTATAAGACTCACTTTGTGATTCCTCCCTTGCTAACTTTTCTTGGCTTACAATGCTTAATAAGCTTATTATTCTTTTGGAGGTTTGGTGTCAAATGTTGCAGTAATAGCCTTTGGCTTTAGGCAGGTTGTCGAACCACTTCATGGCTGATTTGGTGAGAGTGGTGGGGAAGGCTTTGCACCGAATCGCGTCGGAGGCGTCGGCTAGGTACATTCTGCTTCTGAAGTTGCTGAGGTGGTGACTTGGGTCGGTGGTGCCGTCGTAGAGATCCATATCGGGTGGTTTAAAGTTTCGCGGTACCTTCTCCTTCATGATCTCTTGCGTGAAGGGATCATGGTTGCCTTCGGGGGTGGGGCCGCGGTCTGACCGATCCTTCAGGTTGGCCTCTATTTTCCGCAATTTTTCTTCTAATTTTCTGCGCTTGCGAGCTTCCCTTCTCAGATCTTGTTCAGTTTCTTTTTGCTTCTTTATGTCCTCTTCGAGTTGCTTTAGTCGGTTTTGTTGTGCCCGGACTGCTTCTAAAATTTCCGAGCTCTTTTCTTTTTCGGAATTTTGTGGATCTTTGTTTGGGAGTGATGTCTTTGGGCGATTCTGTTTGTTTCCTCCTGGAGTGCGTGGTGATAGAGGGCTGTCCGGTCGTTCTCCGGTGTCAACTTCGTTTCTTTGTGTACCTTCCACAGCATGAGTCTCTAAACCCCTTGGTTGGGGGTGAGGAGCTCTACTGTGTCTTGATGGATTAATGCAATTACTACTGTTTTTCATTTAATCACGCTTGCTTCTGTTCCGAGGGTTACTTGAAACGTGTAGCTTGGTCGTCTGGCAAGACCCGAGGTGAGGGTGCTGTGACCCGAGCTTGCTGTGCCGAGCGGCTGGTGGTTGTACCTGCAATGACACTCCGATGCTTAAGTTAGCATGGGTCCAAGCAGATATCGAGTAGAATTAGAGTATGAGTTATACCTGGGTGCTCCAGTGTATTGATAGTAGTTGGCTGTGATCTTCCCTGGATAAGATATTCTTATCTTATCTTATCTTTTGGGAGTTTTATCCCTATCTTTGCGGAACCACCTTTCTTTAGGCCTTTTCGGCCTTTAGGTTTTGGGCTTCGTTCCTTCTGATGGGCCTTCTTAGCTTATTTGTCCGAGGTCCGACCTCAGGCGTGGGCCTTGGGACGAGGTCGGACCTTCTATGAACTTCCCGAGTTTGGGAGCTCGGTCAGGGTATGAACA
>NC_029776.3:59549609-59552030 GCF_000817695.3 Arachis duranensis | reverse complement strand
CCTAGGATCATTGATGCCCAGCATCTCTTTGGATAACTAAATGTTCTGTATCTAAGTTGCTCTTTATTGTGGATTTTCAATTGGCCATCCCAAATCAGTTGATCTAAGTGACCGGGTTTTAAAATACCCCTTAGAATTTACTCATCCAAGCAGATCTTAGTACAAGAACACCACAGGCATATGTCCTAAGGTTCAAGCTATTGGTGTCCAACCTTTATTCTTTGTTTTTCTTGCCATTTTGGCTTTTTCTTTCCCTTTTCTTTCTGTTTTTGTTACCAAGGGCTTTTTCATCATTGAGAGGAGTCTTTGTAACAGCAAGCTAACTCACAATTAAATGATAATGATATTATGCAACAATTATTTCATGAGTTATGCATTTAATCAAACACATATACCACCACCAAATTCCATTCATACTTATGCAACATTGGATATTTTACTTTTCAATTCAAACCAAACTCTTTTATTTAAGCATATGGGAAACAAAACAATTTTTAAGCTAAGTGATGGATAACAAGCATTGTGCAAATTTAGCATTTTTAGCAAACAATTTCACTTGCAACTAGATAAACACTTTAGCAAGACATACAATGGTTTCCAGATTCAAAACATTTCACAACAGCAAGGATTAAGTTTAGATACAACCTTCGAAGTTGCAGCCCTTTTGATTCTTCCTTCTGTTGTGTTCTCTTTGAGTTAAGATGCATAATGTCTTCAATTGTTGACTCATGTCCTGCATAATCCTCAAAGTTGCTTGCTTAACATAATGTCCTGCATAATTCTCAAAGTTGCTTGCTTCTCAAGCCCTTAACTGTATGGTTAGTATGCATAAGCTGAGTGTGGTTCTTGGATTGATTTTGGTGTAGGGACACCAAACTTAATTGTTTGCCACTGCCTCAGATGCAACAAGTCAACCATATTTGAAACCATGTATCCTTGCTAAAGGTTAATGAAATTAAAGCTAGAAAACAATTCAACAGTTGAATAATGTGTTTGATTGCTTAGAGCTAGAATAATGCAAGAGGTGAGAGTGTGTTTTTTAAATGATATTTTTGGTGGAACACCAAACTTAGAAGTTTTCGTTCTCCCTCAAATTGTTTTGGTGTGCAACACCAAACTTAGCTCCTTGCAATGCATACCAATTATTTAACATTTTTATTGGAAAAGCTATGAAAAAGAAAACTACCTCAGGTTGGGTTGCCTCCCAACAAGCGCTCTTTTATTGTCACTAGCTTGACATCTTCTGTTCTGCTGATCATGGAGGTTGAAAATTACAGTGCCTTAACTTGTCTTTCTTTACTGTGAACTTCCTTCCGGTTTCCTCTTTGATAACCTCTATAAATTCTTGTGGAAGGATCTTAGTCACAATGTAGTGCTCAGACAACTGTGGGGACACCTTCATGGTTTGAATATTGATCATCACTCGATCCCCTGGTGAAAATTTTCCAGTGGGGGCTTTCTGTTTTTCTTTAGTTCTATCCTCTGTTTCTCCTTGAAAAAATTCCTTGTTGTCTTCTTCTTGGCTGGTACATCCTTTATCCAGTATTTTCTCATTGTCCTCCATGATCCTTTTCCATCCTGCCTTCTTTGTAGCATCTTCGTTGTTAGCCAGTTTGTCTTCAATGGTTCTGGTGAAAGTATTTGCCTTCTTCTCACCCATTTCTGCAAAATACTTCGCCAGTTGAGCTATCTGCTCTTCAATTCCTTTGATTAACATCTCTTGGTTCCTTGTTGTTTCTTCTTGGTGTTTCATCATTCTCTCTATTAGGATCTCCAAGTTTGTGATTCTTCGAGAGTCTTGTGAAATTGGTTGGTTATGAGATGTTAAAGGTTGGAAGGGTGGGTGTAATGGTGGCATGTGATGATTGTTATTGATGTAATGGTGTTTTTGTTGGTTTGTGAAGTTGGGGTTGTTATAATTGAAGTCCCTTGGTTTGTGATTTTGGTACTCGTTCCTTCTCCAGTTGAGATGAGTCTGGGAGTGTCTGTGTTGTGAGTATTGGCCTTGGGTGGTATTAGTGGGTGGGTGATGTTGATTGGTTGTGGTCATGGAGTTGCCCTGGTGGAAACTTCCTTGTTCTTGATGTTGAGGCTCCCTCATTCTCAGATAAGAATGAGGTCTCCATGGTGGAAATTTGACACTCACTGCAGCAGACAGCTCCATGTTTTGCTGTGGTTGATGGTGCATTTGTCTGTTTAAGTCCTTGAACACATTCACCCCTTCACTATTCATCACTTCTTTTTCTGAGATTGCATTCTGTGGCTTCTCAAATGAATGTTGGTTGTTGACTCCTTTGTCATTGAAGTCTGCAATTCCTTGGGCAGTTGTTGTTGCTTTGAGTAGACCATCTGAGAAGTAGTCCACTGCTTTTCTTGTTTCTGGGGTCAATCCTTCATAGAAAGCTCGGAAGCCCACTTTAT
>NC_029776.3:59542137-59548425 GCF_000817695.3 Arachis duranensis | reverse complement strand
GCCAGAATCAAGAATTGGTGCGCCAGAAATTTCCTTGGTGCACAGGATGCTACCCTGCCCTCGTGGAGGGCAGGGCAGGAAAATTTGGTGCTGCCAGGATTGAGCTTGGTGCGTGCTGGTGCTGCCAGGAATGAGCTTGGTGCGTGCTGGTGCTGCCAGGAATGAGCTTGGTGCGTGCTGGTGCTGCCAGGAATGAGCTTGGTGCGTGCTGGTGCTGCCAGGAATGAGCTTGGTGCGCCAGATTTTGAGCCTTGGTGCGCCAGATCCGTGCACCATCAAAATGCTGCCCTGCCCTCGCGGAGGGCAGGGCAGTGTTTCCAAAATGATGTCCCGTGTTTGAAACACGGTTGGAACACACGCTCAATTAATTTCCTTGGTTTCTTGGCACGACACTCAACCTTAGTTCCTTGCTTCTTCCTTGGTCCGTGTTCGATTCTTGTGGCATGCATGGGTGACATTTTTCCTTTGATTTTCTTCCTTGGTAAGCCCGATACTGCCCTTGTGGAGGGCAGGGCAAGGTTCTCTTCTTCTTGGTTCCAAGGCACACTTTTGTGCTCTGCCCTTGTAGTGGGCAGGGCAGAGTTGCCTTCCTTGTTTGGTTCCCTTATGTTGCCCTCCTAGAGGGCAATGTGCCCTTGTGGAGGGCAATGTTTGCCTCCCCCTTTGCATGCGGCACACTTCTTCTTACTTTGACCACACTTTCCTTTCCTTAGGCTATACTTCTTAGGCCACGCTTTTCCTTTTCTTTTCTTTTCTTCACCTATAATAAACCAAAACAACCACTCCAAGTATCACTAAATTCAAGAGGCTTATAAATCAATTAAAATTCAATTAAAATTAGCTTAAACCTCATGGATTATCATTAATTTCATGGTGGTTGCTTGATTTAGAGAAGTTATGCATTTTCACTCCAAATCACTTACTTAGGATGCAAGAAAGTGCATAAATGCTAACAAAACAAGTGAAATTAGCTTGAAAAATGGGTATATGATGACTTGTCATCATGCCTCACGTTAGAGCCCACGTTAACTAGGTTAACATGGCTTCTAACGTGGCCTTGCTAACCTTCGAGAACGTTAGTGACACTTAACATTGTCACTAACGTTCCAGTATGCCCCTATGTCTCACGTTAGAGTCCCACGTTAACTAGGTTAACGTGGCTTCTAACGTGGCCTTGCCAACCTTTGAGAACATTAGTGACACTCAACATTGTCACTAACATTCTAATGTGCCCCTATGTCTCACGTTAGAGTCCACGTTAACAAGGTTAACGTGGCTTCTAACGTGGCCATTCTTAGTCATCCCTAACGTTAGTGACAATGTTGAGTGTCACTAACGTTGGCTCATCTTTCACTCATCAACGTTAGCTTCCACGTTAACTAAGTTAACATGGAAGTTAACGTGGCTCCTTGGGGGTTTTGTGGGTTTAGGGTGTCACTCACGTTGTCGACCTCCTTTGCCTCTCGCGTTAGCTCCCACGTTAACCAAGTTAACGTGGGAGTTAACGTGGTACATTTCACCTTAGGCCAACGTTAGTGACAATGTTGAGTGTCACTAACATTGGCTTCTTTCCCCCTTTTAACGTTAGAGGCCATGTTAACTAAGTTAATGTGGACTCTAACGTGGCCACTTATGGCCACTTATGATCATTGGCCAACGTTAGTGATAATGTTAAGTGTCACTAACGTTGGCTCAAAGTCCCTTCTTCATGTTAGAGTTCACGTTAACCTAGTTAACGTGACTCTTAACGTGGGCAATGATGGCTTCGAGAGCGTTATTGGCAATCACTTTTCTCATTAACTTGCAAGTCACCACCCATTCCACGTTAGTGGCCACGTTAATTAGACTAACGTGACTGCTAAGTGGTTCTTCCTTGCTTCCTTTGGTCCTGAAATCAAGCAATAAAGTGCATCAAAGTTCTAATCCAAGTCATGGGTAATGCAACATATAATTTGTCACTAAACTCATGCAAAATCCTCATGAAATCATGTAAAATGCACAATGTATGCTTGAATCAAGGTGTAAGTGAATATATATCCAAAACTAGCTTATTTCCTAAGGAAATGCATGAAACTACCCTAAAATCAGTAAAGAAAAGGTCAGTGAAATTGGCCAAGATGCCCTGGCATCAAGTTCGCAATAGCGGTTAGGGAATTTGCTTGAGTCCTTTGGAGGGTTGTCCTTCTCTAAAGCATCAATGTTGGCGGTGCCCCTTGCCTTCTTCCGGAGGGGCTTGGCCGTAGGCTCTTGGCGTGCTCTATTGGCGGTTGGTTTCTTCGAGGCCTTCCCCTTGTCCTTCTTGATGACCATCCTGTGAAAGTGAAAAGGAGAGAAACATCAAACCCAAAGAAACACAAATAAATGGGAAGCATGCAAGTGAGAAATTATGCCATAGGGGAGTAAGCGTCTTCACTACATGACAGCTGCAACATGTAATCAAGATAATATTTGTAAACAAGGCAAGTCACTAGCATGTGATATAAGGGAGGTATAAGCATTCAATTAGGGGGCATGAGAGGTGTACACCCAAATATCAATAATGGAAAGCAAGGCATAGTGAGGTGAGTAAGTAAAATATGGGATGTAAAAAGTGGTATGCCCGATGCACCTAAGAATATTCAAGTTATTTGAGAAAAAGCACTTAGTTAGAAGGTCATGAGTCAAAATGAGCCTAAAATGTCATGTGTGCTTTTTATCAAGCACTTGGCATGCATCCTTTTTGTAATGAGCAAGTAAAAGGAATGGGGCAATGTAGCATCCCACAAAGCAACAATAGTCATCATAGTGCACCAAGATAGTAATGAAATCATGCAAAACATTTTAATCCACCAATGCAAAAGAGGTCATGACCACAACACCCATAAAGAAGTAGAAAGGTAAAAGCAAGGACAACCAAGTAATGAAGAACTAAAAGGAAAAGAAGCTACCTAAAAGAAGACAAAATCAACAAACTAAGGAAGGGAAAAGAGAGAAGTAGAACAAGATAGGGAAGTAGGTAAGAGTACCTTGGGAGAGAAAGAAAGGTAATGGAGGTGTAAGTGAGAGAGAGGAGTAGAAGAGAAATAGAGGAGGGAAAAGATATGGGGGCCGCCGGAGGTAGATGGTCGCTGGAGGTGGTGCTGAGAAGTGGGTGGAGTGGTGTAGAGGGGGAGAGTGGAAGAAAGGGGTGGAGAATGGTAGAAATCGTGGAAGAAGTGAAATGTGGATGCGTTGGCTTATATTTCACGTCGCAAGATCGACGCGTGCGCGCACTATGCGCGCTCGCGCAGGGGGGAAAGGAGCAGCAACGACGTGCGCGCGCTAGGTGCACGCACGCGTGCGTGTGGTTGTGCCAGTAGCACAATGCTCGCCCAGAAGTTGCACAACTCTCTGGACTTTGTACCAAAGGTTGGCTGCAGGGGTGATGGCGCGCACGCGCACGGAGTGCGGACGTGCGGAAGCTGTGCTGATCAGATTGGTGCGCGGGCGGCAGGGGCGCGGGCGCGACAGTGGTGTTATGCCTCTGGCACAAAGCGGGCCTAGAATTGGCATAACTCTCTGGTAAATATACCAGAGGTGTAGCAGGGTCATCGACGCGGGCGCGGCATGGACGCTCGCACATTGATTCACTAGGTGGCAAATGAGCGCGTGCGCGCACGCACAAAGAAGCTTGAGCACGGGGCTTAATGCAGGCTCAAAGGTGGCACAACTCTCTAGTCCTCAGCCTGGGACTTGTGGCAGTAAATCAGCGTGGACGCGCCATGTGCGGGGTCACACGCATTTCATTTTGAGCTTATGGACGCGCTGGTGCACGGTGCGCGTGAGCGCGAACGAGGTTGTGCTGGGGGCTTAATGTTGGCGCGAGGGTGGCCCAACTCTCTGGAAAGTGTATGGGCCTGCATCTGCGCTATGGACGCGTGCACGCACAGCGTGCGCTCGCGTCTCTACACCTTTTTTTTTTAAATGAAAAATGCACATCTTATCATAAATTCCATGGGTAGCTGGCCAATGCCCACAAGGACACCTAAAACTTCATGCAAGACCTAGAAATGGGGTGTTTTCTACCATTAAAGTGATTCATAGTGCAAACCTCTATAAACAATAAACCCAAGTCTAGCTAAACAAGGCAGTGACTAAGCAATCATCAGTCAAAGAAGAGTTCAATGGCTATATACAAAGAGGGCAAAAATAAGATAGATCTCACCATGGTGGGGTGTCTCCCACCTAGCACTTTTGTTTAATGTCATTAAGTTTGACCTCCACTAGATCAATGCTCTTTGTCAAGAGGTACATCTTCCAAAAGGAATACCTCAATCTCTTTGGTGCTCTTCCTTTGCTCACCATGATATAATTTGAGACGGTGCCCATTTACCTTGAAAATGTCCGGACTTGAGGGATGACGCAAATGGTAGACTCCATAAGGTTCCACTTTCTCTACTTGATAGGGTCCTTCCCATCTTGATCATAGCTTTCCGGGCAACAATCTCAACCTTGAATTGTAAAGGAGAACTAGTTCACCGGGTCTAAATTCCCTTCTCCTAATGTTCTTATCATGGTTGGCTTTCATCTTTTCTTTGTAGAGCCTAGAGTTATCATAAGCCTCTAATCTCAAACATTCTAATTCCACCAATTGTAGCTTTCTCTCAATTTTGGCCCCACCCAAATTTAGATTGCACTCCTTGACGGCCCAATATGCTTTGTGTTCAATTTCCACCAGTAAGTGGCAGGCTTTACCATACACCAACCGGAAGGGGCTCATGCCAATTGGCATTTTGTATGCAGTTTGGTATGCCCACAGTGCGTCGATAAGCTTAGCACTCTAATCTTTTATACTAGGCTTCACAATCCTTATCAATACATGCTTAATTTCCCGATTGGACACCTCGGCTTGGCCGTTTGTTTGGGGGTGATAGGCCGTGGCAACTTTAAGTATGATGCCGTACTTCCTCATGATTCCTTCCATTCTTTTGTTGCAAAAGTGTGAACCTTGGTCACTTATTATTGCTCTCGGTGACCCAAAGCGACAAATTATATTATTCCTCACAAAAGATAGAACAACATTAGCATCGTCCGTCTGGGTGGGTATCGCTTTCACCCATTTGGACACATAATCGACGGCTAGTAGAATGTAGAGAAAACCATTAGAATTTGGGAATGGCCCCATGAAGTCGATACCCCATACATCAAAGATTTCACAAAAAAGTATGTTTTATTGGGGGATTTCATCCTTCTTAGAGATATTACCAAATCTAAGGCATTGAAAACAAGATTTGCAATAAAGAGAAGAGTCTTTAATTTCCAAGTCAAATTCTTGCAACAATAGAACCCATCTAATCAATCTCGGTTTGGATTCCTTCTTAGTCAACAAATATTTTAATGCCGCATGATCCGAGTACACTACTACCTTAGAACCAAGAAGATAGGCTCGAAATTTATCCAAAGCAAAAACAATAGCCAAGAGTTCCTTCTCGGTAGTAGTGTAATTGGATTGGGCTCTGGTGCACGAAATTGTGATCACTACTTTTCACAAATCAAATCATCCCCGGTAATGAATCCAAAAACTTGGTGTCCAATACCATGGCATAAACACAACTTCGCACAACTAACCAGCAAGTGTGCTGGGTCATCCAAGTAATAAACCTTACGTGAGTAAGGGTCGATCCCACAGAGATTGTTGGTATGAAGCAAGCTATGGTCACCTTGTAAATCTCAGTCAGGCAAACTCAAATGGATGTAGGTGATATACGAATAAAACATAAAGATAGAGATAGAGATACTTATGTAATTCATTGGTAGGAATTTCAGATAAGCGTATGAAGATGCTTGTCCCTTCCGTCTCTCTGCTTTCCTACTGTCTTCATCCAATCCTTCTTACTCCTTTCTATGGCAAGCTTAAGCAAGGGTTTCACCGTTGTCAGTGGCTACCTCCCATCCTCTCAGTGGAAATGTTCAACGCACCCTGTCACGGCACGGCTATCCATCTGTCGGTTCTCGATCAGGCCGGAATAGAATCCAGTGATTCTTTTGCGTCTGTCACTAACGCCCCGCCTTCAGGAGTTTGAAGCACGTCACAGTCATTCAATCATTGAATCCTACTCAGAATACCACAGACAAGGTTAGACCTTCCGGATTCTCTTGAATGCCGCCATCAGTTCTAGCCTATACCACGAAGACTCTGATCTCACGGAATGGCTAGCTCGGTTGTCAGCGAGCACTCGGTTGTCAGGCGATCAACCATGCATCGTGTATCAGGAATCCAAGAGATATTCACCCAATCGAAGATAGAATGGAGGTGGTTGTCAGTCACAC
>NC_029776.3:59538733-59540139 GCF_000817695.3 Arachis duranensis | reverse complement strand
AGTTGCTAGTGGGAATGATTAAGCGTTGGATGAACTCTAACCATCCTCTAGCCACGGGTTTGAGGTCATGCCTTCTCAATTGAACCGGCTTCCCTCTTGAATCTCTCTTCCATTGGGCGCCCTCTTCACATATGACTGTGAGGACTTGGTCCAACCTTTGATCAAAGTTGACCCTTCTAGTGTAAGGATGTTCATCTCCTTACATAATGGGCAAGTTGAATGCCAACCTTACATTTTCCGGACTAAAAACCAAGTATTTCCCCCGAACCATAGTAAGCCAATTCTTTGGATCCGGGTTCATACTTTGGTCATGGTTCTTGGTGATCCATGCATTGGCATAGAACTCTTGAACCATCAAGATTCCGACTTGTTGAATGGGGTTGGTAAGAACTTCCCAACCTCCTCTTCGGATCTCATGTCGGATCTCCGGATATTCACCCTTTTTGAGTGAAAAAGGGACCTCGGGGATCACCTTCTTCAAGGCCACAACTTCATAGAAGTAGTCTTGATGCACCCTTGAGATGAATCTCTCCATCTCCCATGACTCGGAGGTGGAAGCTTTTGCCTTCCCTTTCCACTTTCTAGAGGTTTCTCCGGCCTTGGATGCCATAAATAGTTATGGAAAAACAAAAAGCAATGCTTTTACCAAACCAAACTTAAAAGGTTTGCTCGTCCTCGAGCAAAAAAAGAAAGAAGAGAGTAGAAGAAGAAGAAAAGAGGAAGAAGGGAATGGCTTTGTGTTCGGCCAAAAAGGGGAGAAGTGGTGTTTAGGTTGTGTGAAAATGAAGGAGTGAAGATGGGTTTATATAGGAGTGGGGGGGGCTTGGTTCGGTCATGTATGGGAGGGTTTGGGAGGGAAAGTGGTTTGAATTTGAAGGGTGAGGTAGGTGGGGTTTTATGAAGGATGGATGTGAGTGGTGAAGAGAAAGATGGGATTTGATAGGTGAGGGATTTTTGGGGAAGAGATGTTGAGGTGATTGGTGAATGGGTGAAGAAGAGAGAGAGTGGTGGGGTAGGTGGGGATCCTGTGGGGTCCACAGATCCTGAGGTGTCAAAGAAAAGTCATCCCTGCACCAAATGGCAAGCAAAATTGCGTTTTGAGCCAATTCTGGCGTTAAACGCCGGGCTGGTGCCCATTTCTGGCGTTTAACACCAAGTTCTTGCCCTTTTCTGGCGTTTAACGCCAGTCTGGTGCCCCATTCTGGCGTTAAACACCCAGAATGGTGCCAGACTGGGCGTTAAACGCCCAACAGCTAGCCTTACTGGCGTTTAAACGCCAGCATGCTCTCCTCCAGGGTGTGCTGTTTTTCTTCCTGTTTTTCTTTCTGTTTTTGCTTTTTCAATTGATTTTGTGACTTCTCATGATCATCAACCTACAGAAAACATAAAATAACAAAAGAAAATAG
>NC_029776.3:59537660-59538337 GCF_000817695.3 Arachis duranensis | reverse complement strand
TTTGCTGTGGCTAGGAAGGGTCTGCCAAGGATGATGGATTCATCCATGCACTTCCCAGTCTCTAGGACTATGAAATCAGCAGGGATGTAATGGTCTTCAACTTTTACTAGAATATCCTCTACAAGTCCATAGGCTTATTTTCTTGAATTGTCTGCCATCTCTAGTGAGATTTTTGCAGCTTGCACCTCAAAGATCCCTAACTTCTCCATTATAGAGAGAGGCATGAGGTTTACACTTGAACCTAAGTCACACAAGGCCTTCTTGAAGGTCATGGTGCCTATGGTACAAGGTATTGAAAACTTCCCAGGATCCTGTCTCTTTTGAGGCAGTTTCTGCCTAGACAAGTCATCCAGTTCTTTGGTGAGCAAAGGGAGTTTATCCTCCCAAGTCTCATTTCCAAATAACTTGTCATTCTGCTTCATGATTGCTCCAAGGTATTTAGCAACTTGCTCTTCAGTGACATACTCATCCTCTTCAAAGGAAGAATACTCATCAGAGCTCACGAATGGCAGAAGTAAGTCCAATGGAATCTCTATGGTCTCATTTTGAGCTTTAGATTCCCATGGTTCCTCATTGGGGAACTCATTGGAGGCCAGTGGACGTCCATTGAGGTCTTCCTCAGTGGCGTTCACTGCCTCCCCTTCCTCCCAAAATTCGGCCATGTTGATGGCCTTGCA
>NC_029776.3:59537340-59537520 GCF_000817695.3 Arachis duranensis | reverse complement strand
TGACCTTGTTTCAGTCATGAAACTTTGAGTGGTTTTGATTAGATCAGAGACCATGGTTGCTAAGTCAGAGTTATTCTACTTAGAACTCTCTGTCTATTGCTGAGAAGATGATGGAAAAGGCTTGCTATTGCTAAACCTGTTTCTTCCACCATTATTGTTGTTGAAACCTTGTTGAGGTCT
>NC_029776.3:59536232-59536786 GCF_000817695.3 Arachis duranensis | reverse complement strand
TGGAAGTCCATGGAACTTGCAATTCTGTTGCATTAGAGAAACTAATTGAGGCTTAAGCTCAAAGTTGTTTGCTCCAATGGCAGGGATAGAGATGCTTCTCCCATAGAAGTCGGGAGTAGGTGCAGTAAAGTCACCCAGCACCTTCCTTGCATTGTTGGCATTGTTGTTGTTTTCGGCTGCCATGGTTTCTTTTTCTTTGAAGATTTCTGTTAGGTCCTCTACAGAGAGTTGTGCCTTAGCTTCTCTTAACTTTCGCTTCAAGGTCCTTTCAGGTTCAGGATCAGCCTCAACAAGAATGCTTTTGTCTTTGCTCCTGCTCATATGAAAGAGAAGAGAACAAGAAAATGTGGAATCCTCTATGTCACAGTATAGAGATTCCGTGAGGTGTCAGAGGAAAAGAAAAATGGAAGACAGAAGTAGAAAATTCGAACTTATCAAAGAGGATGGAGTTCGAATTTTGCATCAAGGAATAGTGTTAGTTCATAAATAGAAGGATGTGAGAAGAAGGGAAGTAATTTTCAAAAATTAAGTAAAAGATTTTGAAAACATTTTGA
>NC_029776.3:59534539-59536048 GCF_000817695.3 Arachis duranensis | reverse complement strand
TAAAAAAAGATGTGATTGAGAAGATATGATTTGAAAAACATTTTAAAAAAGATTTGATTTTGAAAATTAATAACTTGCCTAACAAGAAAAGATATGATTCAAACATTAAACCTCTCTCAACAGAAAAGGCAACATACTTTAAATGTTGAATCAAATCATTGATTGATAGCAAGTATCTTTGAAAATGGAAAGAAATTGAATTTGAAAAAGATTTAATTGAAAAGATTTGATTTGAAAAGGATTTGATTTTGAAAAACTTTGAAAACCTGAAAAAAAATTTGATTTGAAAACAGAATCTTCCCTCTTGTGCCATCCTGGCGTTAAACGCCCAGAATGGTGCACATTTTGGCGTTTAACGCCCAAAACTCTACCCTTTTGGGCGTTAAACGCCCAGCCAGGCACCCTGGCTGGCGTTTAAACGCCAGTTTGCCTTCTTCACTTGGCGTTTTGAACGCCCAGCTTTTTCTGTGCAATTCCTCTGCTGTATGTTCTGAATCTCCAATTCTCTGTATTATTGACTTGAAAAGACACAAATTAAAAATATTTTTGGATTTTTAATAATAAGGAATAATCAAAATGCAACTAAAATCAAATAACAATGCATGCAAGACACCAAACTTAGGAGTTTGTATACTACTGACACTAATGAGAATGCACATGAGACACATAAACACTCAAGTCAAGAGAATTCAAAGATCAGAGTAAGAAATTATCAAGAATAACTTGAAGATCCTTAAGACACATGAATGAATGCATGCAATTGACACCAAACATAAAATGAAACACTAGACTCAAACAAAAAATATTTTTGGATTTTATGATTTTGTAAAATTTTTTTGGATTTTTCGAAAATTAAGTGGAAAAAGGTATCAAAATTCTTAATGAGAATTCTAGGAATCATGCAATGTTTAGTCTAAGACGCCGGTCCAGGAATTAGACATGGCTTCACAGCCAGCCAAGCTTTTAAAGAAAGCTTCGGTCCAAAACACTAGACATGGCCAATGGCTAGCCAAGCCTTAGCAGATCACTGCTCCAACAGCAAGATTGATAGAAATCAACAAGCTCTTGTGATGATAAGTTGAAACCTCGGTCCAATGAAATTAGACATGGCTTCACAGCCAGCCAGATTTCAACAGATCATCATGAAACACTAGAATTCATCTTCAAGAATTCTGAAAAAAAAAATACCTAATCTAAGCAACAAGATGAACCGTCAGTTGTCTATACTCGAACAATCCCTGGCAACGGCGCCAAAAACTTGGTGCACGAAATTGTGATCACTACTTTTCACAAATCAAATAATCCCCGGTAATGAATCCAAAAACTTGGTGTTCAATACCATGGCATAAACACAACTTCGCACAACTAACCAGCAAGTGTACTGGGTCATCCAAGTAATAAACCTTACGCGAGTAAGGGTCGATCCCACAGAGACTGTTGGTATGAAGCAAGCTATGGTCACCTTGTAAATCTCAGTCAGGCAAACTCAAATGGGTATGGTGATAAACG
>NC_029776.3:59527241-59533831 GCF_000817695.3 Arachis duranensis | reverse complement strand
GTGCCAGTTCTGGCGTTTAACGCTGGGATTTCTGAGGGTGACTTTGTACGCCGGTTTGGGCCATCAAATCTTTGGCAAAGTATGGACTATCATATATTGCTGGAAAGCCCAGGATGTCTACTTTCCAACGCCGTTGAGAGCGCGCCAATTGGTCTTCTGTAGCTCCAGAAAATCCACTTCGAGTGCAGAGAGGTCAGAATCCAACAACATCTGCAGTCCTTTTCAGTCTCTGAATCAGATTTTTGCTCAGGTCCCTCAATTTCTGCCAGAAAATACCTGAAATCACAGAAAAACACACAAACTCATAGTAAAGTCCAGAAAAGTGAATTTTAACTAAAAACTAATAAAAATATACTAAAAACTAACTAGATCATACTAAAAACATACTAAAAACAATGCCAAAAAGCGTACAAATTATCCGCTCATCAGGCTCCATCTAGTGTTTTTGATGCATAGGCTATGACATATGGATTCTTACCCTCGCGTTGTGCTAACGCGGCTCGCACCCCATGGTTTGAAGCATCGCACATTATTTCAAACGGCCGACTCTGGCCCTCTTACCATAGGAGCTTGTGTCAATGCCACTTTAAGCTTGTCGTAGGCTTCCATGCATTCTTTGCTTAGATCAAACTCAATGTCCTTTTGCAATAGGCGAGAGAGAGGCAATGCTACTTTGCTAAAGTCCTTGATAAATCTTCGGTAAAATCCTGCATGTCCAAGGAACGAACGGACTTCCCTCTCGGAGGAGGGGTAAGGCAAGCTAGATATAACATTGATTTTTGCCGGATCTACGGAAATACCTTCCTTAGAAACAATATGGCCTAAGACAATGCCTTGCCTAACCATGAAATGGCATTTTTCAAAATTTAAGACAAAGTTTGACTTAGTGCATCTTTCCAAGACTTTTGGAAGATTATCCAAGCAATGATCAAAAGAATCACCATACACGCTGAAATCATCCATGAAAACTTCCATGCATTGCTCTAGAAGATTCGCAAATATGCTCATCACGCACCTTTGGAAAGATGCTGGTGCATTGCATAAGCCGAATGGCATACGCTTATAGGCATAAGTTCCAAAGGGGCAAGTAAATGATGTTTTTTCTTGGTCTTCTAGAGCAATGTGTATTTGGAAGTACCCCAAATAACCATCTAGAAAACAATAATGAGATTTACCGGCTAATCGATCAAGCATTTGGTCAAAAAATGGTAGTGGGAAATGATCTTTTCTAGTGGCCGCATTCAACTTTCAGTAGTCTATGCACACCCTCCAAGAGTTTTGCACCCTTGTTGCTATAAGTTATCCGCTCTCATTCTTGATAGTGGTCACCCCGGATTTCTTTGGCACCACTTGGACCGGGCTCACCCATTCACTATCCGAAATGGGGTAGATGATGTCCGCTTCTAATAGTCGGGTGACCTCTTTTTTCACAACCTCTAGAATGGTGAGATTGAGTCATCTTTGAGGTTGTCGAATGGGTCTAGCTCCTTATTCGAGGAATATTCGATGCTCGCATACTTGGGGCTTATTCCGACTAGATCCGCCAAACTCCACCCTATGGCCCTTTTGTTCTTCCTCAAGATACATAGCAACTTTTCTTTTTGTTGAGGATTTAGTTCCTTTGTAATAATCACGGGGAACTTGTGGGCTTCATCAAGATATGAGTACTTTAGGTGGGGTGGTAGTGGCTTTAATTCTACCTTTTGTTCTTCGCTTGAGGTTTGAACTTCTGGATGACACGGATGGGGTGATGCGTTCGCTTCGCTTGGATTTTCACTTGTGTCTTCAATCATATGCTTCTCATCTAACTTTGCAAGATGCACTTCAGCCACAATGTTATCAATTAGGTCACACTGGAATAGAGAATGATTCTCCGGTGGATATTTCATTGCTTCTTCTAGGCTAAAACTCACGACTCTCCCATCTATTTCAAACGAGTAGGTTCCCGAGTAGGCATCTAACTTGAATCTAGAGGTCCTCAAAAATGGTCTCCCAAGTAGAATAGATGATGCCCTCTCGGACTCGCTTGATGGCATCTCAAGAACATAGAAATCAATCAGAAACACCAACCCTTTTATATTTACCAGTACATCTTCCGCAACACCCGTCACGGTTATGATGCTTTTGTCTGCTAAAACAAATCTTTCCGTCGACCTCTTCAATGGTGGTAGCCTCAATATACGGTAGACGGAGAGGGGCATAACACTAACACATGCACCGAGGTCACACGTACAATCTAGAAATTGTACCCCATTTACGGTGCAAGTGACCATGCATGGGCCCGGATCATCACACTTCTCGGGCAATGCTCCCATTAAAGCGAAAATAGAACTCTCCAATAGAATGGCCTCTAGCTCAAGAATTCTATCCTTATTCATGTATAAATCTTTAAGGAACTTTGCATATTTAGGTACTTGATGGATAGCATCAAAGAGGGGGATGGTTACCTCAACTTTCTTGAACATTTCTATCATTTTGGGGTCGAGTTCCATGCGCTTCCTAGCTTTCTTTGCAAGTGTCAGAAATGGGATTGGTTGAGCGATTTCTTCTTCCACGACTCTCTTATTATTTTTGGTGACCTCACTTGTTGGTTGGGTTACTTCATCCTCAACTATGGCTTGTGCTTCTTCCTCCTCTTCTATTTCTTCTATCTCGATTCCTTCTTCCTCTTGAGTAATTGTGATCGAACTTGGGTCCTTTACCTTCTTCTCTTTTAATTGAGTCCCGGATCTCAAGGTAATGGCATTAATGCCACCTTTGGAATTGGGTTGAGGTTGAGAGGGAATGGCACTAGAATTTGGAGCTTGAGGAGTTGAATTGGAGGGTTAGTCCATGCGTGCAAGAAGAGCTTGTAGTGTAGATGTAAGACCGGTAAGGCCGGAAGCAAGTGTGGTTGGAGCCCTTTTTGGCTTTAAAGGATAGTCCGGAGTGTATCATCTTAATTGGAAGAAGTGGAAGGGTATATGATTTGAGGGGCTTGTGGTTGGTTGGGTGGTGGTCGTTGATGTGGTGGTTGATAGGTTTGGTAATTTTTTCCTTGATTTTGTTGGGTGTATGATTGTTTTGGGGGTGTGGTTAGCTTTGTGAGTTGTTGTAATTCCATCTTTAATTGCCTCCATTGTTGTTGTTGTCTCTACCTCCTTGTTGGTAATTGTCCCTCCATTGGTTGGAGTTGTCCTCCAATTTTGATTAGAATTGTGAACGGATGGACAGTTAGTGCCTTCTTCGAATGACGGCTCAAAATTTGCTTCGGGTAAGGTTGGTGAATTGGTAGGAATTTTCCACCTTCCCCAAAAGTTAACCGCCTCCGAGCTTGCCTAAAGTGAAGCAAAGTCTGTTCAATTTTCCATATCAAATGTGGCTAAGCTCGGATTCGGTTATGAACACGTCATGTAATGAGGGGAGTGTAAAGCTCATGGTAACAAGTGGAATTAGTCAATTGAACAAAGAAGTAATAAAGAGAAAATGCAAATATGTACATATACACATATCTACACTAAGCAATAACATGGCACACATATGCAACTCCCCGGCAATGGTGCCATTTTGATAAATGAAATTTTGTACGTCGATATAGAATTCAATAGTGAATACAATCATGAGTATAGTCTAATCGACACTCAAATCCCACATTAAACAATTCTACAATCTACAATCAAGAGTATTAATCTCCCGAGTCATCCTCCCTTGAAATTGCTAAAGAATGCATGGTGCACGAAATTGTGATCATCAATGGCGCCATCAACATGGTACGCTCAATTGCAATCTCAACTCTTTATCACAACTTTGCACAACTAACCAACAAGTGCACTGGGTTGTCCAAGTAATAAACCTTACGCGAGTAAGGGTCGATCCCACGGAGATTGTTGGTGTGAAGCAAGCTATGGTCATCTTGTAAATCTCAGTCAGGCATATTCAAATGGTTATGGATGATTTATGAATAAAGCATAAAATAAAGATACAGATACTTATGTAATTCATTGGTGAGAATTTCAGATAAGCGTATAGAGATGCTCAGTCCCTTCCTTCTCTCTGCTTTCCTACTGTCTTCATCCAATCCTTCTTACTCCTTTCCATGGCAAGCTGTATGTTGGGCATCACTGTTGTCAGTGGCTACAATCCCGTCCTCTCAGTGAAAATGTTCAACGCACCCTGTCACGGCACGGCTAATCATCTGTCGATTGAGATAAACATTCAAGCCTTGTTTGCTTGTAGAACAGAAGTGGTTGTCAGGCACTCGTTCATAAGTGAGAATGATGATGAGTGTCACATAATCATCACATTCATCATGTTTTTGGATGCAAATGAATATCTTAGAACAAGAATAAGCTGAATTGAATAGAAGAACAATAGTAATTGCATTAATACTCGAGGTACAGCAGAGCTCCACACCTTAATCTATGGTGTGTAGAAACTCCACCATTGAAAATACATAAGAACATGGTCTAGGCATGGCCGTGAGGCCAGCCCCCATGATCTAAGAACTAAACGTCCAAAGATGAAAATACAATAGCAAAAGGTTCTATTTGTAGAGAACTAGTAGCCTAGGGTTTACAGAGATGAGTAAATGACATAAAAATCCACTTTCGGGCCCACTTGGTGTGTGCTTGGGCTGAGCATTAAAGCTTTCATGTGTAGAGACTTTTCTTGGAGTTAAACGCCAGCTTTTGTGCCATTTTGGGCATTTAACTCCCATTCTTGTGCCAGTTCCGACGTTTAATGCTGGGCAGTTTTGAGCTGATTTGGAACGCCAGTTTGGGCCATCAAATCTCGGGCAAAGTATGAGCTATTATTTATTGCTGGAAAGCCCAGGATGTCTACTTTCCAACGCCGTTGTGAGCGCCAATTGGGCTTCTGTAGCTCCAGAAAATCCACTTCGAGTGCAGGGAGGTCAGAATCCAACAGCATCTGCATTCCTTTTCAGTCTCTGAATCAGATTTTTGCTCATGTCCCTCAATTTCAGCCAGAAAATACCTGAAATCACAGAAAAACACGCAAACTCATAGTAAATCCAGAAAAGTGAATTTTAACTAAAAACTAATAAAAATATAATAAAAACTAACTAAAACATACTAAAAGTATACTAAAAACAATGCCAAAAAGCGTATAAATTATCCGCTCATCACAACACCAAACTTAAATTGTTGCTTGTCCCCAAGCAACTGAAAATCAAATAAGATAAAGAGAAGAGAATATGTAATGAATTCCAAAAACATCTATGAAGATCAGTATTAATTAGATGAGCGGGGCTTTTAGCTTTTTGCCTCTGAACAGTTTTGGCATCTCACTCTATCCTTTGAAGTTCAGAATGATTGGCTTCTATAGGAACTCAGAATCCAGATTGTGTTATTGATTCTCCTAGTTAAGTATGATGATTCTTGAACACAACTACTTTATGAGTCTTGGCCGTGGCCCAAAGCACTCTGTCTTCTAGTATTACCACCGGATACATACATGCCACAGACATATAATTGGCTGAACCTTCTCAGATTGTGACTCAGCTTTGCTAGAGTCCCCAATTAGAGGTGTCCAAGGTTCTTAAGCACACTATTTTTGCCTTGGATCACAACTTTATTATTTTTTTTCTTTTCTTTTTTTTTGTTTTTCTCTTCTCTTTTTTTTTTGAATATTCACTGCTTTTTCTTGCTTCAAGAATCATATTTATGATTTTTCAGATCCTCAGTAACATGTCTCCTTTTTCATCATTCTTTCAAGAGCCAACATTCATGATGAACAACAAATTCAAAAGACATATGCACTGTTTAAGCATACATTCAGAAAACAAAAGTATTGCCACCACATCAAAATAATTAAATCAATATAATTAATCTGTTATAAAATTCAAAATTCTTGCAATTCTTCTCTTTTACAATTAAGAACAATTTTTTCATTTAAGAAAGGTGATGGATTCATAGGACATTCATAACTTTAAGGCATAGATACTAAGACACTAATGATCATGTAATAAGACACAAACATGGATAACATAAGCATAAAATTCGAAAAACAGGAAAATAAGGAACAAGGAAATTAAAGAATGGGTCCACCTTAGTGATGGCGGCTTGTTCTTTCTCTTGAAGATATTATGGAGTGCTTGAGCTCCTCAATGTCTCTTCCTTGCCTTTGTTGCTCCTCTCTCATGATTCTTTATCTTCTCTAATTTCATGGAGGAGGATGGAATGTTCTTGGTGCTCCACCCTTAGTTGTCCCATGTTGGAACTCAATTCTCCTAGGGAGGTGTTGATTTGCTCCCAATATTTTTGTGGAGGAAAGTGCATCCCTTGAGGCATCTCAGGGATTTCATGATGAGGAATCTCTTCATGTCCATGAGTGGGATCTCTTGTTTGCTCCCTCATTTTCTTAGTGGTATCCATGAGGACTTGGTCCAACCTTTGATTAAAGTTGACCTTTTTGAATTTGAAAAGGGACCTCGATGATCACCTTCTTCTTGGCCACAACTTCATAGAAGTGGTCTTGATGCACCCTTGAGATGAATCTCTCCGTCTCCCATGACTCGGAGGTGGAAGCTTTTGCCTTCCCTTTCCTCTTTCTAGAGGTTTCTCCGGCCTTAGGTGCCATAAATGGTTATG
>NC_029776.3:59509253-59527099 GCF_000817695.3 Arachis duranensis | reverse complement strand
GATGGAGGTGGCTTTGTGGTTCGGCCAAAGGGGGAGAAGTAGTGATTAGGGTGTGTGAAAATGAAGGAGTGAAGATGGGTTTATATAGGGGTGGAGAGAGGGGTAGGGTTCAGCTATGGGAGGGTGGGTTTGGGAGGGAAAGTGATTTGAATTTGAATGGTGAGGTAGGTGGGATTTTGTGAAGGATGGATGTGAGTGGTGAAGAGAAAGTTGGGATTTGATAGGTGAAGGGTTTTTGGGGAAGAGGTGTTGAGGTGATTGGTGAATGGGTGAAGAAGAAGAGAGAGGGTGGTGGGGTAGGTGGGGATCCTGTGGGGTCCACAGATCCTGAGGTGTCAAGGAAAATTCATCCCTGCACCAAGTGGCGAGCAAAAGTGCTCTTTATGCCAATTCTGGCGTTAAACGCCGGGCTGGTGCCCATTTCTGGCATTTAACGCCAGCTTCTTGCCCTTTTCTGGCATTTAACGACAGTCTGGTGCCCCTTTCTGGCGTTAAACGCCCAGAATGGTGCCAGACTGGGCATTAAACGCCCATTTGATGCCCTTACTGGCGTTTAAACGGCAGCAAGATCTTCCTCCAGGGTGTGCTGTTTTTCTTTATGTTTTTTATTCTGTTTTTGCTTTTTCAATTGATTTTGTGACTTCCCATGATCATCAACCTACAGAAAACATGAAATAACAAAGCAATGTTGGAACCTCCCAACACCCAACTTAGAGTTTGAATGTGGGGGTTTAACACCAAACGTAGAAGTTGGTTGTGGCCTCCCAACACCAAACTTAGAGTTTGACTGTGGGGGCTCTGTTTGACTCTATTTTGAGAGAAGTTCTTCATGCTTCCTCTCCATGGTGAGAGAGGGATATCCTTGAGCCTTAAACACAAAGGATTCTTCATTCACTTGAATGATCAATTCTCCTCTGTCAACATCAATCACAGCCTTTGCTATGGCTAGGAAGGGTCTGCCAAGGATGACAGATTCATCCATGCACTTCCCAGTCTCTAGGACTATGAAATCAGTAGGGATGTAATGGTCTTCAATCTTTACCAGAACATCCTCTACAAGTCCATAAGCTTGTTTTCTTGAGTTGTCTGCCATCTCTAGTGAGATTCTTGCAGCTTGCACCTCAAAGATCCCTAGCTTCTCCATTACAGAGAGAGGTATAAGGTTTATACTTAACCCTAGGTCACACAGAGCCTTCTTAAAGGTCATGGTGCCTATGATACAAGGTATTGAAAACTTCCCAGGATCCTGTCTCTTTTGAGGTAATTTCTGCCTAGACAAGTCATCCAGTTCTTTGGTGAGCAAAGCGGGTTCATCCTCCCAAGTCTCATTACCAAATAACTTGTCATTTAGCTTCATGTTTGCTCCAAGGTACTTGGCAACTTGCTCTTCAGTGACATATTCATCCTCTTCAGAGGAAGAATACTCATCAGAGCTCATGAATGGCAGAAGTAAATCCAATGAGATCTCTATGGTCTCAGAGTGAGCTTCAGATTCCCATGATTCCTCATTAGGGAACTCATTGGAGGCTAGTGGGCGTCCATTGAGGTCTTTCTCAGTGGCGTTCACTGCCTCTTCCTCCTCTCCAAATTCGGCCATGTTGATGGCCTTGCACTCTCCTTTTAGATTTTCTTCTGTATTGCTTGGAAGAGTACTAGGAGGGAGTTCAGTAATTTTCTTGCTCACCTGTCCCACTTGTGCCTCCAAGTTTCTAATGGTGGACCTTGTTTCAGTCATGAAACTTTGAGTGGTTTTGATTAGATTAGAGACCATGGTTGCTAAGTCAGAGTGGCTCTGTTTAGAATTCTCTGTCTGTTGCTGAGAAGATGATGAAAAGGCTTGCCATTGCTAAACCTGTTTTTTCCACCATTATTGTTGTTGAAACCTTGTTGAGGTCTCTGTTGATCCTTCCATGAGAGATTTGGATGATTTCTCCATGAAAAATTATAGGTGTTTCCATAGGGTTCTCCCATGTAATTCACCTCTTCCATTGAAGGGATCTCAGGATCATAAGCTTCTTCTTCAGATGAAGCATCCTTAGTACTGCCTGGTGCAGCTTGCATTCCAGACAGACTTTGAGAAATCATATTGACTTGCTGAGTCAATATTTTGTTCTGAGCCAATATGGCATTCAGAGTATCAATCTCAAGAATTCAGAGTAAGGGTCGATCCCACGGAGATTGTTGGTATGAAGCAAGCTATGGTCATCTTGTAAATCTCAGTCAGGCATATTCAAATGGTTATGGATGATTTATGAATAAAGCATAAAATAAAGATACAGATACTTATGTAATTCATTGGTGAGAATTTCAAATAAGCGTATGGAGATGCTCTGTCCCTTCCGTCTCTCTGCTTTCCTACTGTCTTCATCCAATCCTTCTTACTCCTTTCCATGGCAAGCTATATCTTGGGCATCACCGTTGTCAGTGGCTACAATCTCGTCCTCTCAATGAAAATGTTCAACGCACCCTGTCACGGCATGGCTAATCATCTGTCGGTTCTCAATCAGGTTGGAATAGAATCCATTGATTCTTTTGCATCTGTCACTAACACCCAGCCTTCAGGAGTTTGAAGCTCATCACAGTCATTCAATCATTGAATCCTACTCAGAATACCACAGACAAGGTTTAGACCTTCCGGATTCTCTTAAATGCCACCATCAATTCTAGCTTATACCACGAAGATTCCGATTAAGGGATCCAAGAGAAAAACATTCAAGCCTTGTTTGCTTGTAGAACAGAAGTGGTTGTCAGGCACCCGTTCATAAGTGAGAATGATGATGAGTGTTACATAATCATCGCATTCATCATGTTTTTGGGTGCAAATGAATATCTTAGAACAAGAATAAGCTGAATTGAATAGAAGAACAATAGTAATTGCATTAATACTCGAGGTACAACAGAGCTCCACACCTTAATCTATGGTGTGTAGAAACTCCACCGTTGAAAATACATAAGAACAAGGCCTAGGCATGGCCGTGAGGCCAGCCCCCATGATCTAAGAACTAAACATCCAAAGATGAAAATACAATAGCAAAAGGTTCTATTTGTAGAGAACTAGTAGCCTAGGGTTTACAGAGATGAGTAAATGACATAAAAATCCACTTCCGGGCCCACTTGGTGTGTGCTTGGGCTGAGCATTGAAGCTTTCATGGGTAGAGTCTTTTCTTGGAGTTAAACACCAGCTTTTGTGCCAGTTTGGGCGTTTAACTCCCATTCTTGTGCCAGTTCCGGCGTTTAACGCCGGACAGTTTTGAGCTGATTTGGAACACCAATTTGGGCCATCAAATCTCGGGCAAAGTATGGGCTATTATTCATTGCTGGAAAGCCCAGAATGTCTACTTTCCAACGTCGTTGAGAGCGCGCCAATTGGGCTTCTGTAGCTCTAGAAAATCCACTTCGAGTGCAGGGTGGTCAGAATCCAACAGCATCTGCAGTCTTTTTCAGTCTCTGAATAAGATTTTTGCTAAGGTCCCTCAATTTCAGCCAGAAAATACCTGAAATCACAGAAAAACATACAAACTCATAGTAAAGTCCAGAAAAGTGAATTTTAACTAAAAGCTAATAAAAATATAATAAAAACTAACTAAAATATACTAAAAATATACTAAAAACAATGCCAAAAAGTGTATAAATTATCCACTCATCAATGCATGTTATTGATTAGGAAGCTTTTGTTGTGATTTTTGAAGATCGATGTACTAATTCAAGCTAGCAAAAGTGGATGACAAACAATCAATATTAAGAGACTTGGCCTAGGATTAGCATTGGGAATTCTATCACTATGATTTCCTTCAATGATGATAACAATTAAGTCTTGCTCCACTTAGTTGACCTTTAATTATAGAGGAGAGTCAAGTGAAAGTGATTAGCTTGAGTCACAGGTTCTAGCTTCACCCTAAGGGAATCTAGCTTTAGTGCATCTCAAGCCAATTAGCAATCCTTAATTCTCAATCAACAATTGACATCCACTATTCAAATCTTCCTAATGGTTCAAACCCTAAGCCAAGTGAGAAACTTTTACTCCATAACTAGTGTTGGCATTTTATCAAACATTTGGTGAGCATTCATAAGAGGCATTATGAAGTTGAAATAGAGAATTGAATTCAAGAGACCTAAATCACACAATTATCTACAATTGAATAATTGTAAGTAATGGATATGAAAGTACCTCAATTCACTAGTTTCAAATCCAAGTAACAAAGGCAAAGCTAGATCCAAAGTGAGAGAATCAAAGAACACTAATTGAGAATATGAGAATAGTAGATCTACTAATTGCATCAAAATAAAAGTGTATTACAATGGATCTCACCAAGAAAAATCAAAGGAGAATTGTAGTGGAAAATGTAGAGAATGAAATCCTTGAGAGAGGTTGGAGGTTCTCTCTCTACCCAAAATGTAACCAACTCTAAGAAAATATCTAAGAACATGCAAAATGAGTCAAAAGTCCCTTAACCATTCAATCCTTTGCCCTCTTAATCTTTTCCCGCCAAAACTTTTCCCCAAAATAGGGTCTCCAACTGCCTCCACGCTTTGGTCACGTGCTCTCTTAAAAAATCATACACGCGCTCCTGGGGCAATTACAATCCGCGCACAGGCGTAATCTGCGTGGACGCATCCATGAGGATCAAGACTTAGCCGCTACACGCGCCGGCTTGTAGCCTAGCTCCTAGCATTGGCTCTGGTGGTGCAGATCTGCGCGGACGCGCCATGTGCGCGCACGCGTCGATGCTGAAGTTTCCAAAGCCCACTTTTCCATGCTCTTTTCCTTTATGCATGCTCCCATTCTCCCCTCCGAGTCATCCGTGCCCTATAAACTCTGAAATCACTTAACACACGGATCACGGTATCGAATGGTACTAGAGAAGGATTATCAATATATCTAATTTAGTGCAAAAGAAGCATGTTTTCATCCATGAGACAAAATTGGGAAAGGAACACAAAATCATGCATTTTCATATGAATAAGTACGTAGGATCATTGATAAAACCCTTGAAATCAGTACAAGATAAACTCTAAAAATGGGGTTTATCACCTACCTCCAAATTCAAAATCCTTTCCCTCCCAAACCCAACCCCAAATACACGAACCTACCCTTCCCCCCACTCCTATATAATCCTCTCATCCCTCCTTCAATTTCACACATCACAAACACCTTATACTACCTTGGCCAAATTCACATTCCACCCTCCATCTCCTCCATTTTCTTCTTCTTCCCCTTCTTTCTTTCTTCTTTTGCTTGAGGACGAGCAAACCTTTTAAGTTTGGTGTGATAAAAGCATTACTTTTTGTTTTTCCATAACCATTTATGGCACCTAAGGCCGGAGAAACCTCTAGAAAGTGGAAAGGAAAGGCAAAAGCTTCCACCTTCAAGTCATGAGAGATGGAGAGATTCATCTCAAATGTCTATCAAGACCACTTCTATGAAGTTATGGCCAAGAAGAAGGTGATCCCTGAGGTCCCTTTCATGCTCAAAAGGAATGAGTATCCAAAGATTTGACATGAGATCTAAAGAAGAGGTTGGGAAGTTCTCACCAACCCCATTCAACAAGTCAGAATCTTAATGGTTCAAGAGTTATATGAAAATGCATGGATCACTAGGAACCATGATCAAAGTATGAACCCAAATCCAAAAAATTGGCTTACAATGGTTTAGGGGAAATACTTAGATTTTAGTCCAAAAAATGTAAGGTTGGTTTTCAACTTGCCTTGATGCAAGAAAACGCACGCCCTTACACTAGAAGGGTCAACCTTGATCAAAGCTTGGACCAAGTCTTCATGGACATATGTGTAGAAGGAGCTCAATGGAAAAGAGACTCAAGAGGCAAGCCGGTTCAATTGAGAAGACTGGACCTTAAGCCTGTGGCTAGAGGATGGTTGGAGTTCATCCAACGCTCTATCATTCCTACTAGCAACCGATCTGAAGTAACTGTGGATCGGGCCATCATGATCCATAGTATCATGATTGGGGAGGAAGTGGAAGTTTATGAGATCATACCTCTAGAACTATACAAGGTGGCTGACAAGACCTCCACTTTGGCAAGTTTATCCTTTCCTCATCTCATTTGTCACCTATGCAGTTTAGCTGGAATTTTCATAGAGGAAGACATCACCATTGAAGAGGACAATCCCATCACTAAGAAAAGGATGGAGTAAACAAGAGAGCCCACTCATGGACCTCAACAAGATCATGAGGAAATTCCTCATGAAATCCCTGAGATGCCTCAAGGTATGCACTTTCCTCCACACAACTATTGGGAGCAACTCAACACCTCTTTGGAAGGCTTGAGTTACAACATGGACCAACTAAGGGTGGAGCACCAAGAGCACTCCATCATTCTCCATGAAATTAGAGAAGATCAAAGAACCATGAGGGAGGAGCAACAAAGGCAAGGAAGAGACATAGAGGAGCTCAAAAGCGCCATTGGTTCTTCAAGAGGAAGAAGACGCCACCCTCACTAAGGTGGACCCGTTCCTTAATCGCCTTGTCTATTTGTCTTTCTGTTTTCAGATTTGAGCTTTATGTTTTACTATGTTTTTTGTCTTTACTACATGATCATTAGTGTCTAGTGTCTATGTCTTAAAGCTATGAATAATTCCATGAATCCTTCACCTTTGTTAAATGAAAAAAAATGTTCCTAATTACAAAAGAACAAGAAGTACATGAATTTCAAATTTTATCTTGAAATTAGTTTAATTATTTTGATGTGGTGGCAATACTTTTTATTTTCTAAATGAATACTTGAACAGTGCATATTTTTGATAGTGAAGTTTATGAATGTTAAAATTGTTGGCTCTTGAAAGAATGATGAACAAAGAAAAATGTTATTGATAATCTGAAAAATCATGAAATTGATTCTTGAAGCAAGGAAAAGCAGTGAATAACAAAGCTTGCGAAAAAAATGGCAAAAAAGAAAAAGAAAGAAAAAGAAAAAGCAAGCAGAAAAATCCAATAGCCCTTTAAACCAAAAGGCAAGGGTAAAGAGGATCCAAGGCTTTGAGCATTAATGGATAGGAGGGCCTAAAGGAAGAAAATCCTGGCGTAAGCGGCTAAATCAAGCTGTCCCTAACCATGTGCTTGTGGCATGAAGGTCCAAGTGAAAAGCTTGAGACTGAGTGGTTAAAGTCGTGATCCAAAGCAAAAAGAGTGTGCTTAAGAACTCTGGACACCTCTTATTGGGGACTTTAGCAAAGCTAAGTCGCAATCTGAAAAGGTTCACCCAGTTATGTGTCTGTGGCATTTATGTATCCGGTGGTAATACTGGAAAACAAAGTGCTTAGGGCCACGGCCAAGACTCATAAAGTAGTTGTGTTCAAGAATCAACATACTGAACTAGGAGAATGAATAACACAATCTAAATTCTGAATTCCTATAGATACCAATCATTCTGAATTTCAAAGGATAAAGTGAGATGCCAAAACTGTTCAGAAGCAAAAAGCTACTAGCCCCGCTCGTCTAATTAGAACTAAGTTTCACTGATATTGTGAGATTCATTGTATATTCTCTTCTTTTTATTCTATTTTGTTTTCAGTTACTTGGGGACAAGCAACAATTTAAGTTTGGAATTGTGATGAGCAGATAATTTATACGCTTTTTGGCATTACTTTTAGGAAGTTTTTAGTAGGATCTAGCTATTTTTTAGTATATTTTTATTAGTTTTTAAGCAAAATTCACATTTTTAGACTTTACTATGAGTATGTGTGTTTTTATGTGATTTCAGGTATTTTCTGGCTGAAATTAAGGGACCTGAGCAAAAATCTAATTTAGAGGCTGAAAAAGGACTGCAGATGTTGTTGGATTCTGACCTCCCTGAACTCGAAATGGATTTTTTGGAGCTACAGAAGCCCAATTGGTGCGCTCTCAATTACGTTGGAAAGTAAAGATTCTGGGCTTTCTAGCAATATATAATAGTTCATACTTTTTCTGATTTTTGACGATGCAAACTGGCGTTCAAATGCCAACTTCCAGCCCTATTCTGGCGTTAAATGCCAGAAACAGGATAAAAGCTAGAGTTAAATGCTGAAATTGGCATAAAAGCTGGCGTTTAACACCAAGAAAAGTCTCTACACATGAAAGCTTCAATGCTCAGTCCAAGCACACACCAAATGGGCCCGGAAGAAGATTTCTGCATCATTTACTTATTTCTGTAATCATAGTTACTAGTTCTCTATAATAAGACCTTTTACTACTATATTTTAAATCTTTTTGACATCTTTGGACGTTTAGTCCTTAGACCTAGGTTCCCTCTCTGGGGCAGAAACCAATGAATACTATTATCACCTATGTATTTTCAATGGTGGAGTTTCTACACCTCATAGATTAAGGTGTGGAGCTCTATTGTTCCTCGAGTATTAATGCAAAGTACTATTGTTATTCTATCCAATTCAAGCTTATTCTTAGTCCAAGATATTCATTCGCACACAAGAACATGATGAATGTGATGATCAAGTGACACTCATCACCATTCTCACTTATGAACATGTGCCTGACAAACACTTCCGTTCTACATGAAAACAAGCTTGAATGCATATCTCTTGGGTTTCTAATCAACGATTCACATCGTTTCCCCTCTGACAATGGGGCATCTGAATATGAGATTAGAACTTTGATGCAGGTGGAAACTTGTCTCTCAACATTGCCGAATTGTCGTCAAGTAAAACTCACAATAGAGTGAGGTCGAATCCCACAGAGATTAACGGATTAAGCAATCAATGGTTAATTGATTATCCAAGTTAGACGAATCATATTGGAATGATAAGTAGCAAGGAAATGTAAATGGCATAAAATTAAAGAAAGCAATAAAGTGCAGAGAAGTAAAATGGCAAGAAAAGTAAATGTAAGAACTAAAAATAAAATGAATATTGGGATCAAGAGATATTGCAATCCTCCAGATCAAGTTCATTCTCATCTTTTTCCTCAATCAATGCACTCATTGATCACCTTGACAATCTTAATTGATCGAATTACAATTCCTTGTAATTCAATCTCTCAAATCTTGATCAATAGCCAATTCCTTGGTCAATTGCTCATGAGAAGAGATGAAGTATGGTCACTGATTATACCACATGCATTTCCCAAATCAAGTATTGAGAGGATTATAGTCACATATCCATCCAAACCCAATTTGGTCCAACATGAGAAAGCATTTCTAGCATGATCTCTTCATTCCTCTTCCAAGGTTCCGAAGAGATCCAAGTATGAATAGCTTCTTTTCCGAGATAACTACCCAATTGAATGAAGATTGAAAGCTCTCTAGTAAAATCAAGAGAAAAGAAAGAAGAAGAAGAATAAGAATTACAATTGATCCATTGAATCACAATAGAGCTCTCTAACCCAATGAAAAGAGTTAGTTTATCATTGCTCTACCAAGATAGAAAAGAAAGAAAGTGCAGAAAAGTAAAGATGAAGATTAAAACTAAAATTGAAACTTCAAAATTCATAAATGAAAAGTACAAACTAGAATTAAACTACTACTAAGAAAAGAAAAGAAAAGAAAAGGAAGAAGAGTGGTTGAGGGGAGGGGTCCGAATACCCACTCCCCTTGGAGTGTGCTAATTCACAGAAGTTCGAATTGGTCTTCACTCTCTCCCGCTTCCTTCAATTTTCAAGATGCCTTCAATGTAAAAACTAAGGCCTTTATATAGGCTCTCCTAAATTACAAAATGAAATTAAAAGCAAATTACAGTTTAAATGAAAATTCCTATTCTAGATGCTTCTTGTGGGCTTGATTGGTTGACAATTGTGGGCTTGCTTGCTTGAGCTTTGAAGTGGACTTGAGAGAGAAGTGGATCAAGTTGAGGTCCAGGTGCTAAAGTTAGTGCTAAAGTTAGCCACACTAACTCTACAAGTGTGGCGTTAGTGCTCAAGTTAGTGTGGCTAACGTCACACTTGGTACCAGTTGGTGTTTTTGGGGCTTAAAAGATGCCTCTGGTTTGTGCTCCAATTTCATGCCCACTATAGAGTATTATATATCGTTGGAAAGCTCTGAATGTCATTTATCTAACGCAACTAAAATCACCTCAATTGGATCTCTGTAACTCAAGTTATGCTCCTTTCAAATGGACATGGTCGCTGGCATAGTCGCTAGCGTTATTGGAAAACTTGAGTGCCAATAACGCTAGCGATCAGGGCTTCATTATTTCCAATTTCTGAAGCTCAAACTTAGTATCCACCCCATACTATTATATATTTTTGGAAAGCCCTGGGTGTCTACTTTCCAATGCTTTTGGAAGCACATCATTTGGAGCTCTACAACTCGAGTTACCATTCTTGGAAGGAGAAGAGGTCAGTTGGCCTTACTACAGGTTGAGACCATGTTCATCTTTGCACTTTCGGGGCAGGTTTTCTCCCTTAAATTTAGTCTCCACCATGTAGTGCCATATATGCTTGGAAAGCTCTAGAATCCTACTTTCCAATGGCACTGGAATCACCTCATTTGGAGCTTTGTAGCTCAAGTTATGCGTGTTTGAAGAAGGCATGGTCAAGCTGCCAGGTGGGACTTTTTGCCCACGTTAACGTGGCTCATTGTGGCTTGTGTGGGCTCCTTCCAACGTTAGTGACAATGTTGGGTGTCACTAATGTTGGCGATCACCTTTCTTCTTCACGTTAACTCCCACGTTAACTAAGTTAACATGGGAGTTAACATGGCTTCTTGGGGATGGTGTGGGTTTCTTCCAATGTTAGTGATAATGTTTGGTGTCACTAACGTTGTCGACAACCTTGTTTCTTCACGTTAGCTTCTACGTTAACTAGGATAAGGTGGGAGTTATCGTGGCTCCTTTTGACTTGGCCAACGTTAGTGATAAAGTTGAATGTCACTAACGTTGGCGTTCCCTTTTCTTCTTAACGTTAGAGGCCACGTTAACTAAGTTAACGTGGCAACTAATGTGGCCACTTATGAGCTTGGTCCAACGTTAGTGATAATGTTAAGTGTCACTAACGTTGGCTCCATTTCCTTTCTTCAAAGTTAATGCCACTAACTTTTCTCACTAACGTTGGGGCTTTCCTTCCTTCCACGTTAGTGCCCACGTTAGTGTAACTAACGTAGCCACTAACGTGACTCTTCTCTTCTTCTTTTGGCCTAAAGTCAATCAAACAATGTGCATCAAAGTCTTGCTCTTAATCATAGGATCATGCATTACCCAATTTATCATATAATTCATGCATAATTCTCATGAAATCATTCAAAATTCACAATGTTTGTTTGAATCATGGTATGATTGCATTTTCAACCAAATACTTGCTTATTTTCTAAGAAAATGCATGAAACTACCCTAAAAACAGTAAAGAAAAGGTCAGTGAAACTTGCCAAAATGCCTTGGCATCACAACACCAAACTTAGCTTGCTTGTCCCTAAGCAAGTACTGGAACAAGAGAATGATGAATGGAATGCCAAGAGAAATGAGTCATTCTTGTGGAAGTCATGTCCCTGGTTTTATGGTGGTTTCATGCATAGAAACTTAGGTTCATTCCTGGCTTTCAGACCTTTATCATGTCCTAGAATACTTACTGTGATTGCATCCCATGAGACCTTTATTCACTGATCCTTATGTTGTTATTTCAGGGCTTATTTTTGACCTTAAGCTAAGTGTTCTGTAAGGGGGCAACTCTTTAAGGTAAGCTTTCAGCCAGTACTTCCGAACCAGTTGGTTCAAGGTGCTAGGTGTTGAGGCACCCCTAAGGACTTACTTGCTCAAGTCTCTCCCCCATACATACACACCACAGGCACATAGTTTATTTATTTTCTTTTCTTGAGACCTTGGTGTCCAGCACCTCTTTGGGTTACTAAATGCTCTGTAGTGATGGTTACTCTTGATATGGACTTTCAGCTGATAATTCCGAGTTAGTTAACCCAAGTTACCAGGTGATAAGGCACCCCTAAGAGCTTATTCATCCAAGTAGATCCCTCACACAGGAGCACCACAGACACATGCCTCAAGTTTAAAACCATTGGTGCCTAGCCTTATTGCTTACTCTTTTTCTTTTATTTTTCAACCTTTATTGTTCTTTCCCTTTTTCTTATTAGGATCTTCTTACTTAGCTAGTCTCATGGGGTGTGTTCAAAGCATAGGATTCCTGACAGATAGTTGTCCTCCCACCTTGTGGTTGAACCAACTTAGCTAACTTATGACTATACCATAAACTCATGAACTTATTCCATAGTATGAACTCCTCTCTGGTCTTTTGTAAAACACTCATTCTCTTTTTCATTTGATTCAAAGGGACAAGCATACAATTAAGTAAAGCAAGGATGCAGTGACATAAAGACTAGAAAACACAGCCTTAATCAATAAAAAGTTTAAAAGACAGAATTGACATGCTTATTTACAAGGAGCAAGCACACCTACATACAAAGAACTTAGAAGACAATCATGGAGTTGAATGTAATGGAAATAAGTAAGAGGAAAAATGAACTTTACCACCTTGTAGTTCATCTTTATTGTTGTTGCCCTTTTTCTCCTACTTTTCTCCCTTCCCACACCAATTTAAACTAATTGCTTGTCTTCAAGCAGCAAATAAAACAGTGGTGGTGGGGTCTATGATGGGTCATGAACGTTTTACATACTAAAATGTAAGTGATGTATGTGGTTAAGCAAGCAAAAATTAAGGATAACACCGCAAGCCTAAGAAGCAAAGGCATTATGATTATACAAACAAGTGGCATTGCTGGATACATTGCATAGAAAAATAAGTGGTACACCAAACTTAGTGTGATACTTTCTCTTAGAATTGATGCAAGTATCCAGAAAGATTGAAAACAGATTGTTGCAGGGCAACACCAAACTTAGAATGTGATCATATGCCAATTTTATTTGGAAAAAAAATCTAAGTAAAAGAACTGTTGTATTAATAACAAAATCACCAAGAGCCAGAGCTGTCACGAATAGGGGCTTCTTGGTGAGTCATTAACACAAACAGTTAGAGAGCATAGAAAATAAAGAACTAAAGCAATTGCATGAAATAAGCAAAACAAAAGAAAATATCTAATCTAGGTAATCAACCAACCGGTAGTTTGTTAATCATAATTAATCCCCGGCAACGGCGCCATAAACTTGATGCAGGTGGAAACTTGTCTCTCAACAAATCTCCCTTCGGCAAGTGTACCGAATTGTCGTCAAGTAAAACTCACAATAGAGTGAGGTCGAATCCCACAGAGATTAACGGATTAAGCAATCAATGGTTAATTGATTATCCTAGTTAGACGAATCATATTGGAGTGATAAGTAGCAAGGAAATGTAAATGGCATAAAAGTGAAGAAAGCAATAAAGTGCAGAGAAGTAAAATGGCAAGAAAAGTAAATGTAAGAAGTAAAAATAAAATGAACATTGGGATCAAGAGATATTGCAATCCTCCAGATCAAGTTCATTCTCATCTTCTTCCTCAATCAATGCACTCAATGATCTCCTTGGCAATCTTAATTGATCGAATTACAATTCCTTGTAATTCAATCTCTCAAATCTTAATCAATAGCCAATTCCTTGGTCAATTGCTCATGAGAAGAGATGAAGTATGGTCACTGATTATACCACATGCATTTCCCAAATCAAGTATTGAGAGGATTATAGTCACATATCCATCCAAACCCAATTTGGTCCATCATGAGAAAATATTTCTAGCATGATCTCTTCATTCCTCTTCCAAGGTTCCGAAGAGATCCAAGTATGAATAGCTTCTTTTCCAAGATAACTACTGTTCATACCCTGACCGAGCTCCCCAACTCGGCAAAGTTCAAAGGAGGTCCGACCTCAGCCTGAGGCCCACGCCTAAAGGTCGGACCTCGGAAACATAAAGCAAAGAAAGGCCCATCAAAAGGAACGCAGCCCAAAACACTAAAGGCCGAAAAGGCCTAGAAAAGGTGGTTCCACAAAGATAAAGATAAGACTCCCAAAAGATAAGATAAGATAAGAATATCTTATCCAGGGAAGATCACGGCCAACTATTATAAATACACTGGAGCACCCAGGTATAACTCATACTCTAATTCTACTCCATATCTGCTTGGACCCATGCTAACTTAAGCATCGGAGTGTCATTGCAGGTACAACCACCAACCACTCCACATATCAAGCTCGGGTCCCTAACCCCCACCTCGGGCCTCTCCAAGACAACCGAGCTACACGTTTCAGGTAACCCCCGGAACACTTTCAATATTCGCTCGACTAGACAAGTCACCCAACTAAAATTGCTCAATCCATCAATCCTTGTGGGATCGACCTCACTCTGGTGCGTTATTACTTGACGATTTGGTACAATTTCCAAAGGGGATTTGTGCTGTGAAAATTGCCGCGTCATCAGTAGATCTGAGCCACAATCCCAAGAGAAAGTGGAGTAACCACTACTGCTGCTTCTATCACGGCGGGTGTTTATAAGCTCAAGCTGGAGCAAGTGGAATAATTCACTACTGCTGCTACTAACTAGGTGTTACAATAATTGACCTAGAGCAAGTATGACGAACCACAATCCTTGCTACTGCCTAGGTATCTCAATCAAACATTCATTCAATCTGAAGTCAATCATCAATCATAATTCACCACTTTACAAGCTTTCTTCACTTCCAAGTTCACACTCCCTAAAGGTTCTCCCCTTTCACCAAGATTAAAACTAAGTATTAGGACCATAGAGAGTAAAAATAGAGGTTTAGAGGTTAGAAAATAGGTTGAAGTTCACTTTTTCATTAGAAATCATTTTTAGTCCATTTTTCAAACGGTGTAAATTTCTTGGACCCAATTTTTAATTAAAATAAGTTTGATAAAGTTTGAGGGTCTGGAAGCCAAGTTTTGGCCCGCTGAAGTTGGGTTAAAATCATATTTTTCAAAAATTTCCAAAACCTCTATTTTACCAATAGCCTCAAATCCAACCAATGTTTTACACTCCAAAACAACATTAAACCTATTCAACACAGTTTCCCAATTTTTCAATACCTTCTACCACATACCAACGCTCAATCTCAACAGTTCCATTCCAACAATTCTCAATCAAAATAATGTGATTCATCAATACCTCAACAATTATAACTCAAAGTCATCATCCTCAAAAATCATCATCACAAACTTATAGCAAACTCAATTTTTCACCAAAACCACTAACATTAGCAATTTCACAACATTCAACCTATCCTACAGTCAACTAGCCTATGTTTTCACGAAACGTTATTAATTATTTATGAGAAACCAAAAGCATACCTTGGCCGATTTCTCCCTAAGCTTGGAATGCCACAAATATCACCGTTCCACCAACGCCCAAGGCACCACACCCTCACCAAACAGAAAACCCAGCCTCCCAGTCCCAAAATCAAGCTTTCAATACCACTAATTTAGTTGAAACACATATAATCTAAACCAATACTAATTAATATCTCATAAAATCAACTTAGGGTTCATAATTATTAATTATTCACCTTACCATTGAAAATTTAGGACAAGACCTGGCAAGTCCACAAGGCTAATTTGATCCTAAACACAAAAATCACATAATCTCTCAAAATCAAAACTTCAGATTTTTTAAATTATGGGAAGAGTGGTTGAGTGAGAAACCACTAGATTCTTACCAAATTGTTAAATGGGTTTTGTAGAGATTATGAGAAGAATGCGTGGTCATTGACATCTCGTCAATCGGAGTTTTGGATTGAAGGTTACGTAGAAATGAAATTGAATCAAGGGTTTGAATGTTCTTGGCATGTAACTCTCTCTTCCTCATCGTGTTTCCTTGAAATGAGAAGGAAAAGAGCTTGCTTTAGTGTTTTATATGCTGGGTCATGGACCCAGTTTGGGTCCGGTCTAACCACTTTGGCCCGTTTGGTCTAGTTTTGGGCTAAAACCTTTAAAATTAGTGTTAAAATTCATGTTTTAATTTGTTTCTACTTCTTTAAACTATAAAATTAAATTTTATATTTTATTTAAATAAAAATTAATTTATTGGTTAATTATTTGCTATTTATCCGGGGTTTACAACGACCGTGGTCGACCCCCCGATCTCAAGCCAAAACTCTTGGACCTCCCTAATTCTCCAATACCTCCTTAACATTACCCGAAGACCCCAAGGAAGCGAAACGGTTGAAACAGGAAGTTCTGAACTACACCACAATAATGGGGCAGCTATACAAGCACAGACTCTTGAAATCCATCCTCAAGAGCCTAGAACTCAGCGACACCAACTACATACTTTGTGAAATCCACGATGGATGTTGTGGCCAACATGTAGGAGGTAAGACAATGGCCCAAAAAGTCATCCAAGTATAATACCTTTCGCCTTCTATCATGAAGGACTCCTTCCAACTAGTTAAAAGTTGCGACAAATGCCAAATCCACTTTGATTTCCACCAAACTGCCTCGCTTAAGCTCAGCACCATAGCAGCAGATTGGCCCTTCAGAACTTTGGGAATCGACCTCGTCGGCCCCTTCCCCATGGCTCTCCGGTAGCTCTGATACCTTATCGTCGCCATCGACTACTACACCAAATGGATCAAAGCCGAACTCTTGGCCTCAATCACAGCAACCCAATGTTGGAAGTTCTTCTAGAGACATGTCATAACCCAATTTAGGATCCTGGAGGTTGTAATCTCAGACAACAGAACTCAATTCATGGACAAGAGGTTCAGAGAATTTTTTGTGGGACTTCACATTTCTCAACGGTTCATCTTGGTAGAACACCCACGGACAAATGGGCAGGTCAAAGTGGCTAACAAAATACTAGTAAAAAGCCTCAAGAAGCAGCTCGACGAAGCCTAATGGATCTAAGCCGATGAACTCGGATCCGTCCTTTGGTCGTACCAAGCCTTCCCAAAAACTTCGACCAGGAAAACCCTCTTTCGGCTGACATACGGTCTAGAGGCCGTCATCCCGGTAGAGGCCAGAGGACCCAGCCCGCGTAGAACAATTAGAGGAAATAACGAAGAAGCAGAACGGAACCTCACAAATGAGGTCAGAAGTATAGTCCTCCTGCGAGAGCTAGCCCTGAAACAGAGAATAAGCCTAAGGTACAACCGAAGCTAGATCTGACGGGAATTCGGACATGGTGACCTTGTCTTATGACGGAACGACAAAGGACCTCCCACTCCTGGAACGCTACCATCTTACGGCGTTACTACAACTAGAAACATCATTTCAAGTCAGAAAAAATCGTATTTAGTTTTTGTGTTACTTTTCTTTACTTTATTCTTTACTATCATCGCATTTTACTCTTACCGGGTACTCTTTCCTATCCACATCGGGAGGTTTTATTGAGACATAACATCTTAATAAAATTCATCTCCTTTTCCCAAAAAATACTGCCTTATCCGACAGCTCGAGATAAATGCGGGTACCTCCGCGGAATGATCACTCTTAAGGCCAAAAAAAATAACACAAATATCCACAAATGATATAAAACTAATACATCCCACCTAGGGTCCATTACTCACAAACGGTTGATGCCAGGACATCTTGGCTAGTTTTACTGACCTTTTCTTTACTATTTTTAAGGTAGTTTCATGCATTTCCTTAGGAAATAAGCTAGTTTTGGGTAGATATTCACTTACACCTTGATTCAAGCATACATTGTGAATTTTACATGATTTCATGAGGATTTTGCATGAGTTTAATAACAAATTGTATGTTGCATTACCCATGACTTGGACTAGAACTTTGATGCACTCTATTGCTTGATTTCAGGACCAAAGGAAGCAAGGAAGAACTACTTAGCAGTCTACCACTAACGTGGAATGGGAGGTAACTTGCAAAGTTAATGAGAAAAGTGATTGCCAATAACGCTCTCGAAGACATCATTGCCCACGTTAAGAGTCACGTTAACTAAGTTAACGTAAACTCTAACGTGAAGAAGGGGACTTTGAGCCAACGTTAGTGACACTTA
>NC_029776.3:59500336-59505041 GCF_000817695.3 Arachis duranensis | reverse complement strand
CGCCTCTTTTCGGGGCAACCCAGGCATAGAGAAAAAAGAAACAAACAAAGAGCCACACAAAAACAGAAGCATATGTACACAAAGAAGATAAGACGGGAACAAACCTGGAAGAAAGGAAGAAGACGACGAGCTCCGATGCAAGGAGAACGAAAACGGCGGCGCAGAGGGAACCCCGGAAAAAACGCACAGAAAGATTCGGGGAAGAAGAACAAAGAGAAAGAAGAAGCGATGCTCGAAAAAGAGATGACGAAAAACTCAGAAAAACAGGAAGGGAACAGAATAAACGACGAAAAGGAGGAAAGGGGCAAATAAATAACGCCTTCACAAAGCCCGAACGGAAATCGAGGAGAAACGGTAAAATGCAATAAATGCAGGAACGGCCACTTTTGAAATTTGAAAAACTACTATGCCCGAGCTCGACCTCTCAAAAAAGACGAACTCGGGCAGGGGCACTGTTCATACCCTGACCGAGCTCCCCAACTCGGCAAAGTTCAAAGGAGGTCCGACCTCAGCCTGAGGCCCACGCCTAAAGGTCGGACCTCGGAAACATAAAGCAAAGAAAGGCCCATCAAAAGGAACGCAGCCCAAAACACTAAAGGCCGAAAAGGCCTAGAAAAGGCGGTTCCACAAAGATAAAGATAAGACTCCCAAAAGATAAGATAAGATAAGAATATCTTATCTACCCAATTGGATGAAGATTGAAATCTTTCTAGTAAAATCAAGAGAAAAGAAAGAAGAAGAAGAATAAGAATTACAATTGATCCATTGAATCACAATAGAGCTCTCTAACCCAATGAAAAGAGTTAGTTTATCATTGCTCTACAAAAATAGAAAAGAGAGAAAGTGCAGAAAAGTAAAGATGAAGATTAAAACTAAAATTGAAACTTCAAAATTCATAAATGAAAAGTACAAACTAGAATTAAACTACTACTAAGAAAAGAAAAGAAAAGAAAAGGAAGAAGAGTGGTTGAGGGGAGGGGTCCGAAGACCCACTCCCCTTGGAGTGTGCCAATTCACAGAAGTTCGAATTGGTCTTCACTCTCTCCCCCTTCCTTCAATTTTCAGGATGCCTTCAATGTAAAAACTAAGGCCTTTATATAGGCTCTCCTAAATTACAAAATGAAATTAAAAGCAAATTACAGTTTAAATGAAAATTCCTATTCTAGATGCATCTTGTAGGCTTGATTGGTTGACAATTGTGGGCTTGCTTGCTTGAGGTTTGAAGTGGACTTGAGAGAGAAGTGGATCAAGTTGAGGTCCAGGTGCTAAAGTTAGTGCTAAAGTTAGCCACACTAACGCTACAAGTGTGGCGTTAGTGCTCAAGTTAGTGTGGCTAACGTCACACTTGGTACCAGTTGGTGTTTTTGGGGCTTAAAAGATGCCTCTGGTTTGTGCTCCAATTTCATGCCCACTATAGAGTATTATATATCGTTGGAAAGCTCTGAATGTCATTTTTCTAACGCAACTAAAATCACCTCAATTGGACCTTTTTAACTCAAGTTATGCTCCATTGAAGTAGACATGGTTGCTGGCATAGTCGCTAGCGTTATTGGAAAACTTGAGTGCCAATAACGCTAGCGATCACGGCTTCATTATTTCCAGTTTCTGAAGCTCAAACTTAGTATCCACCCCATAATATTATATATTTTTGGAAAGCCCTAGGTGTCTGCTTTTCAATGCTTTTGGAAGCGCATCATTTGGAGCTCTACAACTCGAGTTACCATTCTTGGAAGGAGAAGAGGTCAGTTGGCCTTACTACAGGTTGAGACCATGTTTATCTTTGCACTTTCGGGGCAGGTTTTCTCCCTCAAATTTAGTCTCCACCATGTAGTGCCATATATGCTTGGAAAGCTCTGGAATCCTACTTTCCAATGCCACTAGAATCACTTCATTTGGAGCTTTGTGGCTCAAGTTATGCGTGTTTGAAGAAGGCATGGTCAAGCTGCCAGGTGGGACTTTTTGCCCACGTTAACTTCCACGTTAACTAAGTTAACGTGGGAGTTAACGTGGCTCATTGTGGCTTTTGTGGACTCCTTCCAACGTTAGTGACAATGTTGGGTGTCACTAATGTTGGCGATTACCTTTCTTCTTCACGTTAACTTCACGTGGCTTCTTGGGGATAGTATGGGTTTCTTCCAACATTAGTGACAATGTTTGGTGTCACTAACGTTGTCGACAACCTTGTTTCTTCACATAAGCTTCTACGTTAACTAGGTTAACGTGGGAGTTAACGTGGCTTCTTGTGACTTGGCCAACGTTAGTGATAAAGTTGAATGTCACTAACGTTGGCGTTCCCTTTTCTTCTTAACGTTAGAGGCCACGTTAACTAAGTTAACGTGGAAACTAACGTGGCCACTTATGAGCTTGATCCAACGTTAGTGATAATGTTAAGTGTCACTAACGTTGGCTCCATTTCCTTTCTTCAAAGTTAATGCCACTAACTTTTCTCACTAACGTTGGGGCTTTCCTTCCTTCCACGTTAGTGCCCACGTTAGTGTAACTAACATAGCCACTAACGTGGCTCTTCTCTTCTTCTTTCGGCCTGAAGTCAATCAAACAAAGTGCATCAATGTCTTGCTCTTAATCATGGGATCATGCCTTATCCAATTTATCATATAATTCATGCATAATTCTCATGAAATCATTCAAAATTCACAATGTTTGTTTGAATCATGGTATGATTGCATTTTCAACCAAATACTTGCTTATTTCCTAAGAAAATGCATGAAACTACCCTAAAAATAGTAAAGAAAAGGTCAGTGAAACTGGCCAAAATGCCCTGGCATCAAACCTTCATGGTGTAGGCTAGAAACAATTGGTAGCATTCTTAAGATCCGAAAAGTCTAAACCTTGTCTGTGGTATTCTGAGTAGGATCTGGGAAGGGATGACTGTGACAAGCTTTAAACTCGCGACTGTGGGGCGCAGTGACAGTGCACAAAAGGATCATTGGATCTTATTCCGGCACGATCGAGAACCAATAGCTGATTAGCCATGCGGTAGCTGTGCCTATTATTTTTCATCCGAGACGAGAAATCTGACAGTTGATTAGCCGTACAGAAATCGTAGAGGACCATTTTCACTGAGAGGACGGGAGGTAGTCATTGACAACGGTGATCCACAACATATAGCTTGCCATGAAAAGGAGTATGAATGATTGAATGAAGATAGTAGGAAAGCAGAGATTCAGAAGGAATAACGCATCTCCATATGCTTATCTGAAATTCCCACCAATGAATTACATAAGTATCTCTATCTTTATTTGATGTTTATTTATCTTTTAATTATCAAAATTCCATAAACATTTGAATCTGCTTGATTGAGATTTACAAGATGACCATAGTATGCTTCAGGCCGACAATCTCCGTGGGATCGACCTTTACTCACGTAAGATATTACTTGGATGACCCAGTGCACTTGCTGGTCAGCTGCACGAAGTTGTGTATCACGATTTCGTGTACCACTTCTCTTAGCTTCCTCTTCAGAGTCCTTTCAGGTTCAGGATCAGCTTCAACAAGAATGCCTTTATCTTTGTTCCTACTCATATGAAAGAGAAGAAAACAAAGAAAGTATGGAATCCTCTATGTCATAATATAGAGATTCCTTGATGTGTCAGAGGAAAAAAAAGAATAAAAGGATGAGGTAGATAAAGAAGAATTTGAACATATAAAGAGGGGAGAGGGTTCGAATTATTAAGAGAGGAAGAGTGTTAGTGATTAAATAGAAAGAGATGAGAGAGGAAATTTTTGAAAATTTTTAAATAAAATAAAATTAGATTTTAAAACAATTAGTTAATTAAAAAGGTTTTTGAAAAAAATTATTAGTGGTTTTCGAAAAGTAGAGAGAGAGAAGTAGTTAGGTGGTTTTGAAAAAGATAAGAAATAGTAAGTTTTGAAAATATAAGAAGTTAGAAAAAAATTTTGAAATTAGAATTGAAAAAGATGTGATTTGAAAAAGAAAGATATGATTTAAAAAGATATGATTGAAAAGATATGATTGAAAAACAATTTTAAAAAAAGATTTGATTTTTAAAATTGATGACTTGACTAACAAGAAATTAAAAGATATGATTCTAAAATTCAAATATTGAACCTTTCTTAACAATAAAGTAACAAACTTGAAATTTTTGAATCACAACATTAATTGTTAGCAAGGATTTTTGAAAATATTAAAAGAAAAATGAAAAAGATTTGATTTTGAAAAAGATATCATTGATATGAGAGGATATGAAAAAGATAAGATTTTGAAAAATTAGTTTTAAAATTTGAAAATTTGAAAAAGATTTGGATTGAAAACAAAATTTCCTCCTTGGTGTTTGGTGGACGAAATTGTGATTGCCCTCTTTGTATTTGCATGAGATTTATTTAATGGCTCTTTGGCATATGTGATCACAACTACGTTCAACTTAACCAGCAAGTGTACTGGGTCATCCAAGTAATACCTTACGTGAGTAAGGGTCGATCCCACAGAGATTGTTGGTATGAAGCAAGCTATGGTAACCTTGTAAATCTCAGTTAGGCAGATTATTGGTTTAAATTTGATTAATGGAATAAATAGAAAATAAAAGGGATAGAAATACTTATGTAAATCAATAGTGAAAATTTCAGATAGGCGTATGGAGATGCTGTGCTCCTCTCGTATCTCTACTTTCTTATTACATTCATCCAATCCTTCTTACTCCTTTCCATGGCAAGCTGTATGTAGGGC
>NC_029776.3:59498656-59500298 GCF_000817695.3 Arachis duranensis | reverse complement strand
TAGCCTTCAGGAGTTTGAAGCTCGTCACAGTCATTCAATACCGGAATCCTACTCGGAATACCACAGACAAGGTTAGACTTTCTGGATTCTCGGGATCCTACTCGGAATACCACAGCCAAGGTTAGACTTTCCGGATCCCCATGAATGCCGCCATCTATCTAGCTTATACCACGAAGATTCTGTTGGGGAATCTAAGAGATATGCGCCCGGCCTAAGGTAGAACGGAAGTGGTTGTCAGTCACGCGCGTTCATAGGTGAGAATGATGATGAGTGTCACGGATCATCACATTTATCAAGGTGTTGTGCAACGTATATCTTAGAATAAGAATAAAAGAGAATTGAATAAAAAGTAATAGTAATTGTATTGAAACTTTAGGTACAGCAGAGCTCCACACCCTTAATCTATGGTGTGTAGAAACTCCACTATTGAAAATACATAAGTGAAAGGTTCAGGCATGGCCGAATGGCCAGCCCCCCTGGTCTAAGGACTAGGCGTCCAGAGATATCTAATACACTAGTAAAAAGTCCTATTTATAATAAACTAGCTACTAGGGTTTACATGAGCAAGTAATTGATGCATAAATCCACTTCCGGGGTCCACTTGGTGTATGTTTGGGCTGAGCTTGGTCTATCCACGAGCTGAGGCTTTTATTAGAGTTGAACTCCAAGTTATAACGTGTTTTGGGCGATCAACTCCGGATCATGACGTGTTTCTGGCGTTTAACTCCAGACAGCAGCATGTACTTGGCGTTCAACGCCAAGTTACGTCATCAATTTCCTAATAAAGTATGGACTATTATATATTGCCGGAAAGCTCTGGATGTCCACTTTCCAACGCCGTTAAGAGCGCGCCAATTGGAGTTTTGTAGCTCCAGAAAATCTATTTCGAGTGCAGGGAGGTCAGATTCCAACAGCATCAGCAGTCCTTTTGTCAGCCTTTTTCAGAGTTTTGCTCAAGTCCCTCAATTTCAGCCAGAAATTACCTGAAATCACAGAAAAACACGCAAACTCATAGTAAAGTCCAGAAATGTGAATTTAACATAAAAAATAATGAAAACATCCCTAAAAGTAGCTTGAACTTACTAAAAACTACCTAAAAACAATGTCAAAAAGTGTATATATTATCCGCTCATCACAACACCAAACTTAAATTGTTGCTTGTCCCCAAGCAACTGAAAATCAATTAGGACAAAAGGAAGAGAATATACTATAAATTTCAAAATATCAATGAATATTAACTTTAATTAGATGAGCGGGACTTGTAGCTTTTTGCTTCTGAACAGTTTTGGCATCTCACTTTTTCCTTTGAAGTTTAGAATGATTGGCTTCTCTAGGAACTTAGAATTTCGGATGGTGTTATTGATTTTCCTAGTTAAGCATGTTGATTCTTGAACACAGCTACTTATGAGTCTTGGCCGTGGCCCTAAGCATTTTGTTTTCCAGTATTACCACTGGATACACAAATGCTACAGACACATAACTGGGTGAACCTTTTCAGATTGTGACTCAGCTTTGCTAGAGTCCCCAATTAGTGGTGTCCAGAGCTCTTAAGCACACTCCTTTGCTTTGGATCACGACTTTAACCACTCAGTCTCAAGCTTTTCACTTGGACCTGCATGACACAAGCACATGGTTAGGGACA
>NC_029776.3:59497734-59498540 GCF_000817695.3 Arachis duranensis | reverse complement strand
TATTGGCTTTTTCTGCTTGCTTTTTTCTTTTTCTTTCTATTTTTTTTGCCTATATTTTTTTTGACAACCTTTTTACTTTTCACTGCTTTTTCTTGCTTCAAGAATCAATTTTCATGATTTTTCAGATCATCAATAACATTTCTCTTTGTCCATCATTCTTTCAAGAGCTAACAGTTTTAACATTCATAAACAACAAGATCAAAGATATGCATTCTTTAAGCATTCATTCAGAAAACAAAAAGTATTGTCACCACATCAATATAATTAAACTAAATTCAAGGTTAAATTCGAAATTCATGTATTTCTTGTTCTTTTGAATTAAAAACATTTTTCATTTAAGAAAGGTGAAGGATTAATGGATTTTATTCATAACTTTAAGACATAGTTACTAACTACTAATAATCATGAAGTAGAGACACAAAACATAAATAAACATAAAAACATAAAAACCGAAAAGCAGAAAGAAATAAGAACAAGGAATGAATCCACCTTAGTGGCGTCTTCTTCTTGAAGGACCAACAATGCCCTTAAGCTCTTCTATGTCCCTTCCTTGCCTTTGTTGCTCCTCCCTCATTGCTCTTTGATCTTCTCTTATTTCATGGAGAATGATGGAGTGCTCTTGATGCTCCACCCTTAATTGTTCCACATTGTGGCTCAAATCTTCTAAGGAGGTGTTGAGTTGTTCCCAATAGTTGTTGGGAGGAAAGTGCATCCCTTGAGGCATCTCAGGGATTTCTTGATGATGAGCTTCCTCATGCATCTCTTGAGAACCGTGAAGGGTCTCTCTTGCTTGCTCCATCCTCTTT
>NC_029776.3:59494791-59497543 GCF_000817695.3 Arachis duranensis | reverse complement strand
TCATGAACTTCTACTTCCTCTCCATTCATGATGCTATGAATCATGATGGCCCGATCCACAGTAACTTCAGATCGGTTGCTAGTAGGAATGATGGAGCGTTGAATGAACTCCAACCATCCTCTAGCCACAAGCTTGAGGTCCAGTCTTCTTAGTTGAATTGGCTTGCCTTTGGAGTCTATTCCATTGAGCTCCTTCCACACATATGTCCATTAGGACTTGGTCCAACCTTTGATTAAAGTTGACCCTTCTAGTGTAGGGGCATTCATCTCCTTGCATCATGGGCAAGTGAAACGCCAACCTCACATTTTCCGGACTAAAATCTAAGTATTTCCCCGGAATTATTGTGAGATAATTCTTTGGACTCGGGTTCATACTTTGATCATGGTTCCTAGTGATCCATGCATTAGCATAGAACTCTTGAACGGTTCCTAGTGATCCATGCATTGGCATAGAACTCTTGAACCATTAAGATTCCGACTTGTTGCATGGGGTTGGTTAAGACTTCCAAACCTCTTCTTCGGATCTCATGTCGGATCTCCAGATACTCATTCTTCTTGAGCTTGAAAGGGACCTCAGGGATCATCTTCTTCTTTGCCACAACATCATAGAAGTGGTCTTGATGGCTCTTGGAGATGAATCTTTCCATCTCCCATGACTCAGAGGTGGAAGCTTTTGTCTTCCCTTTTCCTTTTCTAGAGGATTCTCCGGCCTTAGGTGCCATTGATGGTAGTGGAAAACAAAAAGATTGTGCTTTGACCACACCAAACTTAAAATATTGCTCGTCCTCGAGCAATAAAAGAAAGAAGAGAAGAAGAAGAAGAAGAAAAGATGGAGGAGAGGGAGAGATGTAGGTTCGGCCAAGGGGAAGAAGAGGGGGTTGTGTTGTGTGAAAATGAAATAGAATGGAAGGGTATATATAGGGAGAGGGGGGAGTTTTTATTCGGCCATTTAGGGTGGGAATGGGTGGGAAAATGTTTTTAAATTTTTGAAGGTAGGTGGGGTTTATGGGGAAGAGTGGATGGATTTGAGTGGTGAAGGGGATGATTGGGAAGAGGAATTGAGGTGATTTGGTGAAGAGTGTTGGGAAGTGTGACATGGGGAATACAAATCACAAAAATAGGATTAGGAGGTAAGCTGGGAATATAGTAGGTGGGGATCCTGTGGGGTCCACAGATCCTGAGGTGATCCTGTGGGGTCCACAGATCCTGAGGTGTCAAGGAATTCCATCCCTGCACCAAATAGGCATGTAAAATGCCTTTGCACACCATTATGACATTTAAACGCCGTGTGGTGCACATTCTGGGCGTTCAATGCCCATGTAAAGCATGTTTCTAGCGTTGAACGCCAGTTTCATGCTTGTTACTGGCGTTCAGCGCCAGTTTTTCTTCTAGGCACATTCCTGGCGTTTAGCGCCAGAATGTTGCTTGTTTCTGGCGTTCAGCGCCAGGTTGATGCTCTGTTCTGGCGTTGAACGTCAGCCAGATGCTTCTTACTGGCGTTGAACGCCAGCCTGTGCTTCCTCCAGGGTGTGATTTTTCTTCTGTTATTTTTTATTCTGTTTTTAATTTTTATATTTTTTTTCGTGACTCCACATGATCATGTACCTAATAAAACACAAAATAACAATAAAATAAAATAAAATAAAAATTAGATAAATAAAATTGGGTTGCCTCCCAACAAGCGCATCTTTAATGTCAATAGCTTGACAGTGGCTCTCATGGAGCCACAAGGTGATCAGGTCAATGTTGTATAGTCCCAACACCAAACTTAGAGTTTGGATATGGGTCTTAACACCAAACTTAGTGTTTGGTTGTGGCCTCCCAACACCAAACTTAGAGTTTGACTGTGGGGGCTCTTCTTGACTCTGAACTGAGAGAAGCTCTTCATGCTTACTCTCTTTTGTCACAGAGGGATGGCCCTGTGCCTTAAACACAAGGTAGTCCCTATTCAATTGAAGGACTAATTCACCTCTGTTGACATCTATCACAGCTCCTGTTGTGGCTAGGAAAGGTCTTCCAAGGATGATGCACTCATCCTCTTCCTTCCTAGTGTCTAAGATTATGAAATCAGCAGGGATTTAAAGGCCTTCAACCTTTACTAACACGTCCTCTACTATTCCATAAGCTTGTCTCAATGACTTGTCTACCAATTGTAATGAGAACAAGGCAGGTTGTACCTCAATGATTCCTAGCTTCTCCATTACGGAGAGTGGCATAAGATTTATCCCTGATCCCATATCACATAGAGCTTTTTCAAAGGTCATGGTGCCTATGGTACAAGGTATTAAGAACTTGCCAGGATCTTGTCTCTTTTGAGGTAGAGTTTTTTGAATCCAAGAATCTAGTTCATTAATGAGCAAGGGAGGTTCACTTTCCCAAGTCTCATTACCAAACAACTTGGCATTCAGCTTCATGATAGCTCCTAAATATTGAGCAACTTGCTCTCCAGTTACATCTTCATCCTCTTCAGAGGAAGAATAGTCTTCAGAGTTTATGAATGGCAGAAGGAGATTTAATGGAATCTCTATGGTCTCTATATGAGCCTCAGATTCCTGTGGATCCTTAATAGGAAACTCCTTTTTGCTTGAGGGACGTCCCAGGAGGTCTTCCTCACTAGTATTTTCGTCCTCCTCCTCCCTTGTGCATTCGGCCATATTGATTATATCAATGGCCTTGCACTCTCCTTTTGGATTCTCTTCTGTATTACTTGGGAGAATACTGGGAGGAGTTTCAATAACTTTCTTACTCAGCTG
>NC_029776.3:59483229-59494106 GCF_000817695.3 Arachis duranensis | reverse complement strand
TTTTGTTCTTTTGAATTAAAACATTTTTCATTTAAGAGAGGTGAAGGATTAATGGATTTATTCATAACTTTAAGACATAGTTACTAACTACTAATGATCATGTAATAAAGACACAAGTATAGATAAACATATAACATAAAAAAATGAAAAGCAGAAGAAAAATTTAAGAACAAGGAATGAGTCCACCTTAGTGAGGGTGGCGCCTTCTTGAAGGACCATTGATGTCCTTGAGCTCTACTATGTTTCTGAATTGTTGTAATTTAGTTTCTCTTAGTTTCCTTTTCGGAGTCCTGTCAGGTTCAGGATCAATTTCAACAAGAGTGCCTTTTTCCCTGTTCCTGCTCATATGAAAGAGAAGAAAACAAGAAAAGAAGAGGAATCCTCTATGTCACAATATAGAGATTCCTTTGTGTTAGTAGAAAAAGATAGGGGAGAAGAATGAAGAAGAATGAATAGTCTGTATAAAGAGTAAGGATAGGGGAGGTGAAGAGAAGTGTTAGTGAATAAATAATTAAATAGAAGAAGATGAGAGAGGGATTTTCGAAAATATTTTTGAAAAGGAGTTAGTAATTTCGAAAATTAAAGATGAATTAAAATTAAAATTAAAATTTGAAACAATTAGTTAATTAAAAAGAATTTTTTTTTTGAAAAAGGGGTGAGATATTTTTGAAAATTAGAGAGGGAAAAGTAGTTAGGTGGTTTTGAAAAAGATAAGAAACAAACAAAAAAGTAAAATAGTTAGTTGCAAAAGATATTAAAATCAAATTTGAAAAGATAAGAAGATAAGAAGTTATATAAGATATTTTGAAATCAAATTTTTGAAAAAGATAAGATAAAAAAGATAAGAAGATTTTTAAGAAAAAGATATTTTAAAAAAGATTTAATTTTTTTAAAATGACTTAACTAACAAGAAACTACAAGATAAGATTCTAGAATTTAAAGATTGAACCTTTCTTAACAAGAAAGTAACAAACTTCAAATTTTTGAACCAATCACATTAATTGTTAGCTAATTTTCGAAAATATGATATAAAGATAGGAAAAAGATTTTGAAAATATTTTGAAAAATAATTTTGAAATTTTCGAAAAAAAGAAAAACAAAGATAAAATTGAAAAGATATGATTTTTGAAAAAGATTTTAAAAAGATAAGATTTTTAAAATTGAAAATTTGACTTGACTTGTGAGAAACAACTAATTTTAAAAATTTTTGACCAAGTCAACTCAAAATTTTGAAAATTTGGAGGGAAATAAGGAAAAGATATATTTTTGATTTTTGAATTTTTAATTATGAGAGAGAAAAACACAAACATGACCCAAAACTTAAAAATTTCGGATCAAAACACATGATGCATGCAAGAACACTATGAATGTCAAGATGAACACCAAGAACACTTTGAAGATCATGATGAACATCAAAAACAAATTTTTGAAAAATTTTTGATGCAAAGAAAACATGCAAGACATCAAACTTAGAAATCTTTAATGCATGGATACTAAGAAACAAAAAATGCATATGAAAAACGATAAACAACACAAAACAAGAAAACATCAAGATCAAACAAGAGGACTTATCAAGAACAACTTGAAGATCATGAAGAACACTATGAATGCATGGAATTTTCGAAAAATGCAAGAAAATTTTTTTTAAAGCATGCAATTGACACCAAACTTAAAAATTGACTCAAAACTCAAACAAGAAACACAAAATATTTTTTATTTTTATGATGTTCTAATTTTTTTTAGATTTTTTATTATTTTTTTCGAAAATATTTTTGGAAAAACGAAAAAGAAAAGAAAAATTTTGAAAAAGATTTTTGAAAAGAAAATTACCTAATCTGAGCAACAAGATGAACCGTCAGTTGTCCATACTCGGACTACGTTCAACTTAACCAGCAAGTGTACTGGGTCATCCAAGTAATACCTTACGTGAGTAAGGGTCGATCCACAGAGATTGTTGGTATGAAGCAAGCTATGGTCACCTTGTAAATCTCAGTTAGGTAGATTATTGGTTTAAATTTGATTAATGGAATAAATAGAAAATAAAAGGGATAGAAATACTTATGTAAATCAATAGTGAAAATTTCAGATAGGCGTATGGAGATGCTGTGCTCCTCTCGTATCTCTACTTTCTCATTACATTCATCCAATCCTTCTTACTCCTTTCCATGGCAAGCTGTATGTAGGGCATCACCGTTGTCAATGGCTGCATCCCATCCTCTCAGTGAAAACGTTCCTATGCTCTGTCACAGCACGGCTAATCATCTGTCGGTTCTCAATCAGGTTGGAATAGAATCCCTTGATTCTTTTGCGCTTGTCATCACGCCCAGCCTTCAGTTGTTTTAAGCTCGTCACAGTCATTCAATACCGGAATCCTACTCGGAATACCACAGACAAGGTTAGACTTTCCGGATTCCCGGGATCCTACTCGGAATACCACAGACAAGGTTAGACTTTTCGGATCCCCATGAAAGCCGCCATCTATCTAGTTTATACCACGAAGATTCTGTTGGGGAATCTAAGAGATATGCGCCCGGCCTAAAGTAGAACAGAAGTGGTTGTCAGTCACGCGCGTTCATAGGTGAGAATGATGATGAGTGTCACGGATCATCACATTCATCAAGGTGTTGTGCAACGTATATCTTGGAATAAGAATAAAAGAGAATTGAATACAAAGTAATAGTAATTGTATTGAAACTTGAGGTACAGCAGAGCTCCACACCCTTAATCTATGGTGTGTAAAAACTCCACTGTTGAAAATATATAAGTGAAAGGTTCAGGCATGGCCGAATGGCCAGCCCCCCTGGTCTAAGGACTAGGCGTCCAGAGATATCTAATACACTAGTAAAAAGTCCTATTTATAATAAACTAGCTACTAGGGTTTACATGAGAAAGTAATTGATGCATAAATCCACTTCCGGGGCCCACTTGGTGTATGTTTGGGCTGAGCTTGGTCTATCCACGAGCTGAGACTTTTATTGGAGTTGAACTCCAACGGATCATGACGTGTTTCTGGCGTTTAACTCCAGACAGCAGCATGTACTTGGCGTTCAACGCCAAGTTCATTAATTTCCGAATAAAGTATGAACTATTATATATTGCCAGAAAGCACTGGATGTCTACTTTCCAACGCCATTGAGAGCGCGCCAATTAGAGTTCTGTAACTCTAGAAAATCCATTTCGAGTGCAGGGAGGTCAGATTCCAACAGCATCAGCAGTCCTTTTGTCAGCCTTTTTTAGAGTTTTGCTCAAGTCCCTCAATTTCAGCCAGAAATTACCTAAAATCACAGAAAAACACGCAAACTCATAGTAAAGTCCAGAAATGTGAATTTAACATAAAAACTAATGAAAACATCCCTAAAAGTAGCTTGAACTTACTAAAAACTACCTAAAAACAATGCCAAAAAGCGTATAAATTATCCGCTCATCAGTGTTATCATGGCGTTAAATGCCCATAATGGTATCCATTATGGCGTTTAACGCCCACTTGGCTACCTCCTAGGGCGTTAAACGCCCAGCCAGGTACCCTGGCTGGCATTTAAACGCTAGAAATCCTTCCTTACTGGGCATTTTGAACGCCCAGCTTTTCCTCTGTGATTCCTCTATTGTATGTTCTGAATCTTCAATTCTCTGTATTATTAACTTGAAAAGACATAATTTTGAATCTTTTTGAATTTTTAATGATGAGAGAGAAAAACAACAGAATGAAATAAAACATGAAAAAGTAAGATCAAAACAAGGAATGCATGCAAGAACAATTTGAATGTCAAGATGAACACAAAGAAAACTTTGAAGATCATGATGAACATCAAGAATGCACATGAGAAACAACAAAAGACACAAAACAAGAGAATTTAAAGCTCAGACAAAGAAAATCATCAAGAACAACTTGAAGATCCATAAAGAACACAATGCATATATTTTCGAAAAATGCAAGAAAAATAAAAACATGCAATTGACACCAAACTTGAAATTTGACACTAGACTCAAACAAGAAGCACAAATTATTTTTGATTTTATGATTTTATAAATTTTTTTCTTGTATTTATTAGTTTTTTATAATTTTTTTCGAAAATTATTTTTGGAAAAGAAAATAAGAAACTCAAAAATTTTAATAAGAATTCCAGGGATCATGCAATGTTAGTCTAAAGCTTCAGTCTAAAAAGATTAGACATGACTAACCAAATAAAAAGAAAAATACCTAATCTAAGCAACAAGATGAACTGTCAGTTGTCCAAACTCGAACAATCCCCGACAACGGCGCCAAAAACTTGGTACAGGGAATCGTGATTCTCACTTTTTCATAACTCCGTACAGCTGACTAGCAAGTGCACTGGGTCATCCAAGTAATACCTAACGTCAGTAAGGGTCGGTCCCACAGAGATTGTCGGCTTGAAGCAAGCTATGGTCATCTTGTAAATCTCAGTCAGACAGATTCAAATGGTTATGGGGTTTTGATAATTGAAAGATGAATGAGATATAAAATAAGATAGAGATACTTATGTAATTCATTGGTGGGAATTTCAGATAAGCGTATGGAGATGCTTTGTTCCTCCTGAATCTCTGCTTTCCTACTGCCTTCATCCAGTCATGCGTACTCCTTTCCATGGCAAGCTGTATGTTTGAGGATCACCGTTGTCAATGGCTACCGTCCGTCCTCTCAGTGAAAATGGTCCGGCTACAGGTTACGTAGGGCTAATCATCTGTCGGTTCTCGATCGTGCCAGAATAAGATCCATTGATCCTTTTGCACATTGTCACTGTGCCCAACAGTCACAAGTTTAAAGCGCGTCATAGTCATCCCATCCCAGATCCTACTTGGAATACCACAGACAAGGTTTAGACTTTCCGGATCTCAAGAATGTTGCCAATTGATTCTAGGTTATACCATGAAGACTCTGATCTCATAGAATGGAAGGCTCTGTTGTCAGGAGAGGCAACCATGCGTCGTGGACCAGGATGCCAAGAGATATACATTCAATATTATGTAGAATTTAGTGAGTTTTATCAATATTTTTCACACTTATTCATATGAATTGAATATTTTTGTGATTCCTTCCTAATTGTGCTTCATAGTTTAAAACATGCTTCTTTAACTTTAAAAATGCTAAGTTTTAATCCTCTCCTATTACCATTCGATGATGTGACATGTTTGTTAAGTGGATTCAGGATCTATAGGAAAAGAATGGTTTAGAAGATGGAAAGGAACATGAAGAATAAAGCTTTGGAGAAGTTGGAACCGGCGCGAACGCGTGAATGACAAGTACGTGTGGCCTAGTGCAGCTGTGACTAATGCGTACGCTTAACTGACGTGTACACGTGGCTTACAGAGTTCATTTGAGCGCACGTGTGACATCCATCACGTGACTCATTAATGGAAAATATTGCTGGTAATTTCTGAAAGGCTCCAGGCCCAAATCCAACTTGATTCTGAATAAAAAAAGCCCAAGAATTGATGGGAGAAGGGGGAATCAATTATACACAACATACACATAATTTTAGCTAGTTTTTTGTTCTTGTTTCTTGAGGGAGAAACTCTTACTTCTCTCTAGGTTTTAGTTTGTTTTGATCATCCTTTTTTGAATTTCTGAATTGGGTCTTGATAATTCTAGTTTTATTTACTTAGTCTTAGTTCTCTAGTTATAATTTGTTTAGATCTTGTGTTAGAATTGGGTTTTCTTATTATTTTCCCTTTTTCTTCTCATTTTATGAACTTTGTCGATTTTGAATTTCTATTAGTGCATTGATGCTCTCTATGATTTATAGTGTTACTTGAGTTGTTTTCTATTGATAATTGTTAGCGAGTAATTGTAATTTCTAGTTAATTTTGCAAATTAGATATGTCTTTAGTTAGTGCCTATCATGTGTTTGATGAAATATTTTCATTTTTTATTGAGTAGTTTTCTATACTCTTGGCCTAGGCTAAGGGAATTGGGTGACCTTGAGTTATTAGGTCTAATTGAATTGGTGATTTGAGAACCCTTGTTAGTCAAATTGATACCCATTGACACTAATCTACTACTAAGCCAATTAGTAGTTGTATTGGGACTTATGAGTTGAAGTTGATCAAGCCTATTTGACATACTTCACTTGTAGAAGTAGACTTGATGGGCGTGGTTCCTCATAATCGTCAATATATGGTTGTTAGACAAGGATGGCGATCCCAATTCCAATGCCTTAACCAAGAGTCCTTTTTATAATTCATATTTGAAACCCAAAAATCCAGATTACTTGACTCTTATTATAGTTAGTTTAGTTGTTTGGTGCACGAAATTGTGATCATCAATGGTGCCATCAACATGGTACGCTCAATTGTAATCTCAACTCTTTATCACAACTTCGCACAACTAACCAGCAAGTGCACTGGGTCGTCCAAGTAATAAACCTTATGCGAGTAAGGGTCGATCCCACGGAGATTGTTGGCATGAAGCAAGCTATGGTCATCTTGTAAATCTCAGTTAGGCAGATTCAAATGGTTATGGAGGATTAATGATTAAAAGATAAATAAATCATAAAATAAAGATAGAGATACTTATGTAACTCATTGGTGAGAATTTCAGATAAGCGTATGGAGATGCTTTGTCCCTTCCGTCTCTCTGCTTTCTTACTATCTTCATCCAATCCTTCTTACTCATTTCCATGGCAAGCTGTATGTTGGGCATCACCGTTGTCAATGGCTACAGTCCCGTCCTCTCAGTGAAAATGTTCAACGCGCTCTATCACAGCATGGCTAATCAGCTGTCGGTTCTCGATCATGTCGGAATAGAATCTAGTGATTCTTTTGCGTCTGTCACTAACGCCCCACAATCGCGAGTTTGAAACTCGTCACAGTCATTCAATCCTTGAATCCTACTCAGAATACCACAGACAAGGTTTAGACCTTCCGGATTCTCTTGAATGCCGCTATCAATTCTAGCTTATACCACAAAGATTCTGATTAAGGGATCCAAGAGATATCCACTCAATCTAAGGTAGAACGGAGGTGGTTGTCAGGCACACGTTCATAGGTGAGAATGATGATGAGTGTCACAAATCATCACATTCATCAAGTTGAGGAACAAGTGATATCTTAGAACAAGAATAAGCCGAATTGAATAGAAGAACAATAGTAATTGCATTGATACTCGAGGTACAGCAGAGCTCCACACCTTAATCTATGTTGTGTAGAAACTCCACCGTTGAAAATACATAAGAACAAAGTCTAGGCATGGCCGAATGGCCAGCCTCCCAAAGAGGGTTCAATCATCAAAACATGATCAAAGGTTTCTAAGAACGGGTCCACCTTAGTGATGGTGGCTTGTTCTTCCTCTTGAAGATCTTATGGAGTGCTTGAGCTCCTCAATGTCTCTTCCTTGCCTTTGTTGCTCCTCTCTCATGATTCTTTTATCTTCTCTAATTTTATGGAGGAGGATGGAATGTTCTTGGTGCTCCATGATGAGCGGATAATTTATATGCTTTTTGGCATTGTTTTTAGTATGTTTTTAGTTTGTTTTAGTTAGTTTTTATTATATTTTTATTAGTTTAGTTAAAATTCACATTTCTAGACTTTACTATGAGTTTGTGTGTTTTTCTATGATTTCAGATATTTTCTGGCTGAAATTGAGGGATCTGAGCAAAAATCTGATTCAGAAGCTGAAAAGGACTGCAGATGCTGTTGGATTCTGATCTCCCTGCACTCAAAGTGGATTTTCTGGAGCTACAGAAACCCAATTGGTGCGCTCTCAATTGAGTTGGAAAGTAGACATCCTGGGCTTTCTAGTAATGTTTAATAGTTCATACTTTGCCTGAGATTTGATGGCCCAAACCGGCGTTCCAAATCAGCTCAAAACTGCCCGGTGTTAAACGCCGGAACTGGCACAAGAATAGGAGTTAAACGTCTAAACTGGCACAAAAGCTGGCGTTTAACTCCAAGAAAAGTCTCTGCACATGAAAGCTTCAATGCTCAGACCAAGCACACACCAAGTGGGCCCGAAAGTGGATTTTTATGTCATTTACTCATTTCTGTAAACCCTAGGCTACTAGTTCTCTACAAATAGGACCTTTTGCTATTCTATTTTGATCTTTCAATCTTAGAAACCTTTGGATCATGTTTTTATGATTGAACCATCTTTGGGAGGCTGGCCATTCGGCCATGCCTAGACCTTGTTCTTATGTATTTTTAACGGTGGAGTTTCTACACACCATAGATTAAGGTGTGGAGCTCTGCTGTACCTCGAGTATCAATGCAATTACTATTGTTCTTCTATTCAATTCGGCTTATTCTTGTTCTAAGATATCACTTGTTCCTCAACTTGATGAATGTGATGATTCGTGACACTCATCATCATTCTCACCTATGAACGTGTGCCTGACAACCACCTCCGTTCTACCTTAGATTGAGTGGATATCTCTTGGATTCCTTAATCGGAATTTTCGTGGTATAATCTAGAATTGATGGCGGCATTCAAGAAAATCCGGAAGGTCTAAACCTTGTCTGTGGTATTCTGAGTAGGATTCAATGATTGAATGACTGTGACTAGCTTCAAACTCCTGAAGGCTGGGCGTTAGTGACAGACGCAAAAGAATCACTGGATTCTATTCCAACCTGATTGAGAACTGACAGATGATTAGCCGTGCTGTGACAGAGCGCGTTGAACATTTTCACTGAGAGGACGGGACTGTAGCCATTGACAACGGTGATGCCCAACATACAACTTTCCATGGAAAGGAGTAAGAAGGATTGGATGAAGACAGTAGGAAAGCAGAGTGACGGAAGGGACAAAGCATCTCCATACGCTTATCTGAAATTCTCACCAATGAATTGAGATTGCAATTGAGCGTACCATGTTGATGGCGCCATTGATAATCACAATTTTGTGCACCAAGTTTTTGGCGCCGTTGTCGGGGATTGTTTGAGTTTGGACAACTGACGGTTCATCTTGTTGCTTAGCTTAGGTATTTTTCTTCAGAGTTCTTAAGAATGAATTCTAGTGTTTCAAGGTGATGTTCTTATCATTACCAAAGCTGATTGATTCTCATCAATTTAGCTCTTGAATGTAATGTCCTGCTGAAGCTTGGCTAGCCATGTCTAATTTCTTTAGACTAAAGCTTTAGACTAACATTGCATGATTCCTGGAATTCTCATTAAGAATTTTGATATCTTTATTTTCTTTTCCACTTAATTTTCGAAAAATCCAAAAAAATTATAAAATCTTAAAACCAAAAAAGTCTTTTTTGTTCCTTGTTGAGTCTAGTGTCTAATTTTAAGTTTGGTGTCAATTGCATGTTTCTTTTCTTCTTGCATTTTTCGAATTCTTTCATGTGTCTTAATTGATCTTCAAGTTGTTCTTGATGATTTCCTTGTTCTGATCTTTAAAATTCTCTTGTCTTGAGTGTTTTGTTGTTTTTCATATGCATTCTCATTTTGTTAGTGTCAATAGTATACAAACTTCTAAGTTTGGTGTCTTGCATGCATTGTTTATTTGATCTTAGTCTCATTATTAAAAAAAATCCCAAAAAATTTTTTAATTTGTATATTTTCAAGTCAATTAAACAGAGAATTGAAGATTCAGATATTACAGCAGAGGAATTACACAGAAAAAGCTGGGCGTTCAAAACGCCGAGTGAAGAAGGAAAACTGGCGTTTAAACGCCAGCCAGGGTACCTGGCTGGGCGTTTAATGCCCAAAAAGGTAGTGTTTTGGGCGTTAAACACCAGAATGGATACCATTCTGGGCGTTTAACGCCAGGATGGCACAAGAGGGAAGATTATGTTTTTAATTCAATTTTTTTTCAAGTTTTCAAAATTTTTCAAAATCAAATCTTTTTCAAATCAAATCTTTTCAATCATATATTTTTCAAAATCAATTTCTTTCCATTTTCAAAGATACTTGCTAACAATTAATGATTTGATTCAACATTTCAAGTATGTTGCCTTTTCTGTTGAGAAAGGTTTAATGTCTGAATCATATCTTTCTTGTTAGGCAGGTCATTAATTTTCAAAATCAAATCTTTTTAAATTGTTTTTCAAATCATATCTTTTCAATCATATCTTTTTAAAACCATAACTTTTAAATCATATCTTTTTAATCACATCTTTTTCAAAATAGTTTTCAATCATATCTTTTTAATTTCTAATTTCAAAATCTTTTTCAAAAATCACTTGTTTTCTTTTCCACTCTTAGTTTTCGAAAATCAATTAGTATTTTTTTCAAAATGTTTTTTTAAATCTTTTTAATTTATTTTCAAAAATTTCTTCCCCTCTTCTCACATCCTTCTATTTATGGACTAACACTCCTCCTCAATGCACAATTTGAACTCTATCTTTCTTGATAAGTTCAAATTCTTCTACCTCTTCCTTCTATTTTTCTTTTCCTTTGACACATGTGGACGAAATTGTGATCACTACAACTTCGCACAACTAACCAGCAAGTGTACTGGGTCGTCCAAGTAATAAACCTTACGCGAGTAAGGGTCGATCCCACAGAGATTGTTGGTATGAAGCAAGCTATGGTCACCTTGTAAATCTTAGTCAGGCAAACTCAAATGGATATGGGTGATATACGAATAAAACATAAAGATAAAGATAGAGATACTTATGTAATTCATTGGTGGGAATTTCAGATAAGCGTATGAAGATGCTTGGTCCCTTCCGTCTCTCTGCTTTCCTACTGTCTTCATCCAATCCTTCTTGCTCGTTTCCATGGCAAGCTATATGCAAGGGTTTCACCGTTGTCAGTGACTACCTCCCATCCTCTCAGTGGAAATGTTCAACGCACCCTGTCACGGCACGGCTAATCATCTGTCGGTTCTCAATCAGGTTGGAATAGAATCCAGTGATTCTTTTGCGTCTGTCACTAACCGCCCAGCCTTCAGGAGTTTGAAGCTCGTCACAGTCATTCAA
>NC_029776.3:59480176-59482426 GCF_000817695.3 Arachis duranensis | reverse complement strand
TTCGGCTGCCATCTCCTTCTCTTGTTCCAATGTTTCTGAAAGGTTACCTTTGGATTGTTGTAATTTAGCTTTTCTTAATTCTCTCTTCAGAGTCCTTTCAGGTTCTAGATCAATTTCAACAAGAGTGCCTTTATCCTTGTTCCTGCTCATATGAAAGAGAGGAAAACAAGAAAAGAAGAGGAATCCTCTATGTCACAGTATAGAGATCCCTTTAATAGAAGAAGAAAGGGGAGAAGAGTGAAGAAAAATGAATAGTCTGTATAAAGAGTAAGGATAAGGGAGGTGATAAGAGATGAAGAGAAGTGTTAGTAAATAAATAATTAAATAGAATAAGAAAAGAGAGGGAGAATTTTCGAAAATAATTTTTGAAAAAGGGATTAGTAATTTTCGAAAATTAAAGATAAGATACGATTAAAATTAAAATTTAAAACAAAAAGAATTTTTGAAAAAGAGAGAAGTGTTTTCGAAAATTAGAGAGGGATAGGTAGTTAGTTGGTTTTGAAAAAGATAGGAAACAAACAAAAAGTTAGTTAGTTGATTGAAAAAGATATTAAAATCAAATTTGAAAAAGATAAGAAGATAAGAAGTTAGATAAGATATTTTGAAATCAAATTTTGAAAAAGATAAAATTTTTTTAAAAAAGATAAGATAAAAGATAAAAAGGTTTAATTTAAAAATTTAAAATTACTTACTTCACTAACAAGAAACTACAACATAAGATTCTAGAACTTAAAGATTGAACCTTTCTTAACAAGAAAGTAACAAATTTCAAACTTTTGAATCAATCACATTAATTGTTAGCTAATTTTCGAAAATATGATATAAAGATAAGAAAAAGATTTTGAAAAATATTTTGAAAAAGATTTTTGAAATTTTTGAAAAAGGGAAAAAAATGAAAAAGATATAATTTTTGAAAAAGATTTTGAAAAGACAAGGTTTTTAAAATTGAAAATTTGACTTGACTTGTAAGAAACAACTAATTTTTAAAAATTTTTGACCAAGTCAACCCAAAATTTCGAAAATTTGGAGGGAAATAAGGAAAATATATTTTTTTGAGAGAGAAAAACACAAACATGACCCAAAACATGAAAATTTTGGATCAAAACACATGATGCATGCAAGAACACTATGAATGTCAAGATGAACACCAAGAACACTTTGAAGATCATGATGAACATCAAGAACATAATTTTGAAAAAATTTTTATGCAAAGAAAACATGCAAGACACCAAACTTAGAAATCTTTAATGCATGGACTCTAACAAACGAAAAATGCACATGAAAAACAACAAACAACACAAAACAAGAAATCATCAAGATCAAACAAGAAGACTTGTCAAGAACAACTTGAAGATCATGAAGAACATTATGAATGCATGAGATTTTCGAAAAATGCAAGAAAAAATTTTTAAAGCATACAATTGACACCAAACTTAAAACATGACTCAAGACTCAAACAAGAAACACAAAATATTTTTGATTTTTATGATTTTATGATTTTTTTGTATTTTTATAAAATTTTTCGAAAATAAAGTTTGAAAAAAAACGAAAAATAAAAGAAAAATTCTGAAAAAAAATATTTTTGAAAAGAAAATTACCTAATCTGAGCAACAAGATAAACCGTTAGTTGTTCATACTCGAACAATCCCCGGCAACGGCGCCAAAAACTTGGTGGACGAAATTGTGATACAAGAGTTCCAGGGACTGTTAGAGAAGCTCACAACTCCAGTCAACTTAACCAGCAAGTGTACTGGGTCATCCAAGTAATACCTTACGTGAGTAAGGGTCGATCCCACAGAGATTGTTGCTATGAAGCAAGCTATGGTCACCTTGTAAATCTCAGTTAGGCGGATTAAATGATTTATGATGATTTCGAAAATTAACAATAAAAAGAAAATAAAATAGGATAGAAATATTTATGTAAATCAATAGTGGGAATTTCAGATGGGCGTATGGAGATACTGTGCTCCTCTCGAATCTCTATTTTCTTATTACATTCATCCAATCCTTCCTACTCCTTTCCATGGCAAGTTGTATTTAGGGCATCACCATCATCAATGGCTACTTTCAATCCTCTCGGGAAAATGGTCCTATGCGCTGTCACTGCACGGCTAATCGTCTGGAGGCATCACCCTTGTTGATAACTACATCCCATCCTCTCAGTGAAAATGGTTCAAATGCTCTGTCACAGCACGGCTAATCATCTGTCGGTTCTCAATCAGGTTGGAATAGAATCCCTTGATTCTTTTG
>NC_029776.3:59470509-59479956 GCF_000817695.3 Arachis duranensis | reverse complement strand
CTAGACTTTCCGGATTCTCAGGATCCTACTCGGAATACCACAGGCAAGGTTAGACTTTCCGGATCCCCATGAATGCCGCCATCTATCTAGCTTATACCACGAAGATTCTGTTGGGGAATCTAAGAGATATGCGCCCGGCCTAGAGTAGAACGGAAGTGGTTGTCAATCACGCGCGTCCATAGGTGAGAATGATGATGAGTGTCACGGATCATCACATTCATCAAAGTGTTGTGCAACGTATATCTTGGAATAAGAATAAAAGAGAATTGAATGGAAAGTAATAGTAATTGTATTGAAACTTGAGGTACAACAGAGCTCCACACCCTTAATCTATGGTGTGCAGAAACTCCACTGTTGAAAATACATAAGTGAAAGGTTCAGGCATGGCCGAATGGCCAGCCCCCATGGTCTAAGGACTAGGCGTCCAGAGATGTCTAATGCACTAGTAAAAAGTCCTATTTATAATAAACTAGCTACTAGGGTTTACATGAGTAAGTAATTGATGCATAAATCCACTTCCGGGGCCCACTTGGTGTATGTTTGGGCTGAGCTTGGTCTATCCACGAGCTGAGGCTTCTCTTGGAGTTGAACGCCAAGTTATAACGTGTTTTGGGCGTTCAACTCCGGGTTGTGACGTGTTTCTGGCGTTTAACTCCAGACAGCAGCATGTACTTGGCGTTCAACGCCAAGTTACGCCGTCCATTTCTGAATAAAGTATGGACTATTATATATTGCTGGAAAGCTCTGGATGTCTACTTTCCAACGCCGTTGAGAGCGCGCCAATTGAAGTTATGTAGCTCTAGAAAATTTATTTCGAGTGCAGGGAGGTCAGATTCCAACAGCTTCAGCAGTCCTTTTGTCAGCCTTTTTCAGAGTTTTGCTCAAGTCCCTCAATTTCAGCCAGAAATTACCTGAAATCATAGAAAAACACACAAACTCATAGTAAAGTCCAGAAATGTGAATTTAACATAAAAACTACTGAAAACATCCCTAAAAGTAGCTTGAACTTACTGAAAACTACCTAAAAACAATGGCAAAAAGCGTATAAATTATCCGCTCGTCACAACACCAAACTTAAATTGTTGCTTGTCCCCAAGCAACTGAAAATCAATTAGGATAAAAAGAAGAGAATATACTATAAATTTCGAAATATCAATGAATATTAATTCTAATTACATGAGCGGGACTTGTAGCTTTTTGCTTCTGAACAGTTTTGGCATCTCACCTTTTCCTTTGAAGTTTAGAATGATTGGCTTCTCTAGGAACTTAGAATTTTGGATAGTGTTATTGACTTTCCTAGTTAAGCATGTTGATTCTTGAACACAGCTACTTATGAGTCTTGGCTGTGGCCCTAAGCATTTTGTTTTCTTAATCACTACGCCCAACAATCGCGAGTTTGAAGCTCATCACATCCATTCAATCATTGAATCCTACTCAGAATACCACAGACAAGGTTTAGACTTTTCCAAATTCTTATGAATGCCGCCATAAATTCTAGCTTATACCACGAAGATTCTGATTAAGAAATCTAAGAGATACTCATTCAATCTAATGTAGAACGGAGGTGGTTTTCAGGCACACGTTCATGGATTAAGGAAGGTGATGAGTGTCACGGATCATCACCTTCTTCATAGTGAAGCGTGAATGAACATCTTAGATAGGAACAAGCATGTTTGAATGGAAAACATAAATAATTGCATTAATTCATCCAGACGCTGCAGAGCTCCTCACCCCCAACAATGGAGTTTAGAGACTCATGCTGTCAAAGATTATAAGAATTCAGATCTAAAAATGTCATGAGATACGAAATAAATCTCTAAAAGTTGTTTAAATACTAAACTAGTAACCTAGGTTTATAGAAAATGAGTAAACTAAGATGGATAGTGCAGAAATCCACTTCTGGGGCCCACTTGGTGTGTGCTGGGGCTGAGACTTAAGCTTCTCACATGCCTGGGCTATTTCTAGAGTTGAACGCCAGGTTGTAACTTGTTTCTGGCGTTGAACTCCAACTTGCAACCTGTTTCTGGCGCTGAACGCGAAACTGCAACATGGAACTGGTGTTGAACGCCAGTTTACGTTGTCTATCTTCGCACAAAGTATGGACTATTATATATTGTTGGAAAGCCCTGGATGTCTACTTTCCAACCGCCAATTGGACTCCAGTAGCTCCAAAAAAGTCCATTCCGAGTGTAGGGAGTTCAGAATCCAACAGCATCAGTAGTCATTATTCAGCCTAAATCAGATTTTTGCTCAGCTCCCTCAATTTCAGCCAGAAAATACCTGAAATTACAGAAAAATACACAAACTCAAGTAAAGTCCAGAAATATGAATGTTGCCTAAAAACTAATAAAATTATACTAAAAACTAACTAGAATATACTAAAATCTACATGAAATTACCCCCAAAAAGCGTATAAAATATCTGCTCATCATAACACCAAACTTAAACTATTTCTTGTCTCCAAGCGACTAGATAAATAAAATAGGATAAGAAGAAATTAAGAAACAATAATATCTCAGAGTTTCAAGTGAAGCTCAGATTCTAATTAGATGAGCGGGGCTAGTAGCTTTTTGCTTCTGAACAGTTTCGGCATCTCACTTTATCCTTTGAGGTTCAGAATGATTGGCATCCATAGGAACTCAGAATTCAGATAGTATTATTGATTCTCCTAGTTTAGTATGTTGATTCTCGAACACAGTTACTTTATGAGTCTTGGCCGTGGCCCTAAGCACTTTGTTTTCCATTATTACCACCGGATACATACATGCCATAGACACATAACTGGGTGAACCTTTTCAGATTGTGACTTAGCTTTGCTAGAGTCCCCAATTAGAGGTGTCCAGAGTTCTTAAGCACACTCTTTTGCTTTGGATCACGACTTTAACCACTCAGTCTGAAGCTTTTCACTTGGACCTGCATGCCACAAGCACGTGGTTAGGGACAGCTTGATTTAGCCGCTTAGGCTTAGATTTATTTCCATGGGCCCTCCTATCCATTGATGCTCAAAGCCTTGGATCCTTTTCACCCTTGCCTTTTGGTTTAAAGGGCTATTGGCTTTTTCTACCTCTTTTGCTTTTTTTTTCGCAAAATATTTTTTTTCATTTTTTTCTTTCGCAAGCTTGTTTTTCACTGCTTTTTCTTGCTTCAAGAATCAATTTAATGATTTTTCAGATCATCAATAACATTTCTCTTGTTCATCATTGTTTCAGGAGCCAACAATTTTAACATTCATAAAATTCAATATCAAAAATATGCACTGTTCAGGTATTCATTCAGAAGACAAAAAGTATTGCCACCACATATAAATAATTAGAATTTTTCTTATTAAAAACTCGAAAAAATATTGCCTCTTTATTCTAAAAATCTACTATTTTATTCATGTTTGATGATGATGAGAAAAATAAATCATAGCTTGATTGGAGATAAAATCAAAATAGATATACTAATTACTACTACTCATATATAATTTCTAAGGTAAATTCCTATAAGAACAACTATCACAGAGTTAAGGCTAAGATCAGGACTCAACAACCTTTATTTTGGGGGGTAGATGCTCCTTTAATCTGTGGGGTGCTTGGTCCTTCAAGAGACAGCTTCTGGCGCTTCAGCTCCTATATCTCCAGATATTCGTCTTCTTTCAGATCTAATTTAACTTCCGGGATCACTGATCTCAGACCCATTATTTTGTGGTACTGGTCTACATGTTCTTTGGTTAAGAATTTCTCTTGATTCCAAAGTGGTTTTGGAATATTCTCTTTCTTGCCTCTTAAAGTGGTTTGTTTTCCCTTAGGTGCCATGATCTTGATGAGTTTTAGCTGATTGATCACGGAAGAACACACCAAACTTAGAGGTTCGCTTGTCCTCAAGCAAAAGAAAGGAAAGGAGAGGAATAGAAGGTGAGGCAATTTCAAAAATTCAAAAGATATGATGAGATTTTGAGAAAGATTTGAGACGAATTTGAAAAGATAATTGAGTTTTAAAAAAAAATTTTTGAGAAGAAGTTGGATGGGATTTGAAAAGGATTTGTGTTTATGAATTAAGATACATTTGATATTTTTGAAAAAGCGATTTTAGAAATTATGATTAAAATTTTTGGAATTGAAGGATGAGAGTTTGTAACATGTTTATGCAAGAAATCATGAATTGAAATATGAAAATTGGAAAAATGTGAAGTAAAAACGAATTTACCTCCTCCCCACAATCCTGGCATTAAACGCCCAAACGCTGCATGTTTTGGGCGTTTAACGCCCAATTGCAGCTTCTCCTGGGCGTTCAACACCCAGCTGTTGCTTCTAGCTGGCGTTGAACGCGAGGAACTCCTTTGTCACTGGGCATTTTTCTGAACGCCCAAGATGCTGTAAATCTGGCGTTAAACGCCCAGAAGGTGCTTCTTTCAGGTGTTCAATGCCCAGAAGATGCTTCTTTTTGGCGTTTAACGCCCAGATGGCTATTCTTACTGGCATTGAACGCCCAGTAGATGCTTCTTTTGGACATTCAATGCCCAAAACAACTTTTACTGGCTTTTTGGCACCAGTGAGCTTCCTTTTTGCTGTTTTATCCTCTAAATCCTTCTATAACTCTGTGAACTCAACCAATTGCTATTTTACCTTGAAGATAATTGACATAAACCTGTAAAAATCAATTAATTAACAAATAAGCTTTGTAAATGGCTGGGTTGCCTCCTAGAAAGTGCTTCTTTATTGTCTTTAGCTAGACTATTACTGAGCTTTAGTCAAGTCTCAGTTTTGAGCATTCTTGCTCAAAATTGCTTTCAAGATAATGTTTGACTCTCTGTCCATTAACAATGAACTTTTTGTTAGAATCATTATCCTGAAGCTCCACATATCCATATGGTGACACACTTGTAATCACATATGGACCTCTCCACCGGGATTTCAATTTCCCGGGGAATAATCTGAGCCTAGAATTAAATAGCAGAACTTTCTGCCCTGACTCAAAGACTCTGGATGATAATTTCTTATCATGCCATTTTTCTTCTTTCTCTTTGTAAATTTTTGCATTTTCGAAAGCATTGAGTCTGAATTCCTCTAGCTCATTTAACTGGAGCAATCGTTTTTCTCTAGCAAACTTGGCATCAAGGTTTAGGAATCTGGTTGCCTAATAGGCCTTGTGTTCCAGTTCCACTGGCAAGTGACATGCTTTTCCATACACTAGCTGGTATGGAGAAGTTCCTATAGGTGTCTTGAATGCTGTTCTGTATGCCCACAGAGCATCATCCTGGATGATATGGAGTAGCTACCTTGTGGCTAACTCCATATCGAACCAAAGAGGAGTAAAGTTGTTTATTGTAGAAATGAGTGCCCCCATCACTGATTAGTACTCTAGGGATACCAAATCTGCTGAAGATATGTTTCTGGAGGAATTTCAGCACTGTCTTATTATCATTAGTGGGTGTTGTAATAGCTTCCACCCATTTGGATACATAGTCCACTGCCACCAGAATGTAAGTATTTGAGTATGATGGTGGAAAAGGTTCCATGAAGTCAATACCCCATACATCAAATAACTCAATCTCCAAGATCCCTTGTTGAGGCATGGCATAACTGTGAGGCAGATTGCCAGATCTTTGGCAACTGTCACAATTAAGTACAAACACTCAGGAGTCTTTATAGAGAGTAGGCCAGTAGAAGCCACATTGGAGGACTCTTGTAGCTGTTCGCTTACTTCCAAAATGTCCTCCACACTGTGATCCATGGCAGTGCCAGAGGATCTTCTGTGCTTCTTCTTTAGGTACACATTTACAGATTACTCCGTCTGCACATCTCTTGAAGAGATATGGTTCATCCCAAAGATAGTACTTTGCATCCGTGATCAATTTTTTTGTTTGCTACCTACTGTACTCTTTGTGTATGAATCTCACTGCCTTGTAGTTTGCAATATCTGCAAACCATGGCACTTCCTGGATGGCAAAGAGGTGCTCATCTGGAAAGTTTTTAGAGATTTCAGTAAGAGGGAGGGACGCCCCTTCTACTGGTTCTATTCGGGACAGATGATCTGCTACTTGGTTCTCTGTCCCTTTTCTGTCTCTTATTTCTATATCAAATTCCTGCAGAAGCAACACCCATCTGATGAGTCTGGGTTTTGAATCCTGCTTTGTGACTAGATATTTAGGAGAAGCATGGTCAGTGCACACAATCACTTTTGATCCTACTAAATAAGATTTGAACTTGTCAATGACGTAAACCACTGCAAGTAACTCTTTTTCTGTGGTTGTGTAGTTCTTCTGTGCGTCATTTAAAATACGACTGGCATAGTAAATGACGTGTAGAAGCTTGTCATGCCTTTGTCCCAACACTGCACTAATGGCATGGTCACTGGCATCACACATCAGTTCAAATGGTAATGTCCAGTCTGGTGCAGAGATGATTGGTGTTGTGACCAGTTTAGCTTTTAGAGTCTCAAACGCCTGCAGACACTCCTTATCAAAGATAAATGGCGTGTCAGCAGCTAGCAGATTACTCAGAGATTTGACAATTTTTGAAAAATCTTTTATAAACCTCCTATAGAATCCTGCATGCCCCAGAAAGCATCTGATTGCCTTAACATTAGCTGGTGGTGGTAATTTTTCAATTACCTCTACCTTAGCTTGATCCACCTCTATTCCCTTATTCGAAATTTTATGCCCAATGACAATTCCTTCAGTCACCATAAAGTGACATTTCTCCCAGTTTAAAACCAGGTTGGTCTCTTCGCATCTCTTTAGAACAAGTGCTAGATGGTCAAGACAGGAGCTGAATGAGTCTCCGAATACTGAAAAGTCACCCATGAAGACTTCTAGAAATTTTTCCACCATATCAGAGAAAATTGAGAGCATGTACCTTTGAAAGGTTGCAGGTGCATTGCACAGGCAAAATGGCATCCTTCTGTATGCAAATACTCCGGATGGACATGTGAATGCTGTTTTCTCTTGATCTTGGGGATCTACTGCAATTTGATTATAACCTGAATATCCATCCAGGAAGCAGTAGTATTCATGACCTGCTAGTCTTTCTAGCATCTGGTCTATGAATGGTAAAGGAAAATGATCCTTTCTGGTGGCTGTATTGAGCCTTCTATCATCAATACACATACGCCACCCTATAACTGTTCTTGTAGGAACCAGTTCATTTTTTTTTATTATGAACCACTGTCATGCCACCTTTCTTATGGACGACTTGAACAGGGCGCACCCAGGGGCTATCAGAAATGGGATAAATAATCCCAGGCTCTAGTAATTTAGTGACCTCCTTCTGCACCACCTCCTTCATGGCTGGATTCAGTCGCCTTTGTGGTTGAACCACTGGCTTAGCGTCACCCTCTAATAGGATCTTGTGCATGCATCTGGCTAGGCTAACGCCCTTAAGATCACTGATGGACCATCCAAGAGCTGTCTTGTGTGTCCTTAGCACTTGAATTAATGCTTCCTCTTCCTGTGGCTCTAAGGTAGAGCTTATGATTACAGGAAAGGTATCACCTTCTCCCATAAATGCATATTTCAGGAATGGTGGTAATGGTTTGAGCTCGGGTTTGGGAGGTGATTGTCAGGCACACATTCATGGATTGAGGAAGGTGATGAGTGTCACGGATCATCACCTTCTTCATAGTGAAGTGCGAATGAACATCTTAGATAGGAACAAGCATGTTTGAATGGAAAACAGAAATAATTGCATTAATTCATCGAGACGCTGCAGAGCTCCTCACCCCCAACAACGGAGTTTAGAGACTCATGCCGTCAAAGATTATAAGAATTCAGATCTAAAAATGTCATGAGATATGAAATAAATCTCTAAAAGTTGTTTAAATACTAAACTAGTAACCTAGGTTTACAGAAAATGAGTAAACTAAGATGGATAGTGCAGAAATCCACTTCTGGGGCCTACTTGGTGTGTGCTGGGGCTGAGACTTAAGCTTCTCACGTGCATGGGCTGTTTCTGGAGTTGAACACCAGGTTGTAACCTGTTTCTGGCGTTGAACTCCAACTTGCAACCTGTTTCTGGCGCTGAACGCCAAACTGCAACATGGAACTGGCGTTGAATGCCAGTTTACGTCATCTATCTTTGCGCAAAGTATGGACTATTATATATTGCTGGAAAGCCCTGGATGTCTACCTTCCAACCGAATTGAGAGCGTGCCAATTGGACTCATGTAGCTCCAGAAAAGTCCATTCCGAGTGTAGGGAGGTCAGAATCCAACAGCATCAGCAGTCCTTTTTCAGCCTAAATCAGATTTTTGCTCAACTCCCTCAATTTCATCCAGAAAATACTTGAAATTACAGAAAAATCCACAAACTCATAGTAAAGTCCAGAAATATGAATTTTGCCTAAAAACTAATAAAATTATACTAAAAACTAACTAGAATATACTAATATCTACATGAAATTTCCCCCCAAAAAGTGTATAAAATATCCGCTCATCACTCTTGCTCAAGTAGTCCAAGTTGGTCGTGATGCCCATGTAGTAGTCCCATATGTTTGGTGGAGTGGGGTTGACCTTCATCTTCTGCGTAGCAAATTTCGGAAGGGATTCTCCTATGAGGGGGGTTCCCCAAGGTTCCTTCACCATATGGTTCTTCTATTCTCTGAGGAGGTACTACAAGAGCTTGGTCGTTGTTGCTTACGTCTTGGAACTCTGGTTCTGATTTTGACGCTGTACGTCCGTCTTTTGGGTGATCGTTCGCCATGGAGTGTCGACTTCCAGGTCTTCGACAACGGCACCAATGTTCTGAGGATTATCTGAAATGATGATTTGGGCATGGACGGGAGGCCCAAACCTTATTTGGTGGCAGTTCACGACTTGTCCAATGCCGAGGTACCGCCTGTCCGAGTTTCTCGTGAAGAAGTAGGGGGTGATACCTACAAGAGACTCTGATTCCTATGTTAGCAATAGTACAAGCATCTTTATAATATATTTGATCCTAAGTATACCTGAGGGTGTCAGTGTATTTATAAGTGATGAGTCAATAACCACCGTTGGGGTAGCTCCACTATTGATGGTGAATAACCATCCCTTTAAGTAGGGGTGATAAACCCCATTTGTAGGGTTTATCTTGTATTGATTTTAGGGGATTTTATCACCTTTTACCCACATTTACTCAATGAAATAGCATGGTTTTGTATATTCTCCTTTAATTGTGCTTAAGAGTGAAAACATGCTTTTTAGGTCTTAAAATAGCTAAATGTAATTTACCTTGATTCCATTAGATGCCTTGATATGTTTGTTAAGTGATTTCAGATTTAGGAGGCAAAAATTGGATCAAGGGAATGAAGAAAAAGCATGTAAAGTTGGAGAACTCATGAATGGAACCAAAAAGCTGTCAAGCCTGACCTCTTCGCACTTAATTGACCATAACTTGAGCTACAGAGGTCCAAATGATGCGGTTCTAGTTGTGTTGGAAAGCTAACATTCGGGGCTTCAAAATGATATAAATTTTGCCATATGTTGCTTCGC
>NC_029776.3:59452053-59468994 GCF_000817695.3 Arachis duranensis | reverse complement strand
CATACCCTTACCAAGAAGAACCACCTTCCTACTATAAACCCTCTCTCCAAAATAATGAACCCTCTTATCCACCTCAAACCCCAATAGATGATTCTCTCACATTGCTACTTCAAGGACAAGCGGATATGCAAAGGAACACCCTAGAGTTTGTGACTAACTTGACCAAGGTAGTGTCTACCTTAGCCTACAAATTTTTGGACACTCAAGGTGCTTCCGTGACCACATGTGAAGAATCCATTGAAGATCATAACGTGAAGGAGAGATTGGAAAACCCGATGGAAAATGGGGGAGGCTATTTTGTATTAGAGCAATTGGAGGAGCCTACGGTTATTGAAGAAAAGGAAGAAGTGGTTGAAGATTTAGGAGACGTTGAGAGTCCATGGGAATGTAGTATCATGGAAAACTCTTCCAAGAAGCTTGACATTGATGTTGAAGAGGGTGCGCAACTTCCAAAGCATATCATGGTTGAAGACTTTGAAGAGGTTGATCAAGAGATGGATTCAATTATTGATGAGTTCCTATCCACAATTGAATTCTCTCCCATTGAGCTTGACATAGAGGGTAAGGAAGAAGATACCTCACCTCCCATACCCTTGGTAAGCCACGAAGAAAATATCAAATTGGAAGGAAGCTACCAAGAGGAAGAGGTTGAAGTTGATATAAGTTGTCAAGAGGTGGAAGTTACAAGGGAAGAGCACAAGAGCGTAGACGTCGCAATGGCTAAGTGTGGGGAGGCCTCCCTTCCCAAGCCACCATCACCTAACATAACATTCAAGTGGATAAAATTTCTATCCCTAAGCTTCACTTTCTCACTTGAATATGGTTTGATTGAAAATGATGGGCAACTTAGAGCTCTTTGTGGAGTTAAGAGTAAGAGGGAGTGGTGTAATGGTTGGAAAAAGAATGTTAGGCTCATTAAGGTTAAACCCTCAAGGCATAAATACTATGGTTAGAGGAATGCTAAATCGTATGGGTCTAGAAAGAGAATTTGGTGCATAAAGGAGAATTCTATATGCCTACCACCCAAGTTGAATCATGATGATCAACTAGAAGGTGGGTGTGAAAATAAGATATGGGATCCCGGATCACAACATGAAGACCAATTTTGGGAGCTCATATCTTGGGGAGAACCTCACCCAAGTTTGGTGAAGATGGTTGGAAATTCTATCAACCAATTGAGAGGCAAAGATCCTTGGAGATTCAAGGATGAGTACAATTTCATTTCATATTGATTTGTTGGTAAAGATTGGTTGTTAGTATGTTGTATTCATTAGTAGTAGATGAATAAATCCTAAAATCAAATTGCATTTTTGTGAATTGTTTGATATTTGATTGAATAAAGAAGAGTTTTAGACATTATAGGGAGCTCTTGGGCATTTTTTCTGCTTTTTGGGCAAAAAAAAAAAACGGCCATCGGCGCGCTAGCACGCTGTGCGCGCGCGCGCACATTGCACTTCTGCAACTTCTGGTACAAAAATCAGAGAGTTGTGCGCGTGTTGTGCCAGCATTGTGCTGGGAGCACAAGCTCATCCACGCGTAAGCGCGCTGTGCGCGTGCGCGCGGATTTGCACCCTGCTCTTCTCTCTCCTCCTTTCTCCTTCTTTCCTCTTCTCTTCTTCTTTCTTTCTCATTTTTTTTTCTTCCTCTCTTGAAAGATTTTTTTTCTTTTCTCTTTTAATATAAAAAACAAATTTTATAATAAAAAAAATAAAAATATAATAATAAAGTTGCATATATCGCATTTGATGCTTAAAAGTTGGCAAGTCCAATACATTGACCACCATCGTGCCCCATATGCTCGCATATGTCATGGGAAGGTTGATTTGTTCCTAACCAAGTAGATAATAGCACTAGTCATAGTTGCATTCATAGAAGTAGGTTGCACTTCATGAGTCTTATACTTTTGTGATCCCTCGGTCTTCTGTGTTTCTTTTCCATTTCTCTAAGCATGAGGACATGCTAGAATCTAAGTGTGGGGAGGTTGATAAACCCCATTTTGAGGGTTTATCTTGTGTTGATTTCAGGGGTTTTATCAATGATTCCACACACTTTCTATATGAAAGTACAAGATTTTGTGTTCCTTTCCTAGTTTTGACCCATGGATGAAAACATGCTTATTTTGCACTAAAATAGATACATTTCTAATCTTCTCTTGATGCCATTCGGTGCCGTGACTTGTGTTTTAAGTGGTTTCAGAATATAAGGCAGGGATGGACCGGAAGAGAGAAGGAGGACGGGTGCAAAGGAAGGGAGCACGAGAATTAAGCCTTGGAAACCTCAGCATGGGCGCGTGCGCGCACTTGACGCGTCCGCGTGGATAGAGCAACTAGAGGTCGAAGCCGAGAGCCAAGCCACGAGACGGCTTGCGTAGCGGCTAAGCCATGATTTTCATCGGCGCGCACGCGTACATCACGCCTCCGCGCACATTACAAGATGCCTCAGTGGCGCGCGCGCGTACTTGGCGCGCACGCGCCGATGTGCGAATATGATTTTTTTAAGGAGCCACGTGACTTAGGCGTGGAGTTAGTTGGGAATCCCATTTTTAGGGAATGCCTTGGCGGGAAAAGCTTAAGAAGACCAAAGGAGCAAGGGTTAAGGACACTTAGTTCATTTTTTAGATTTGAGATATTTTGAGGGATAGTTAGTTACACTCTTGGAGAAGGAGAGAGAGATCTCAAGCTCTCACTAGGGTTCTTCTTCATCCAATTTCTGAATTTTCAATCACTCTTTGGTGAGATCCATTGAAATTCTCACTTTACTTTGTTCATGTCCTAGATCTTCTTCTCCAATTTCAAGTAGTAGTTGTAATTGCTAACTTCTCTTGGATCTAGAATTCAACTTTGTGGTTTTGGATTTCATTCGTACTTTGAGAATTTGATCCTCATTGTTGCTCTTTGATACTTGTTGTTAGTTCCTTGCGTTGCAATAATTTTAATTCTACTTGTCTTCTTATTTTACTATGACTTTCCTTCTTGCTCACCAAATGTTTGATGAAATGCCAACACTAGTTATGGAGTAAAAGTTTCTTACTTGGCATAGGGTTTGGGCCATTAGAAGAGTTGAATAGTTATGTCAATTGTTGATTTAGAATTAGGAATTGCTAATTGACTTGGAGTACACTAAAGCTAGATTTCTATAAGGTAAAGCTAGGACTTGTGACTCAAGTTGATTACTCTCATTTGACTTTCCTCTATACCTAGGGGTTAACTAAATGAAGCAAGGCCTAATTGTTGTCATCGTTGAAAGAACTATAAGGATAGAATTTCTAATGCCAACCCTAAGCCAAGTCTTCTAAGGATTGATTGTTTGTTTTCTACTTGCTAAAAACCTTCAAGGAATTATAATAAGGCCTTCTAATCAATAAGACGCGCACCCTAGCAATTCCAAGGGAGAACAACTCGGGGGACTAATACTCTCGGTTATAGATTGTAGGATTGTTTGATGCGAAGTTTAAGTGTCGATTAGACTATACTCACGATCATATCCATCATTAAATTCTAAATCGACATGCTAAATTTCGTTTATCAAGGGGTTGTTGGGTATCTCTTCTAAAAGTAGTTGAGAGGTAGTCGGGATTAGTTATAACTCCTTCAGGGAGGAGTTACTTCTTCGTGGCATCCTGTCGACCTCTTAAGAGGTCGGTTATTTAGTAACTGTCTTTTTGGACTTTCTCTACTTTGGGCCTGGCTTATGTTTTGGGCCAAGGTATAAACAGATGGATTAAGCTATTTTAAAGCGAGTATGTTGGTAAAGTAAAAAAATTAAGAGTTCAATCAACCTTGAGTCAAGTTAATAAAACTCACATATGGTAAACATTAGAAATCAAGGATAATCAACATTTTGTTTTATCACTTTATTAATTTTTTATTTTAGAAGATTTTTTTTTCCGTAAGGAAGAAATGCGATTATGATGTGCCCATCTTGTTTTCTTTCATACTTTTTGTAACGACCCAATTTTCAATATGTATAGATCATACTGGAAACTGAGCACTACCAACTTATCTTCATAATTTTTATCTATTATTTATTATATGAGTCTGATTCATTGTTAAAAGCGTATTTATTTAGCCAAGTACTTTTTTTTTAAAAATGTTCGGATTAATAAACAGAATTATGCATAATCGATTTACAGATAATAATAGATAAAATAGTTATGAATAATCACACTTAAATACATCTCAAGCAGTTAACATCATTTAGTTATCTAGTCTTTATTAGAGTATAGATCTTAGTCAGAACACTCCTAGATATAACTAGATATTAACTATATACATATATATACTTACAATCTCCCAGGCCCTGATCTATTCAAGAAATCCCTAAGCTGGCACCGAGGCTAACCTAGACTCTATACTCGCCTAATCCCTCTAAACTACAAAAACAAGGAAAAGTAAGTTGTAGTTCTTCAAACTCGAGTAAGGTCTAATTTCATTAAAAGATGGAACATTTTCTACTACTCCTCTGCACGATCATACATCGTCTTAGAGCATATCAGTGATACTTTATTGAGCGGCCACACAACGACAACATCGTACAGAGGACTAAGGTTAAAGTTCGTAGATAAACGGGTTACAGATGTCGGATGGTCTAACGACATATACATATAAATAGATAACAGAGTTCACTCTAGACTGAGAAAACTACCTAGAGCAGAATCCTCTTTGCGGAATGATCCTCAATAGACTACAGAAGGGTACTCATGCTTCCATCTGATGGGGGAAGGGAGAAAGAAAGGGTAAGAACTGGGGAGTTCTTAGTAAGGCCGGGGTTATTATTTAAGTTCATTAATTCTGTGTTGTTTAGCAGACAAATAGTAGAATATAGAGAAGCAGTAAATAGAAGAAACAGATAAATAGAGAAAATAGAGAAAACAAAAAGCATAACACAAACAGAAGAATACAAGAAAATAAAACACAGACACAGAGAATAGAATACAAACAAAGAAAGCATACATTCATACAATAATCATAACAGAGGAAATGCACACCCAAGTATGATGCATGTCTAGCCTTAACACAGGTGATAAGCTCATCTGTCAGTTACTAACCCGCTCCCGACGTTACCCAGCAACTTTTGTCTGGATAAGGCTTTCTTGTAGGCAATAATGATAGCAAGCACCATTTGTCTTGCAGGGTACCCATTCCAAGCACCTTTTGTCTTGCAAGGCAGCATTTGTTAGCCTATATATGCTCAACATACTCACTGTAAGCAACCTTTGTCTTATAGGAGTACAACACACTCAATATAAGCACCTTCTGTCTTACATGAGTACAACACACTCACTGTAAGCACCCTTTGTCTTACAGGTGCACACTGATCTCGATACCTCTGTAAGCAACCTCTGTCATATAGCATAGCATTATAGCTAGGTATTCCAGGAAAGAATTCTCAATGGTCGCACCACCATCTATCTGATTGCCTCAATATAGAAGATGAACATACGAATATCTCCGAACTTGCCTTAATGCGACAAATGACCTTTCAACAGGCCCTTTGCTTATTCTCCATTCTCTTTATTATATTACTCTTTTCTTTTTGTCTCTTTACTCTGCTCTTATTACTCTTTTCTCTTTGTCTCTTTACTCTGCTCTCATTCTCTGTTTAACGTATGTATTTATAGTTTATGTAAATTTTGGTATGAATAGTATAAGAATCGTTAATTAATTAACCGATTAATTAATGTAAAATCATAATAATTTAACTACCCAGAATAGGTTCAAAATTATAGAATATAAATTAGAAAATATAAATATGATATTTGGATTCAGTAGATTTTTCTGAGTTGAAAAATGTAATTTTCTGCAGAAAATTATATAAAAATGAGAACCGATAAATTTACCGGCGGTACCAGCTTAAGTTTGTCCGGTAGGGTACTGTGCGAGAATGATAAAAATAATAGGAAAAGTTAGGAACTTAATTAAAGTTGAAAATCGGGCACTAATTTTAAAGTTTTGGCCCAAAGTTGTGCCAAACGGGACAAAAACACTAACAGATTAGACTGGGTCCAAGTTGGACCCATGCCCAACGTTTATAATCACTTAAATTCACCCACCTCAGCTCATTAAACACATTCAAAGAGAGGGAGAGTAGCTGAAGTGAGAAGAGAGTGAGGGTTTCCAAAGTTACTATTCATAAACAACTTCAATCCATCATATCTTGAGCTACGGTGTTTCGATTTGCATGCTATCAGCGGCTACGTGAAGTTCTCGCCGAGCCCGTTATTTTTATCTAACTTTCAAAGGTAATATTTTGATTTTTCCTTCCTTCCTGCGGCCCAAAGAATTTTGGATATGGTGGGTTTTGGTTTTGAGTGAAATTTGTGTTTTGGTTGTTTAGGTGCTAATCATAAGTGAGAAATTGTTGGGTTCTATCCCAAATTTCTATGGATAAGGTAAGCTCACTCTTATCCCTTGTGAAATTGAATAATTCGGATCCATGAGTATTAATTTGCGGTAGACTAATGTGTATTGTTTGGAATATTGATTGTTGAAGCTTGTTGGAGATTAATTGGTGGCTTGATTGAGTTTGAGAACTTGTGCAAGCTTGGTTGAGGTCAACTTGGTGATTTAGTGCATATTGAAGATCAGCCAAGGTATGGTTTCGATTTTCTCTATGTAATATATAATATTTCTGGACACTTAGGCTAGTGACCCATAGGATAGGTTTGGATTGAATTGGTTGTTAAATTTGTTGTATGATGATGTATGATGATGTGATGATTTTGGTTATTTTGATGCATTATGGTATTGATGTTGATAAGTGAGTTTGGAGCTTGGAATTAAGGTTGAATGATGTTGAAGTTGTATGATTGGTAGTAATGGAATGATGATTTATGAGTGAGTTTGATTGAAAAATGGTTTTATTATGATAAATTGATTAATAATGTTGAGGATTATGTAATGTGAGTGAAAATTTGGCAAGAGTGGTGAATTGAGATATAAAAAGGCTAAGATCTGATGTGTTTTGGAGTTTAGTAATGTTTTGGTTTGGCTATGGTTGTGAAATTTGGAAAATTGAGAACCTTGTGAATTTGGTGAAAACTAGTTTTTAGTGAAATTTGACAGATCATAACTTGAGTCTCAATTTTCAAAAATTGTTAAAAATTTGTTTAAATTAAAGTTTATTGAAAAATCTTTAAATTGATATAAAGTTTGTAGAAATTGAATTTTTGTAGAGGAAGTTATGAACGTTTAATGTTTGGGGCTTAAAATTAATTTCTACAACTTTGTAAAATTTTCTATGTCTGGGGTTGCATGTGTACGCATACCACCCATAAGCATACATTGTAACATCCCGCATTTTTGAAAATATAATTATGAATAAATTGTGATTTTATTTTATTAAGTTTAAACTTTATAATTTTAGAAATTATTTTATTAGAAATAATTAAGTAGATTTGGAGATAATTTCATTTTAAACCAATTAAGATTCTTAAGTAATTTTGTATAATGGAATATTTTGTATATTTTTAGTAATTGAAAAATAAAAAAGAATTGTATAATTTAATCTAAGTAATTTTTATTCTGAAAAGGTTATGATTTATTTTAAAAACTTGATATCTTATTTTATAAATTAATCGATTAAGAATAATTAAATTAGTTTTATTAATATTTTGAGTTAAGTTAATTACAATTCTTGTGTAATTTCTATAATTGGTTATTTTATATAATTTGAAATTAAAATTCAGTAGAAAAAATATTATATAATTTAATTTAGATCATTATTATTTTGGGTTTAGGTTAAATTTATAAAATATGATTAGTATGTTTATTTTATAAATTAAATTAAAAATAATTATTTGAACTCATTGATAAATTAATAAATAAAATTCTCTGTGTTTCAAAAGTAATTTTCATAATATTATGTTTGAATCTTAAAGTGTTATTTTATCTCTAATATTTCATAAAATTCATGTTACTTATATATAATTTCCCCAGTCTTATGTCTCTTATTTTATACGCATTGGTATTATATAATATATGTACTCCCTAACCAATTAAATGCGCACAGGCATACGTACACTCATCTCCCCTTTATAGCCCCACGTTTACTCACTCTTACCATCTATTAATATATAATAGGAGAGTAGTAAGGAGGTCTGTGATCGACAAGTGGAGCATTTCATGCTCGACACGTGGAGCATTCTGTGTTTGACATTTGGAGCTGTGTATGATTGACAAATGTATGTTTTTAATGCTGCGCACTTCACCGTTTTCAATCCAAAAAAATAATTGGGCGGGATTTGATTCAAATTTAAATTTTAAAAGGATTTTGTTTCAGGACTTTCAAGAAGAGAATATGAAAGAGAGAGAGTTGCCAGTTTTGATAGGGGGAGTAGTTGGCACCAGTCTTTCTCTTTCCATGCCACATAGATGAGAAAAAGAAAAGGTCGGAGAAGAAATAAAGCACGAAGGAAGAAGAAGAAGAGGGTGGCGATGACAACGACGGTCACCGAGAAGGATGCTAGATCGACAGAGAAAAGAAGAGGAATGAGGTGACGGCGGTGATGAAGGCTACTGCCGCTGTTGGATCCATAGAACTGCCTCTACCTCAGAACACCGTCGTAGCCATTCCTTCACCGATGGATGCTGCAAAAAAAGGATGGTTAGTTCTCTCTTTATTTTGTTGTTTGATTTCGTTATAACTCGAGAAGAATCCTTTATAATCCATTTTTCAGTGAACGACAGCTTCAAGTTCCACTGCTCCATGGTAGGAAGTCAACTAAAGCTCTTCTTCATCCTTTTTAATTTTCTCCACTGAAAAGTAAGTTGAGGAGTGCTTCTTTTTTAATTATTACCAGCAGCTGATGATGATGTTGCTTAGAACTCTATTGTTTACAAAGTTGTGTATTTGAAAACTCATTTTAAATAAATTTTCTTTGCTAAATGTAACGAGTCATGATAAAATAGATATTTGTAAATAAATTTTACTTAACATATAAATTTTCAAAAAACAGATCTAACAGAAACTTATCATAATGCAAACTGTTTGGTTATAGCTACCTCTGAATCGAATGCAAGAGAGCGAAAGCAAATAGAGCAGTGAAGGAGAAAGAAGGAGGAATGAGGCAATGGTGCTAATAGAGGCCACTGTGGATGCTAGATCTGCCACTGAAGAAGAAAGTCGTTCGAGAGAGGGGAGCTTCCAACGAGGCATATGCTACTCTGTTGTACGATGAGGAATCCTTATAATCCAGTCGGTGAATGACAGCTTCAAGTTCCACTCCTCCATGGTAGGAAGTCAATTAAAACTCTTCTTCATTCTTTTTAATTTTTTGGTATAAATTTTTATTATAATCTATATTTCATCTTTTTAATTTTTAATGAGTACAGTTATGTGTTCGGGTCAGATATTGTAGATTCAAGAACCAGTTTGGAGTTTTATGTGAAGGTCACCATTATGCCTGATTTAAGAAACAGATTTACACGAAAGTCACCATTATGGACTGGGATTCAGGATTTGTTCAAGCAAGTTGAAGAGTGCTTCTTTTTAAATTATTACCAGAAGCTAATGATGATGTTGCTTAGAATTCTATTATCTACAAAGTTGTGTATTTGAAAATTTATATGAAATAAATTTCCTCTGCTAAATGTAACGAGTCATGATAAAATAGATATTTGTAAATAAATTTTAATTAATATATAAATTTTCAAAAAATAGATCTATCAGTAACTTATCATAATGCAAACTGTCTAGAGTAGTTAGAGTACTGAGGACAATTTTGGTTAAGCAAGAAGGCGGAGTATGGTATTGGTAATTATTGATAATGAACTGTGAAAGTGGTGAGCTAATGAGCTCTGAATAGATTGTGAAAGTGGTGAATTAATGAGTTCTGAATGAATGGTGAAAGTGGTAACCTACTGAGTACTAAATTAAATGATTTTGACAAACCACTGAAGTACTATTTCTAAACTGAGATTTGTTGAGACACTATGCACCAGGTAGGGACGATAGGTTAATCCTGCTTGTCGAGGTCGCGGTTAATGAGATTGTTGAGATGCTGTGCGCCTAGCAGGGATAGTAGGTTAATCCCGCCTATCGACGTCGCGGCAGCGACATAAGGACATTTGGTTTATCCCGCTTACACTGAGATGTGATGTCCGTGGCAAGAGTATCCCGCTCGCATCCCTTCGGAATCAATATAGAGTGCAGGCACTGACATCCTGGACCATGATCCGAGCAAGATATCTCGGGAGTTCCTAATATGAGACTGAAGGGCGACATCTCCATGGAGATGTGTCGGGTTGGGAGTTGAACCAACAATGTGATATCACAGCCAATAGGACAGACATTCATCATGTGCATCTTCTATCTGTTTGTTTGCTTTGTCGACTTGAAATTGCTTGCCTAATTGTATAACATGGTTAATTGCTACTTGAATTTATTGATATACATGTTTATACTTGTGTTTTCCTTGCATTGTACTATTTGTGTCTTCTACTGGGATTGAGGAGGTTCAGAAGGCAGTGGACGGCTAGGATGGTGATGGATGTGGGACAACGGAGAATTATTATATTAGAAATCCACTAAGTTAGATTTCCCCTTTCCATTGTGGTTTTAAAGTTGAGGTCTTAAATTTACTTATGTTTTAAGCTTGAATCTCATGATAGATATGAAGCTCTAGGATTGCCTCTGGCGTCTAGGAGTCTTATATCTTACATCACTGGGCACTGTTACCATACTGAGAACCTCTGGTTCTCATTCCATACTCTGTTGTTGTTTTTCAGATGCAGGTCGTAACCCACCTTGGTGAGTTGCTTGATGGTGACAGAGCAGAAGACCTTTATCATGTTTTGGAGCCTTTGATTATCTTATTAGTACTCTCACTTTTGTATTTTATTTACCTTAGAGGCTTACTCATGAGGGATATTTTGTATAAGCTATTTTAACTTTTGAAACTCTGTATGTCAGTATTTAACTAGTCGGTCTAAACTCCGCGGGTTGTGGCTAGTATCTTATGATTATTATACTCTTATATTTTGTTATCTTGTACCTTTATCTCGTGCCTTTTGCTCATAGCTTCGTGTGAATATTCGTGCTTTTAATTTCATATTTAAGCTTATTTTCTTCATCGGGCTTCTAGAATTATTATTCCTTCTATATATATTTTTGTATAAACCTTAGAATTGTCTTAACCTTTGATTAATCTTTGCTTTACGGAAAGAGGTAAGGTAATTAGGGTGTTACATTTAGTGGTATCAGAGTGGTTCGTCATCGTGAGCCTGAGGGATGGACCGATTGTGCTTCATTGCATACTCTAGATCATTTTTCTTTCATGCTATTTAGGGTATCTTCTTGATATTTCATAGCATGCTTGTTTGTGAGTGCCTTTTTGGGATAATTGAAGCACTAGGCTTTTGATATTGAGACTGATTACCTTGATATCAATTGTTTAGTGTGAACAGGACCTTGAATGGGAACTCGCGGATAAGGCCAAACACGTACTCGAAGAGAGAATGAGGGTAACCCGTCGATGGATAATCAAGTTGAACTTATGGCGGCAGTGACTAACTTAGCTAACACGATTTAAGAGAGCACTGCTATGACTACTCGTTCCATGCGGCGGACAAGGCAATCAGCCAGAAACAAAAATGGAGAAGGTGTTGAGGACAGCTTAGGTGGTGTTCTGAGAACTCTAGCTACTTTTCTGAAAGTTGACCCACTGATTTTCAATGGATCGACAAATCCTATTGAAGCAGATAACTGGTTCCAAACTGTGGAGTGTGCATTGCAAACTCAACATGTACCGTGTGACCAGTTCATGGAATATGCGACCTATCAACTAGTGGGAGATGCTCAGCAATGGTGACAAGGTGAACGCCGACTGCTACACCAACAGAATATGAATATTACATGGACGTTATTCCAGGCAGCTTTCTACAAGAAGTACTTTCATGAGTCAATAAGGGAGGCCAGAGAGTTGTAATTCTTACGGTTGAAGCAAGGGTCCATAATTTTAATTGAATACACTAGCAAGTTCAAGGAACTCTATAGGTTCTTGAGAATAAGTTAGGGCGCTCTTAAGTTCTATGAGGGCTAGAAATGCATCAAATACCGAGTTGGGCTGAGGGAAGATATCATGCATGTTATGGCTCCATTGGAGATTAGGGAATTCTCGAAATTGGTGAATGAGGCAAGAGTTGTGGAGGATTGAGTTAGGAGGATGACTATAATTAGAGATACTCGAGAGGGTACCAGTAGCAGAGGTCATGGAAAGTATTTTCCACCAATAGGCCAGATCTTTAAAAGGGACGGACATGCCACTCAGCATCCTCATGGTCAAAGAAACTTCAGACGCAACAACATTGCCTAGTTTCACCAGGCTAAAGCAAATGGTCGATGCTACACTTGTGGAATGTTTGGACACATTGTCACGGATTGCCATCGTGGGAGAAACTAGGATGCGAGTCAGAACCAACAGTAAAGCCGTGTATTTGCTGTGAAGCAATATATGGGAGCCTGAGGTATAAGGGCAAGTGTATAACTGGTTATAAAGCTTTAACTATATTGTGCAATATTGGGACGACATGTTTACTCATAGCTTGTGACAAAGAGAAAGGTTCGAGAATAAAAGTGTCAAACTCAGTGTCAAATTTAGGACCAAACTCACTTGTACCGCGTGGAGTATTGTCGCTAGGGCTGATAGAACTTAGGGACATTTTTGGTTGACGTGGGCGAACAATCAAGTTCTTAAGGACCAAAAAATCAAAGTAACGTTGTGGAAGTATGGTACTATTGATGGCAGTGTGAGATTTTATACGAATAAGAGCATCAACCCATCCTTGCAAACCGACCTATCTTTTCCCTTCTAAATTGCATTAGAGCTCTTTATTTCGGAATCCCTTTTGGTGAATAAATTGAACCTTGCGAAATCCTATTCCTTGTTTGCACATATCCTCGTGCGAACCTTGTATTCCTTGATGTGACCATGAACGTATACCGTTGGGTTAAACCGCCTTTATTCAAGGGCTCGTGATCCTCTTAAAATCACTCAAGACATGTTTTGATTCAATTTGCCTTATTGTTTCCTCCAAAGAATCTTGATTTGGAATTCCTTTTTTGAGGTGCACTCTAATTTTCTTTCTGTTGCATTTTCTTATTTTCCACAACAACCTTGTCTGATCACAACATAAAACTCCAGGGACACGTACACGTGCGTTGCGCGTACGCATCGATGCCCGCACATTTAGATGTTTTTAGTTAGTTTTTGGAAGTTACATTCTAGAGAGAGAAGCTCACCCTTCTCTTTAGATTTTTGCTTTCTCCATTTCAATTTCTCTTGGATCCTTTGGTGAGATAAATTGTCAATTCAATTTTACTCTGATTCAATTTGTGGATCTAATTCTCCTACTCTCAATTTAGTGTTTTTGTTCTCAAGTCACTTTGGATCTCAGATTTGGATTTTATTACTTTGATTTCTCTTAATGAATTGAGGAATTTTCTTTTCATGTTCATTGATGTCAATTGTTTGATTGTTGATAATTGCTTGAATTAGATAGCTTGAATTCAATTCCTTTTGTTAATTTTATAATGTCTCTCATTATTGCTCACCATTAGTTTGAGAAAATGACAACTTTAGCTATGGAGTAGATTCCTCATTCTTGGCTTGGGGTTGAGTTATTAGAGACACTTGAGTAGTTAATATCCCTTGTTGATTATCACTTGAGAATTGCTAATTGATTTGTATGTCACTAAAGCTAGACTTCCCTAGGGTTTGACTAGGACTTATGACTCAAGTTGATTATTTTCACTTGACATTCCTTCATAGTTAGAGGTTAACTAAGCGAAGCAATGATCAATTGTTGTCACAATTGATGGAAACTATAATAATAGAATTTCCAATTCTCCCCCTTAGCCAAGGCTTTTATCGTGATTGATTGTTGTCCACTTTTATTAGCTTGATTTCTTACACTAAACTTTAAAGCCACAAAAGACTTCTTAACCAATGATGTGCATCCTAAGGCAATTTCTAGGGAGAACGACTTAGGACTAATACTCTTGGTTATTGATTATGAATTATGGACACACATTTTCTATGTTTGATGAATGATTGCTTGTTGGTTTAGACTAAACTCATGATTGGATTTATTGATAAATTTTACACCAACATAAAATCACTCATCAAAATGGCCCCGTTGCTGGGGAGTTGCATATGTGTATGTTATTGGTTAGTGCAAATATGTTGATATGTGAATACTTGCATTTTCTCGTGATTGTTTGTTTGTTTGATTGCTAGTTAGGATTAGTCTTTGTTTAGTTCAATTTGTTGTTATGAGCTTTATACTTTCTTCATTGTATGACGCGTTCACTACCGGATCCGAGGTTAGCCGCATTTGATCCGGAAATCGAAAGAACTTTGCTTCACATTAGGCAAGCTCGGAGGCAGTTAGCCTTTGGAGGTGGTGAAAGGGTTTTTACCAATTCACCAACCATATCCGAGGTTGATTCTGAATTGTCATTCGAAGAAGGAACTATCTACTCTTCCATTGATACTCCTAATAGTTCTTCTATTGATCTAGGTGCCGACACTATGACCGTTCCAAGGAGAGTCACTTTTAGGGAAGCGGGTGCTCCAGACTTTGTTCTTCAACCTCTTCACGTGCTTCACCCAAACTTGAATGCAAACTTTGATCTTAAGACCACTTTGATCAACCTTCTATAGAAGTTCCACGGACTTTCCGCACAAGATTCTATTAGACACCTTAAGGATTTTCAAGGTGTATGCTCAACAACTAGACGAGAAAGTTCTAATGAGGTTGCTATATGGTTGTTTGCCTTCCCATTCTCTCTTGAGGGAAGAGCCAAAGAGTGGTTCTACACTTTTCCTAGTGAAGTTGTTACCGATTGGGACTTGAGTTCTTAGATAAATTCTTCCCCGTGGAAGTGATGGATAAGCTAAGGAAAGAGATTTTATGCATTGTCCAAGGTAAAATGGAGACTCTATACGAGTATTGAAAATGGTTTCGGAAGCTTCTTGACTCATGCCCCAACCACATGATTGACACTCAAGTGTTGCTTAGCTATGTGTGCCAAGGAACGAGACATCAAGACAAAACACTCTTGGATGCTTTAAGCAATGGTTCTTTGTCAAAGTATAGGATGGCGGAGGAGGCATGGCAACTCATTACCGACTTGGTGATGACAAGTCATCATATACCCATTTTTCAAGCTAATTTCATTTGTTTTGTTAGTCTTTATGCACTTTCTTGCATCTTAAGTAAGTAATTTGGAGTGAAAATGCATAACTTCTTTAAATCAAGCAACCACCATGAAATTAATGTTAACTCATGAGGTTTAAGCTAATTTTAATTGAATTTTAATTGATTTATAAGCCTTATGAATTTAGTGATACTTGGAGTGGTTGTTTTGGTTTATTTTAGGTGAAGAAAAGAATAAAAGAGAAAAGCGTGGCCTAAAGAAAGCGTGACCCAAGGAGAAGGAAGCGTGGTCAAAGGAAGGAAAAGTGTGCCGCATGCAATGGGGGAGGCAAGCATTGCCCTCCACAAGGGCACACTGCCTTCTAGGAGGGCAACATAAGGGAACAAGGCAAAGAAGGCAACTCTGCCCTGCCCACTACAAGGGCAGAGCACAAATTTGTGCCTTGGAATTAAGAAGAAGAAAATGTTGCCCTAATATCGGGCTCACAAGGGGAGAAAATCAAAGGAAAATGTCTCCAAATGCTTGCCACAAGAGTTGAACACGGGACCATGAGGAAGCAAGGAACTAAGTTCCATTACCGTGCCAAGAAACCAAGAAAAATGAATGAGCGTGTGTTTCTGCCCGGATTCGAACGCGGGACTTCATTTTGGAAACACTGCCCTGCCCTCCGCGAGGGCAGGGCAGCATCCTGTGCACCAAGGCACCATTCTGGCGCATCATGGTATGAATCTGGCAACACCAAGCAGCGCACCAAGCACCCATCTGGCGCCCTAATTTTTCCTGCCCTGCCCTCCGCGCGGGCAGGGCAGCCTCCTGGGAGCTATTATTTTTGGGCCAAAAATTCAATTTTAAAATTCCAATTTAATTCATTTCTTCACCAAATCAAAAGCCCATCCAAATCCCAAAATCCAAGAATAGAAAGTGTATAAATAGGAGCTAGTTTGATGTAATTAGAACCTTTTGCTTTGTTTTTGAATTTTGCACTTTCTTTGAGCTTTGAATTTTATTTTTGCACTTTGGAACTTCTCTTGGTGTCTTCACTGAGATTTCAGAGAATTGGGGAGGAGAATTGATTTCTCTTCTTCCTCGTTCTTGCTTAGGCCTTCTTAATTTCTTTGTTTTGAGTTTTGGGTGTGAAGAATTGAGGAAATTCTGTCTCAATCTCCATTCAAAGTCTCTTTAATTTCTTTTCTGCAAAATTGAATCAATTTACATTCTCTTTACTGTTTCTTCTTCAATTTCTTGTCAATTGCTTTGAGAACTTGCTGCTTCTTCTTCAATTTCTTGTCAATTACTTTGAGAACTTGGATCTAGGAAGGTAATTGAGATCTAGGCTCTGCTACCTAGTCTCTGGAATCCTGAGATCCCAATTTACTTTTGGTTCTTCTGTGAACCTTTGCTGCACTTTAATTTCAATTTCTGTTTGAACTTTAGTTTATTCCAATTCATCTTCTACTTTATTAATTGTTGCAATCTACTTTCTCTTGCTGGAATTCTGAATTCCCAATCCTTAATTCCCCTTTTATATTCAAGCAATTATGCCATTTAAGTTACTGCAATTTACATTTCTTGCACTTTAAGTTTCAGTCATTTACTTTCTTGTTCTTTAAGATTCAGCAAGTTTACTTTCCTGCTTTTTAATTTACTGCAATTTCCCCTACTCCCTTTACATTCCAAGCAATTTATATTCTGTTAAATACAACCCACTCAACCAAAACTTGATTCGCTTGACTAAATCAACCACTAAACTAAAATTGCTCAATCCTTCAATCCCTGTGGGAT
>NC_029776.3:59451389-59451942 GCF_000817695.3 Arachis duranensis | reverse complement strand
TTTCCACACATCAAGTTTTTTGCGCCGTTGCCGGGGATTGAAATAGATTGACAATGATTAAGTGAAGTGGAGGTCTAGATTAAGAACTTTTTCTTTTCTGTTCTTTTAATTTTTACTAACACACTAACTGTTTGAATTTTTGCTTAAACTAACTAAAACTTCATTCTAGCTATAGATTGAAGTTTCATTGGTTTTCTGGATCTGTGTGTTTATTGTTGTGTGTTTGTATGTCAGGTACAGGAAGATCTTCCCCTGTCCTCTCTGAAATTGACCAAAGAACTCTTCGGAAAATAAGAAGAGCTGAAAGAGGGAAGAACGTTATTGGAGAGGAAGAATCTGAGGAGGAATTCCAAGAAATGGAAGGATATCTCAATCAACCAGGAAAAGGAGCCAACAATAACCAACAACAAAGAAGAGTCCTAGCTTCATACACATTTGCAAATGCTAGACATTGTGGAAGTAGCATTCTTCCTCCTAATGTCAATGCAAACAATTTTGAACTAAAGCCACAACTCATCACTTTAGTTCAAAACAACTGCTCTTTTGGAGGAGG
>NC_029776.3:59447683-59450309 GCF_000817695.3 Arachis duranensis | reverse complement strand
CCCAACCCAAAGGAAGAATGCAAGGTCATTCAACTAAGAAGTGGAATAGTGTTATTGGATGGTAACCAAGGAGCAACCAAGAACAATGACAATGAGCCAACGAAGAATGATGAAGCCATCAACAAGGACATGTTAAGCAAGAATGTCCCAGAAAAACTCACAGAGGAAGACAACAAACCACAGAATTTGAAGAAAGGGAAGCAAATCATGGAAGAACCAAATCCAAGACAATATCAAGTGGAGAAGAACTTAACACCACCACTACCATATCCACAAAGATTTCACAAAGAGACAAAGGATCAGCATTTCCACAAATTTCTTGAGACTTTCAAGAAGCTGGAAATCAACATACCTCTAGCTGAGGCTTTGGAGCAAATGCCTCTGTATGCCAAGTTCTTGAAAGAGCTCATCAACAAGAAAAGAAGTTGGAATGAAAAGGAAACTGTAATGCTTAGTGAAGAATGCAGTGCACTCACTAAAGAGGGACTCCCTCCTAAGCTCGAAGATCCTGGAGGTTTCTTCCTACCATGCACTATTGGAAATCTATTCATCAACAAGGGAATGTGTGATTTAGGAGCAAGCATAAATCTAATCCCATCTTCTTTAGTGAAAAAGCTTGGCATAGAGGAGGTGAAGCCAATACAGATGTCCTTGGAGTTGGTGGACCAATCAGTAGTATATCCTAAAGGGCTGATTGAGAACCTTTCCTTCCAAAGCAAGCAACCAACAAGGCAGTAGAACAGAGAAACAAGCTTGTAGAAGGAGAAAAAGGAGTTCAAAAGGAAGCAGGAGTGATAAACAAGAAGGAAGGTATCACAACCCAAGTCACTGACAAGAAAGAAAGATCAACAAGAAAGAAAAAGATGAAGAGCAAGAACAAGGCTCACAAAGGGTGGAAGAACAAGAAAATTCCAACTGAGGGATTTTCCAAAGGTGACAAAGTACAATTAGTATACAACAGCTAGGAACAGAAGATTATTACACTGTCAACCAAATACTTTCTCTTGAGCATATGGAAATTGAGCATCAAGGCACACAGAGAAAGTTTACAGTGAGAGGTGACAAGTTGAGACATCACCAACATCAACCACCCTAAAGGGAGTTCAAAGTCAAGCTAGTGACAATAAAAGAGCGCTTCATGGAAGGCAACCCATGATCTAAGATTTCTGTCCTCTCTTTCATTTAATAAGCTATGATTCCTCTGAATATGATTTTGATCTTTCATGCCTGATAAATGCATACATTGTTTTGAAGCACATGTCAAACTTCTAAGTTTGGTGTACCTTAAGGCACACCCAAGTTCATTTTTCAAAAAAGGGGATTATTCTTAGAACATATGCATAATTCTTTTGATGAAGCATGTGACCAAACACTAAGTTTGGTGTCTGCATGTGTAACAATGTTCAGAAGATCATTTCCCACTCATGGACTCAAAACCATACAAAAAAAGGGATCATACATCAAATTTTTTTTTTTAAAAAAAATGCATCAATTGTGAAGAACGGTTTGCAATGTTAAGCCGTCCCCTCAATAAAAGATAAGTTTGGTGTTCACCAAATTTTCGCATTTTTTTATATAGGGACACAATTGATCACAAAAAAATTCAAATAACTATTAAACAAACCAAAACAATTCTTTTTTATTGCAAATAAATTGCCAACGACTATATTAATGTTCTAAGCTAGCTGTTTTGGTTCAGGTAGGAGAAAAAGATTAAGACAAAAGCTAGGAGGGGCCACGGCTAGGAGAAGCTATGTGAGGATGGTCACATATGCCTAGAAGAATGCGCTCATGGGGAAGCAGAATCTGTATGCATGCATGCATCATTGAACGCCTAAATGCATGCAGCCAATGGGAGGAGGATCCTCGTCAAGCCTCAACAATGCATGCAGACCGTCCATTCCATGAATCCTTTAGATGAACAACTCAATCTCAACCCTTCATGAGCACTAATGAGTTCCTTCTTCATTCATTGTGGTTTTGTTGGAAAGCTTGAAGACTTTGCCTATTAATAGCCGTTGCACCAAACGGTTTACACACTCATTCAAGCTACCCTCATATGAGAATCATAATCCTCTTTACTCCTAAAACCAACATAATTCCCTTGTCTCACAACAGAACCGAACCAAAACTCTTCCCAAACACAACACAAACTTCTTCTTTTCTCACTTCCTCTTTCTTTTCACCTCAAATTCAATGGCCTCTTCAAGTTCAAAAAGAAGGCCGGGAAAGGAACCTATGGTAGCCGAACCCCCATCATTTGATGCAAACAAATTTAGATCCAAATTCCATGAAGGGAGATATCATAGGTTCATGGAGGCAAAGAATGTCATCTATGAGAAAGGTCTTGATTTGAAGGAAGGAGAATACCCCATCATGAGGCAAATTACTAGAGAAAGAAGGTGGGAACTCTTGTGTGCTCCTCTAGTTGATATCAGTGCAGTTATGATTAGGGAGTTCTATGCAAATGCTGTGAAGGAAAACAAAGATAGTGCTCCTTACACAAGTTATGTCAGAGGAGTTGAAGTGAGCTTCAGTCCAGCAGCCATCACTAGGGCTCTAAAGTTGAGAACCATAACTTATGCAGAGCCTAGTTATGAGGCTAGATTGCAAATGGAAAATAATC
>NC_029776.3:59446382-59446640 GCF_000817695.3 Arachis duranensis | reverse complement strand
TTGCAAGTGAAATTGTTTGTTAAAAATGCTAAATCTGCATAATGCTTGTTATCCATCACTTAGATTTAAATTTTGTTTTGTTTCCCATATGCTTAAATAAAAGAGATTTGTTTGAATTGAAAAATGAAATATCCAATGTTGCATAAGTAAGAATGGAAGTTAGTGGTGGTATATGTATTTGATTAAATGCATGACTCATGAAATAATTGTTGCATAATATCATTCTCATTCAAGTGTGAGTTAGCTTGCTGTTACAAA
>NC_029776.3:59444907-59446377 GCF_000817695.3 Arachis duranensis | reverse complement strand
TCATTCAATTGTGAGTTAGCTTGCTGTTATAAAAACTCCTATCAAGAATGAAACAACCCTTGGTAACAAAAACAGAAAGAAAAAGGGAAGAAAAAGCCAAAATGGCAAGAAAAACAAAGAATAAAGGTTGGACACCAATAGCTTGGACCCTAGGACATATGCCTGTGGTGTTCTTGTACTAAGATATGCTTGGATAAGTAAATTCTAAGAGGTATTTTAAAACCCGGTCACTTAGATCAACTGATTTGGGATGGCCAATTGAAAGTCCACAATAAAGAGCAACTTAGATAGAGAACATTTAGTTATCCAAAGAGATGCTGGGCATCAATGATCCTAGGAAGAATTAGTGAGCAATGTGTCTGTGGTGGAAAGATGTTGAGCAAAAGAAAAGAAAATAAAGCCAAAGGCTAATACTGCAACATTTGACACCAAACCTCCAAAAGAATAATAAGCTTGTTAAGCATTGTGAGCCAAGAAAAGTTAGCAAGGGAGGAATTAAAAAGTGAGTCTAATAACAGCAAGTTTAGCAAGCCTTTGAGGAAAGATGTACATTATGTAACAGCAACAATAATTGAGTTGTCATTGTCTGCATAAAGACTCCATAAATCAAGTTCTGCTATATGCCTAATAAGGATATGTGTTCTTTTCTTATTCATGTCATTTACTCTTATTTTTAATTGATTTATAAGCCTTATGAATTTAGTGATACTTGGAGTGGTTGTTTTGGTTTATTTTAGGTGAAGAAAAGAATAAAAGAGAAAAGCGTGGCCTAAGAAAGCGTGACCGAAGGAGAAGAAAACGTGGTCAAAGGAAGGAGAAGTGTGCCGCATGTAAAGAGGGGAGGCAAGCATTGCCCTCCACAAGGGCACACTGCCCTCTAGGAGGGCAACATAAGGGAACAAGGCAAAGAAGGCAACTCTGCCCTGCCCACTACAAGGGCAGAGCACAAATTTGTGCCTTGGAATCAAGAGGAATAAAATGTTGCCCTGCCCTCCACAAGGGCAGTATCGGGCTCACCAAGGGAGAAATTCAAAGGAAATTGTCTCTAAATGCTTGCCACAAGAGTTGAACACGGGACCATGAGGAAGCAAGGAACTAATTTCCATTACCATGCCAAGAAACCAAGGAAAATGAATGAGCGTGTGTTTCTGCCCGGATTCGAATGCGGGACTTCATTTTGGAAACACTGCCCTGCCCTCCGCGAGGGCAGGGTAGCATTTTGTTGGTGCATGAATCTGGTGCACCAAGGGACATTTCTGCGCACCAAATCACTACCCTGGCAGCACCAGCGCGCACCACAGCACGATCCTGGCAGCACCATATTTTTCTGCCCTGCCCTCCGCGAGGGCAGGGCAGCATCCTGTGCACCAAGGCACCATTCTGGCGCATCATGGTATGAATCTGGCAGCACCAAGCAGCGCACCAAGCACCCATCTGGCGCACCAATTTTTCCTGCCCTGCCCTCCGCGC
>NC_029776.3:59437543-59444818 GCF_000817695.3 Arachis duranensis | reverse complement strand
TGCACCAAATCCTGCCCTACCCTCCACAAGGGCAGGGCAGCCTCCTGGGAGCTATTATTTTTGGGCCGAAAATTCAATTTTAAAATTCCAATTTAATTCATTTCTTCACCAAATCAAAAGCCCATCCAAATCCCAAAATCCAAGAATAGAAAGTGTATAAATAGGAGCTAGTTTGATGTAATTAGGACCTTTTTGCTTTGCTTTTGAATTTTGCACTTTCTTTGAGCTTTGAATTTTATTTTTGCACTTTGGAACTTCTCTTGGTGTCTTCACTGAGATTTCAGAGAATTAGGAAGGAGAATTGATCTCTCTTCTTCCTCGTTCTTGCTTGGGTCTTTTTAATTTCCTTGTTTTGAGTTTTGGGTGTTAAGAATTGAGGAAATTCTGTCTCAATCTCCACTCAAGAACTCTTTAGTTCCTTTTCTGCATAATTGAATCCATTTTACATTCTCTTTGTTGCTTCTTCTTCAATTTCTTGTCAATTGCTTTGAGAACTTGGATCTAGGAAGGTAATTGAGATCTAGGCTCTGCTACCTAGTCTCTTGAACCCTGAGATCCCAATTTACTTTTGGTTCTTCTGTGAACCTTGCTGCACTTTAATTTCATTTTCTGTTTGAATTTCAGTTTATTCCAATTCATCTTCTACTTTATTAATTGTTGCAATCTACTTTCTCTTGCTGGAATTATGAATTCCCAACCCTTAATTCCCCTTTTATATTCAAGCAATTTATATTTCTTGCCATTTAAGTTACTGCAATTTACATTTCTTGCACTTTAAGTTTCAGTCATTTACTTTCTTGTTCTTTAAGATTCAGCAAGTTTACTTTCCTGCTCTTTAATTTACTGCAATTTCCCCTACTCCCTTTACATTCCAAGAAATTTATATTCTGTTAAATACAACCCACTCAACCAAAACTTGATTTGCTTGACTAAATCAACCACTAAACTAAAATTGCTCAATCCTTCAATCCCTGTGGGATCGACCTTACTCATGTGAGTTATTATTACTTGATGCGACCCGATACACTTGCCGGTGAGTTTTGTGTTGGATCGTTTTCCACACATCACTTGGCCGAGTCCACTCAACACGCTAGACAAAGGATCAATCATCCAAAAACCATAAATGAAGTTTCTTCTAGTAGTAAGACCGCCGCCCTTGCCAAATCCGTGGGTGAGATGACAACCATTCTTAAGCAACTCCAACTTGGTCAACAACAACCTCAACAACAACCTCAACCTCCACCTCCTCAACAACAACTAAGTCAACAATTGGTCCCCCAAAGAATTTGCGGAATTTGCTCTTGCTACTCCTATTATATGGATGAATGCCCAAACCTCCAAGAAGATAACACCCTAGCGGCCACCAATGTCTATTATGGCCGTCCCAACCAAGGGTATCCTCAACAAGGAGGCATCTATAACCAAGGGAGCAACTATAACCATGGTTGGCAAGACAATTCCAACCAAGGATGGTAGGACAATTACAATCAAGGAGGTGGGAACAATGGAGGAAATCAAAGGTGGAACACCAACCATCAACAACAACGGTAGCAACAAAATTAACCATACCAACAAAACCAATCATACCAACAAAGCCAACTATACCCTCAACAAAACCAAGGAAGAAACTACCAAACCTACCAACCACCATATCAAAGACAACCACCTCAACCCAATCAATCACAAGCCCCTCAAATCACCTATCCTTCCACTTCTTCCAATCAAGATGATACACTCCGTTCCATTCTCCAAGGACAAAAGGAACTTCAAACTACACTTGCCTCTGGCCTTACCAGTCTTACATCTACTCTGCAAGCTCTTCTAGCCCGCATGGAATCACCTTCTACCTCCACTCCTCAAGCCTCAAGTTCTAGTGCGATACCCTGTCAACCTCTACCCAACCCCAAGGGTGGCATCAATACCATTACCTTGAGGTTTGGAACCAAATTGCAAGAGATGTGTTCAAAGGAATCGAGCCCAATAATAGTCACTCAAGATAAGGATGAGGTTGAGATAGAAGAAATTATGGAGGATGATGAGGCACATGAGGTAGTTGAAGATGAAGTCCCTCAACCAAGGGAGTGAAGTCTCTAAAAATGAGAAGGTTTTGGAGGAAGTTGCTCAACCAATTCCATTTCCTACATTGGCAAGGAAGGCTAGGAAGCGTGTAGAGCTTGACCCCAAAATGGTGGAGATGTTCAAGAAAGTTGAGGTAACTATCCCTCTCTTTGATGCTATCCTTCAAGTACCTAAATATACAAAGTTTCTTAAGAATTTGTGTATGAAAAAAGATGGAATCCATGAGTTAGAGACTATTCCAATGAGAAGTTCTATTTCGGCTTTGATGGGAGCATTACCGAAAAAGTATAGTGATCCGGGCCCTTGCTTAGTCACTTGTACCATAGATGGAGTTCAATTCATTGATTGTATGTGCGATCTTGGTGTATGCGTTAGTATTATGCCTCTTTCCGTTTATCATATATTAAAGCTCCTACCGTTGAAGCGGTCGGCGGCTAGGTTTGTCTTGACGGATAAGAGCATAATAACGGTGATGGGTATTGTAGAAGATGTGTTGGTAAACATAAAGGGGTTGGTATTTGATGACAAGTCATCTTATGCTAGATTTTCAAGCATTTTTCACTTGTTTCACTAGGTTTTATGCACTTTCTTGCACTATAAGTAAGTGATTTGGAGTGGATTTGCATGGTTATGTTAAATCAATCAACCATCCTTTATTTGACACAAAATCATAGGATTCATGCTAGAATTAGTTGATTTTATGATTAATGCAGAGATCTTGTGAATTGATGATGCTTTGATTGGTTGTTTTGATTACTTGTAGGTGAAGAAATGATAAAAAAAAGAAAGAACTATAAAAGCGTAGCACTCAAAGAACAAGGCCAAACATAGCGCTCGCTAATTGAGCAGAGCATTCACAAATTGAATGCTAGTGAGAAGGGAAGAGGAAGCAAGGCTTAATGCAACAAAGAAGCAAAGCGCTCAAGCATAGTGCTCCAACGTTCCAACAGAGCGCTCAGCAAAACAAGCCCAGCGCTCAAATGAAGAGAGCGCTACGTTGAAACATTTCAACATTTTCAGCCATGGCACAAAAGAAAAGCAAAGCATTGAAGCTAAGAGGGGCAGCCAGGGTTCGAAGAGGGATCAAAGCTTACCAAGGCACACATAGAAAGGGCGCTACGTTGGAAACTCTTGTCTGAGCGCTACAAGGAAATTGCTAGCAAAAGGTAGCAAGCAAGGTTCGAAGAGGGAACCATGGAAGCAAGGGGCGCTACGTTGGAAATTTCCAACTGAGCGCTATGTAATAGCACAAAGTGAAACATGCTTGGCTTGAAGGGAGGCACACTAAGCAAGGGAGCCCTACATTACCTTTCCTCACTGAGCGCTCTACTGGAGCTAGCCCCCCAACCCATTTTCAAACAAGTACATCCATGGACCATTTTTAATCAAATGCCATCTTGGATCCATTTCTTCACCAATTTAAAAAGCCCACTCCAAATTTTGAAAACCAAAAATAGAAAGTGTATAAATAGGAGTTCATTTGATTTGTAGAGGACTTTTAGCTCATTTTGATTTTTCACTTTTGAATTTTCATTTGGGGAATTAGGAATTGGATATAGTTTTCTTTCTATTTTCATTTTCTTTTCTTTTGTTCTGCAACTTCTGCTATCTGTTCTTGGAATTTGAATTGAGATTGAAGAGCTGCATTGATTCTAAAGCTGAGAATCATCTTTCACCTTTCTGTTTTCAAATCTCATTGTTGTTCTTCGATCTTCAATTTCTCTTTTAGATTTTCACAATTGAACTAAGTTTTCTTGATGTTTGTTTCTTCTGCAAATTTTCATTTCTATTTCAGCTTTTCTGCAATTCTCTTCATCTTACAACTTTCTGATTTACTTTAGCTTGCATTTTCTTGTTCAATTCTAAATCCCAACCCCCAAATCCCTTTAATCTTCAAGCAATTTAAGTTTCTCAGCAATTTAAATTCAGTCATTTAGTTTTCTTGCACTTTAAGTTTCAGCCATTTACATTTCTTGCAGTCTAAGTTTCAGTCATTTACATTACTTACACTTTAAGTTTCAGCTCAATTTACATTTTCTGCACTTTAAATTCTGTCAATTTCCCCTCTCCTTATTACTTTCAAGCAATTTAGCTTCTGTCAATCAAAATTCACTCAAATCATCAACTATTTGCTTAACTAAACTCATCACCTAACTAAAATTACCCAATCCATCAATCTCTGTGGGATCGACCTCACTCTTGTGAGTAATTACTACTTGATGCGACCTGGTACACTTGCTGGTGAGTTTGTGTGGAATCGTTTTTCACCCATCAAGTTTTTAGCGCTGTTGCCGGGGATTGATCTAGATTGATAATGATTAAGTAAGGTGGTAGTCTAGATTAAGCACTAAATATTTGAGACTTTGTCTCTACTAACTCTCATTGCACTCAAGCTACAGAGTGCTCTGTGTGTTCTTGTTGTTTTGGTTGTAAGCAGAAGCAAGGAGAGAGGTCTCCACCTCTGGTGACATTGATGAGAGAACTCTTCGAAGAATAAGAAGAGAAGTCAGAAGAAATGGAGTTATTGGTGGAGAGGAATCAGAGGAAGAGAACTAGGAAATGCAAGGAAATGCTCCTAATCCACTAGAGGGAGTGGATAACAGCAATGGCCAGCCTCTGACGAGCGGATAATTTATACGCTTTTTGGTATTATTTTTAGGTAGTTTTAGTAGGATCTAGCTACTTTTTAGTATATTTTTATTAGTTTTTAAGCAAAATTCACATTTCTGGACTTTACATTGAGTTTGTGTATTTTTCGGTGATTTCAGGTATTTTCTGGCTGAAATTGAGGGACTTGAGCAAAAATCTGATTCAGGGGCTAAAGAAAGACTGTAGATGCTGTTGGATTCTAACCTCCCTACAATCGAAATGGAATTTTTGGAGCTACAGGAGTCTAAATGGTGCGCTCTCAATTGCGTTGGAAAGTAGACATCCTGGGATTTTTAGCAATATATAATAGTCCATACTTTGCCCGAGTTTAGATGACGCAAACTGGCGTTCAACGCCAGCTTTTCTCCTTATTCCGGTGTTAAACGCCAGAAACAAGTTGCAAGCTAGAGTCAAATGCCAGAAACAAGTTACAAACTGGCGCTTTAACTCCAAAGATGGCCTCTACACGTGAAAGCTTCAATGATCAGCCCAAGCACACACCAAGTGGGCCCGGAAGTGGATTTCTGCATCATTTACTTAATTTTGTAACCTTAGTAACTAGTTTAGTATAAATAGAAATTTTTACTATTGTACTAGGGGTCTTTTCCCTATTTTCGAATTCATATGCCATTTGGGGAGGCTGACCATTCAGCCATGCCTATACCTTGTTCTTATGTATTTTCAACGGTGGAGTTTCTACACACCATAGATTAAGGTGTGGAGCTTTGCTATTCCTCGAGTATTAATGCAAAGTACTATTGTTCTTCTATTCAATTCATGCTTATTCTTATTCTAAGATATTCATTCGGACACAAGAACATGATGAATGTGATGATTATGTGACACTCATCACCATTCTCACTTATGAACGCGTGATTGACAACCACTTCCGTTCTACTTGAAAATAAGCTTGAATGTATATCTCTTGGGTTTCTAATCAATGATTCACATCGACTCCCCTCTGACAATGGGGCATCTGAATCCGAGATTAGAATCTTCATGGTATAGGCTAGAATCAATTCGCAGCATTCCTGAGATCCAAAAAGTCTAAACCTCGTCTGTGGTATTCCGAGTAGGATTTGGGAAGGGATGACTGTGACGAGCTTCAAACTCACGACTGTAGGGCGTAGTGATAGACGCAAAAGGATAGTAAATCCTATTCCTGCACGATCGAGAACCAACAGCTGTTTAGCCATACGATATATATGCATGGCATTTTTCATTCGAGACAAGAAATATGACAGTTTATTAGTCGTACAGAAACCGTAGAGGATCATTTTCACTGAGAGGACGGGAAGTAGCCATTGACAACGATGACACCCAACATACAGCCTGTCATGGAAAGGAGTATGAAGGATTGGATGAAGGCAATAGGAAAGCAGAGATCCAGAAGGAACAACGCATCTCCATATGCTTATCTGAAATTCCCACCAATGAATTACATAAGTATCTGATGATCAGATTCTTGACGGTTTAGAATTCATCTAATGGAGTCTCGTTGTAAAGTATAGTTTCCAAACCAATCAATAATCCTTTCATGCAAAAATTTTGGTTGTCACAAAGAGCAAACTCTAAATGAAAATTAACCGAAGTATTTCAACTCTGGGTCATCTCACAAGGAATTGCAATGAAGTGTATGCTTATTGGCTATGAAGTATATTTTGGGGTTTTTGGGATAAGAGACATGGAATGTAAATAGTAATGAAAATAAACTAACAACTAACAAAGCTCTTGGCTAGATATGAGAACTAGAAGTCCTATCCTAGTTATCCCCCTTAATTATGATCACAAATTGTCCATTGCAACCACTTCGTTAAGCTCTAACCATGGAGAAAGTCAAGTGGATGAATCAACTTGATTCCACAACTCCTAGCCAAATCCCAAGGGAAAGACTAGTGTTAGTGGTATCCTAATCAATTAGCAACTTCCAATTGTCAATCAATCAAAGGAATTAGATAACTCTAGCGTCACTAATTACTCCACCTAGGCCAAGAGTAAAGAGAACTAACAAAAGAATTAGAAAAGTACTCTTGGCTAGACATAGGTAATTGATATTACCATCCTAGTCTACAAACTGATGAGCGGATAATTTGTACGCTTTTTGGCATTATTTTTAGTATGCTTTTAGTATGTTCTAGTTAGTTTTTAGTATATTTTTATTAGTTTTTAGTTAAAATTCACTTTTCTGGACTTTACTATGAGTTTGTGTGTTTTTCTGTGATTTTAGGTATTTTCTGGCTGAAATTGAGGTACCTGAGCAAAAATCTGATTCAGAGACTAAAAAGGACTGCTAATGCTGTTGGATTCTGACCTCCCTGCACTCGAAGTAGATTTTCTGGAGCTAAAGCGGCCCAATTGGCGCGCTCTCAACGGCGTTGGAAAGTAGACATCCTGGGCTTTCCAGCAATATATGATAGTCCATACTTTGCTCAAGATTTGATGGCCCAAACCGGCGTTCAAAGTCATCATCAGAACTCCCAGCGTTAAACGCCGGAACTGGCACAAGGATGGGAGTTAAACGCCCAAACTGGCACCAAAGCTGGCGTT
>NC_029776.3:59408829-59437386 GCF_000817695.3 Arachis duranensis | reverse complement strand
CGGTAGCTACCTTTGTTCTTATGCTATCTTAGATCATTGGGAGGCTGGCCATTCGGCCATGCCTAGACCTTTTTCTTATGTATTTTCAACGGTGGAGCTTCTACACACCATAGATTAAGGTGTGGAGCTCTGCTGTACCTCGAGTATTAATGCAATTACTATTGTTCTTCTATTCAATTCCGCTTGTTCTTATTCCAAGATATCACTTGTTCTTCAACTTGATGGAGGTGATGATTGACGCCCATCACCATTCTCACCCATGAACAAAGTGACTGACAACCACTCTTGTTCTACAAGCAATCAAGGCTCTAGTGAATATCTCTTGGATTCTTTAAAATGACAATGAAAATAAACTAACAACTAGAAAGCTCTTGACAAGGAATGAGAATTAGAAGTCCTATCCTATTTATCCTTCTCAATTGTGACCACAATTATCCATTGCAACCACTTAGTTAACCTCTAACCATGGAGGAAAGTCAAGTGGATGAATCAACTTGATTCCACAAGTCCTAGCCAACTCCCAAGGGAAAGGCTAGTGTTAGTGGTATCCAAATCAATTAGCAACTTCCAATTGTCAATCAATCAAAGGAATTGGATAACTCAAGCGTCACTAATTACTCCACCTAAGACAAGAGTAAAGAGAACTAACAAAAGAAATAGAAAAGTACTCTTGGCTAGACATAGGTAATTGAGATTACCATTGTGCACCACAAACCATATATTGATAATTATGAGAGGCCAACCTATTAAGTCTACTTCCAAAGCCTTAAGTACGTAATATCTACTCCTAGGCTTGAAGTACGTCAAATAGACTTGATCACATCAACCCATAAGTCCCAACCTACCTACTAATTAGATTAGTAGTGGGTTGGCGTCAATGAGTATCAAATTGATCACCAATCAAATTACCAATTCATTGAGACCCAATGACTTAAGGTCACTCAATTCCCTTAGCCTAGGCCAAGAGTAGAGGAAACTACTCAAAAACTAGTGAAAGCATTTTAACAAACACCTAGAGTACAAGAAAAGTAAACAACAAACACCTAGAGTGCAAGAAAAGTAAACATCATAAAATGCAAGAATTAAAAGAACCCATAACTATCATGAACAAGAAATCAATAATAACAATCAAGATCAACATAAAAGAGACATGGAAACATAAATTTGCATTAAAGAAAATTGAAATCAACAAATGTTCATAAACATAAAAGAGGACAAAATAAGAGATTAACAAGAGAAACTAGAAGAACAAAGACAATAGAACACTAAAATGTAAAGAGAATTGAAATCAAAACAAGAATTGAAAGATGAATTTGAGAGTGATTTAACCTAACTTTATCCTAATTTATATTCTAAATCTAGAGAGAGGAGAGAGCCTCTCTCTTTCTAGAATTCTAGCCTAAAACATGATGAAAACTCAACTATGACTACTTGGTTCATTTTCCCTTCAATTCTTGGGTTCAATAGCATCAGAAATGAGTTGGATTGGGCCTAAAATGAGCTAGAAATCGCTGGCCACGAGTTGCTTTTTTAGTGAACCACGTGCTCCATCGGCGCGTCCGCGTAAAGTGCGCGTGCACGCCCCTATACGTCAGGCAACTATGGCAAATTTTATATCATTTCACTACAACAAATTCGGGCTGAGGCAACCCTTTAAAAACGTTGCTAATAATAAGAGAAAGTGTTGCCTTTGATAAAAGGCAACACTTTCCGACAAAAGGCAATGCTTTTTGAGGGGTTGGCTATACGGCCGTTACCTTTGGTCTAAGGCAATGTTTTTGTATATTAAAGGGAACCGTTTTTTTGGCAACCTTCAAAAAACGTTGCCTTTTCTGCAAATAAGGCAACTCCGCGAAAGGGTTGCCTTAGAGTACCCAAACACAACGCTTTATATGAAATGCTATGGCAACACTTTTTACGAGTTGCTTTTTCATATACCTAAAGCAACACTTGTCCAGAGTTTTTTAAGTTGCTTTTTCATATACCTAAAGCAACACTTGTGCAAGTTTTTTTAAGTTGCCTATTCATATACCTAAAGCAACACTTGTCCAGGTTTTTTTAAGTTGCCTTTTCATATACCTAAAGCAACACTTGTCCAAATTTTTTTAAGTTGCCTTTTTTATAGACCTAATGCAATACTTATGTAGGTTTATTTACACTTGTCTTTTTTTAATACCTAAAGCAACATCTTATTGAATTTGTTAAGATTTTCTTTTTTAATATCTAAAATAATATTTTTTATCTTTGTTATATTTATATGACATTTAAAGAATATGTAACACCCGCATTTGAATAAGCTAATAATATATATTGCATATATATATATAGAAAGGTCTTCCAAGTAACAATTAACATATATACTTGCTAATAAGTTACCAAGTCAAATAAATAATAAACCTAAGTAAGCAAAATACATGTTTTTCTGCTAATGTACTTAAACAAAAAAGAAACTAAGTTGTCCACTTAAAACCAAAAAGACTTTGTGCTTCACCATTGTGCCAAGAATTGTCTTTATATCTTCAGAAAACTTCATCCATCCAACAATTAGAAAGCTGCAGTCAAATTTAAATGAACAAAAAAATTATAGTAAAAACATCAGCTATACAATAATATGTATACTCAAGTGGTACAACAATTTAGCATACATATACCTAATCATGACTTGGTATATGAGTCGATGGAGGAGAATGCCGAGGAACTAAATTTGGATCTTGTGTACTATTTGCAGACGATTGCTTAGATCGCAAGAGAGAAAGCGCTTCATCAACATTCATACCAGGAGAAGTTTGTTGCAACATAAGTTTCACAATATCTTCCAATCCTTGCAGTCGTTGCTTATGGTAGTCTAATTCAGTTTTTAAAGCTGTTACCTTCTCTTCACTTTTTTTTTTGATTTCATCCATTTCTTTATTTTTCTTAAGAGAAGTTTTTGTAACAATTCTTCCATAACATTGAACTCTTCCTGGATTCTCTTTACCAAAAACTTTTTGAAATGCATTAGTAGGAGTTTCTCCAGCTTCTTGGAGATCATCAAGTTTATCATATACACACAAATATATGATATGTCTATTTTTAGTGATAAAAATTCAATGAAAGAATCCAAAAACCTATTGATAACTAATAGGGACAGCAATCCAAAATAGCCATAAAAGAGCCATAAAATAGCAGTCCATGATAGCCATAAAACATGGTTGTAAATTGCCATAGAACAGGAATTAAATTAGCCATAAAACAGCCATGAAATAACCATAAAATAGCAGTCCATGATAGCCATAAAACATGCATAAAATAGCCATAGAACAGCATATAAATCAGCCATGAAGCAGCCATGAAACAGCCATAAAATAGCAGCCATGATAGGCATAAAATAGTCATAAGTAGATACTAAAACAACAACCACAATAGCCATAAAACAGGCATAAAATAGCCATAGAATAGCAATTAAATCAGCCATAAAAAAGAAAGCATCAAGTTAGCAACCATGACAACCACAAAACAGTCATAAAGTATATACTAAAACAACAATCACGATAGCTATAAAACAGTCATAAAACAGCTGCCATGACAGCCATAAAATAGCCATAAAACAGTAACTAAATCAGCCATGAAACAGCCACAAAATAGATACCATAATAACAATGCCATAAAATAGAAAAAAAAAATAGCATCCATGACAGTCATAAAACAGCAACTAAGACAAGAAAATTATAGAGTAACTTACAATAACAGTTTGTGTTTCTACATCAAGTGTTTTCCCTTTTAGTCCATCCGAGTTGTAACAAACATTTCAGCTTGATTTGGTTCCTCTTTGTTCTCTTTTTTCTCACGCTACAGATCAAGATAACAATTACAAAGTTATAACATACTAAAATTAGGGAGAAGTAGTAACAAGTAGAGAATTTTAACTCAAATGTGACCTTACCAAATCAACACGCACTCTTGCAAAATTGATTGGTCCCATTTTATGCCTCCATTGTTGCTTCTTGCAATTTTCAGAATTTATAACACACATGGCCTGTGCTTCAAATAAATAATGATGAAAAAAATATAAAAATTGAAAGAATTATACTTGATCAGATCAAATAATAATAATTAAAATCCTCTAGCTCACTTTGACAGATGGAATACTCCAATATGCAATTAGCTTCCGAAATTGTATTTCTGGAATTTTCAAAGGACGATTCACCAACATATCCTCAATATTTCCAGAATATGGTTCAAAATGCTTCTTTTTTATTCTTGTTTTGTAACGCTTCCATGCTTCTTGAACACCAGTCATCACCCATAACTTTGAAGATTTTGGAAGAATGAACTTTGACTACAAACACATCAATTTCATCATATCATATGCATAAAAAGATTATTAACATATGGCATAAACATATAGATAAATGGAGCTTACATTAATATACTTCCAGATGCGCTTTTTGATTTGCTTAGGCACAGCTTTGCAATTAGTGTACATCAAGGTAATAAAATCACTATTCCTTCCCATTGTTCCAATAAAATTAGTTAAATCCTTCACTCTTTGAGCAGTTGGCCCCACGGCTGCTCCCTGATCAAAAGTCACTTCTTCCCTTTCTTCCCAAGTTCTTGCGTAAATCTTTAGGCATCTTGTTTTTCCACGAGTCTTTTTAGCCTTTGATATATCTAAAAAATTGAAAAATAGTACAAATTAATACCAAAGACAGCCGTGAATCATATATGGAGAGGGATACCGTGAAAGGTATGGAAAGGGCAGCCCTATGCTCATAGATAAAAAGAAAATGTAAAACAAATAGCAACAAACCAAATTACATCACCTTCTACATGAGCCTCTTCCATAACTTGATCTCCTTCTACATCAAAATTGTCACTTTCATGTTCACCAATATAATCTTCCTCAGATGGGATATGAACCTTTTCTCCATTATTCGGGGATGGCTTAGATCTAGCATCCTCAGCAGTTGGAACTTCGGTATGTTCCTCTTCTCTTTCCACATGAATCCCTTGGTCACCCAAAAAAGCATCAAGAGTCATTGCTGGATGCTTTAAGTTATTTTTTAAGTTTGTCAATTTAGCTGGTTCTTTTTCAGTAGCTCCAGCATCCTCACCAATTGACTCAAAGTCAACTTTCTCTTCTCTTTCCACTTCTACTCCTTTTGTATGCAAAAAGACATCAAGAGCCATTGCTGGACACTTTGCCTTGCTTTTCATCTTCTTAGGAATTGGTTGTTCTTCTAGTTGAACATTACTCCTCACTTGGTTATGGGAAGACCTCAAAGACCGGTTCATAACATTGTCTACAAGTGTTTTATTTCTCCCTTCCATTGAATTCTCCCTAGTTTGTTTGTCTCCAATTTCTGAAATTTTTCTCTTAAGCTGTTGTGCTATTTTGACTTGATTACTTCCTTTATCACTTTTGGTTATAAAATTTTGAACTAGCTTCGCAGTAGAAGATACTTCCTTCATTTCAAATTCTTTAACTTTTGCATGAGCTTGATACTTTTTTACCAGTCTTTTCCTCTTTGAAGTTGCTCCGTTTTCCATTAAGTTGCTGTATAAAAATATTAAAACAGAACAAAATTTAGAAAATTCAGAGTGGAAAAAATTAACACATACTCATAATCAAGATGCAGAAAAAATTTAGAAAATTCTAAATGCAGAAAAATACAAAATGCAAAAAAATACAGAAAAATTCAAAATGCAGAAAAATATGTCCCACACATACTCATAATCAAGATGTAGAAAATTCAGAAAATTCTAAGAAGCAACAATCAGAACATAAAAGAGGGAAAACAAGTTGAAAACTGCTAACATAAAGTGATAAATCTGACTTATATACCATAAAAGAGGGAAACAAGTCACTCAAAAGGCAGAAAAATGTAGAAAAATTCAAAATGCAGAAAAATATGTCCCACACATACTCATAATCAAGATGCAGAAAAATTCAGAAAATTCTAAGAAGCAACAATCAGAACATAAAAGAGGGAAAACAAGTTGAAAACTGCTAATATAAAGCGATAAATCTAACTTATATACCATAAAAGAGGGAAACAAGTCACTCAAAAGGCAGAAAAATCCAAAAAAAATTCAAAATGCAGAAAAATTCAAAATACAGAAAAATATGCCCCACACATACTCATAATCAAGATGCAGAAAAATTCAGAAAATTCTAAGAAGCAACAATCAGAATATAAAAGAGGGAAAACAAGTTGAAAACTGCTAACATAAAGCGATAAATCTGACTTATATACCATAAAAGAGGGAAACAAGTCACTCAAAAGTCTTCGGAATTATATTCTTCATCCGATCCTGTGTTATACTCTTGGGAAAAATAGACTTCTTTTGCGACATCGACCAGAACTTCATTCAAATCATTCCTTACCAAGTCTACTTCACCATCATCATTAGATATAGAAGGAACCATCGAATTATCAAAGGGCTCATTTTCATAAGTATCTTCAGCATCAATGGCAACTTGATCACTTATGCTAAATAGGTCCCTTGGAACAGTCTTCATTACATAATGTTTATTTTTATCAAATGCATCTTGCACATAGAAGCATTGGTGTACTTGACATGCCAATACAAAAGGCTCTTCCTGATAGCACTTTTTGTTAAAATGAACATATGTCGAGCCATAAGCATCCTCCCTAGCCTCATACCAATCACATTTGAACAAAGTAACCTTAAAATTTCCATAGTAGTCCAACACAATGATATCATTCACTCTACCATAATAAGAAACATTTTCATGAATTGGATTTGCATCCTTTGTGCTTGCAAAGCTTGTCGTTAATGCAACTAAAGTAACACCACTATTTTGTGTCTTGCGTCTTACCTGACATTGCCTAGTGTGAAATCTATATCCGTTGATAAAATAATCAGAATATCTTTTTGCACATTGGGTTGGTCCTCTAGAGAGCTCTTTTATCCAATTTGGAACATCATGCCGCAAAGCACGTGTTTTAAACCATGTAGAAAAGTTTTTACTATGGTTTTTAGCTCTCATCCATTGTGTTCCTTGTTGATAAGTCTCATGCTCACTAAAACTCAAAAGTATAATATTTGTAAGTATAAAATAGACCTATCAAAATTTCTAATTAAAATACCAAAATACAGTAGAATTAGTATGATTTACCTAACATAGTCGTCTATTTTTTGACAATTCAATAATATGTAGCTATGAACTTGCTCTCGAGACTTGTCGTCAAGGAGAAAAAGGTTCACCTTTCTTTGGACCCAAAGGAATGCCTCTTTTGGAAATAGATTCGAAAATGAATCTGTAGTTCCCATCATAGAATTATTAGGTTCATCATTATTTTTGGGTTGTCTATTCAATTTTGTTTGGACACCAGAATGTAAGTAACGCGAATGACGATTGGATTTTTGACGGTTTAGAATTTCACAAATAAAATCTCGTTGAAGTATAGTCTCTAAACCAACACTAATCCTTTCATGCAAAAAATTTGTTTGTCACAAGTACAAACCCCTAAAATCTAAAAACCGAAGTATTAAACCTCGGGTCGTTCTCCCTAGGATTTACAATAAAGTGTCTTGTTATTGGTTGTGAGTTATTTTTGGGGTTTTGATAAGAAGCATGAAAGATAAATGGCAAGAAAGTAAACTAAGGCCTAAAACGGTCTCGGCAAGGGTTGGTGGTCAAGGATCTCTATCCTAATCACTAACCACAATATGAGAATTGGCAAGGATTAATCTCATTAAATCATCTTCTAACTAGTAGTAAAGGAAAGTCAAATGAGCTATATCAATCCTAATCCATAAGTCCTAACTCTCCACTAATTCAATTAGTGAGAACTAGAGTCAATGGCTCCCAATCATCAATCACTTGGCCATTAGTAACTCAGGAGTTCCTAAGTTACCTTTCCAAGCCAAGAACATAAAACTCTACTCTAAAATCCAACCAAGCATTTCATCAAACACTTGGAAGGCACAAAAGAAAAGCATAGTAAAATTGCAAGAAAAGTAAATCTACACTACTCAATTGCAAGGAATTAAACAACAACAAATCAAATGAACACAATTATTATGAATTACCTCTCATTGAATTGAAAGAAAATGGAAGGAACAATAGTAGATCTACAACAAAATATAAGAATAACATAAAGGAAATGACAACAAAAGAATGGAAGAAGAATGAATGTAACAACAAAGAATTGAAAGGTAGAAGTAGAAGAAAGAAAAGATTAAAACCTAGATCTAAGAACTAATCCTAATCCTAATCCTAATCCTAGAGAGAATTGAGAGCTTCTCTCTCTAGAAACTACTTCTAAAACTAAACTATGACTAATGATTCAAAGTATGTAAAGTATTTTCATTCTCCCTTCAATCCTTGGCTTAAATAGCATCAGAAATGAGTTGGATTGGGCCCACAAGGCTTTAGAATTCGCTGCAACGTTTTGCTTTAAGTGAACCAGGTGGCAGCAACGGCCCGTGCGCGTACTATGCGCATACGCGTCACCATGCGCGGTTCAACCATAGCAAATCTTATATCTTTTCGAAGCCCCGGATGTTAGCTTTCCAACCCAACTGAAACCGCATCATTTGGACCTCTGTAGCTCAAGTTATGGTCATTAAAGTGTGAAAAGATAGGCTTGACAGCTTTCCGGTTCTTTCATTTCTTCATGAGTTCTCCAACTTTTCATGCTTTCTTTCCTCATTCCCTTGATCCAATCTTTGCCTCCTAAACCTTAAATCACTTAACAAACATATCAAGGCATCTACTAGAATCAAGGTGAATTAAATTTAGCTATTTTGAGTCCTAAAAAGCATGTTTTCACTCTTAAGCACAATTAAGGGAGAAGTTATAAAACCATGCTATTTCATTGAATAAATGTGGGTAAAAGGTGATAAAATCCCCTAAATCAAGCATAAGATAAGCCCTACAAATGGGGTTTATCAACCTCCCCACACTTAAACCTTAGCATGTCCTCATGCTAAACCAAGAATGGAATAAGGGATATGACACTTATTCAAGGCAAAGTAACTATATGCATGCAACTAAATGCAAGATGATTCTACCTACTTGGTTAAAAATAAATCAATCTCCATGACATACATAAGTAGGGCTTAAGATCATATAACGATTCATGAGTCCTACCAATTGAAGTATAAACATGAAGTTCACATAGACTTGCAAGAAAAACGCTCGTGAAAGCCGGGAATCAAGGAATTGAGCATCGAACCCTCACCAGAAGTGTTTGCACTCTAGTCGCTCGGTGTCTGGGGTTGATTCACTCAATTCTCCCCTAATCATGCTTTCCAAGATTTGTTTTTCATCTAACAATCAACAATTATTCAATGCACGTATACAATCATCATAAGGTCTTTTCTTTAGGTTGTAATGGTGCTAGGGTCAAGGTAGGGCTGCATATTTGGTCAAGTGAGCTTGAAGTTTGAATCTTTGATAGGCTTAGACCTCCCACCTAACCTTATGACATCCTATACAATTGAGTTCTAACCTAACTACCCGTTTCTCACTTTTTCACATACTCATGTATCCCTTTTCATTTCACAACACTTATGCATTGATCTTTATTGGACTTTACTTTGGGGCATTTTGTCCCCTTTTTTATTTCCTTCTTTTTCTTCTTTTTCTTTCTTTTTTCTATATTTTTTCTTTGCCATATTGTTTTTTTTTTCTTTTTCTTTTCTTTTTCTCATTTTTTTATATACAAGAGCATCAATGCATAAGGTTTTACATTTGATCAATACATGAGTATGTACCCAATTCCCAATATTTACACTAATAATACAAAACTATCCTTTTATTCACCCAATGTCCCAAGGTTCCCACACTTGAATGATACTCACACACACTAGCCTAAGCCAATCAAATATCCAAATTAAGGCTTGTAATGTGCTAAATTAAGAACAAAGTGGGTTAATCGTAGGCTCAAAATTGGTTACAATGGAGAGTAAAAGGTAGGCTATTTGGGTAAGTGAGCTAATGAAATGATGGCCTCAATCATATAAATGCATGAATACACAAAATAATGGACATAAAGAATCAAACAAATCAAAGATTACATTCATAGAAAGAGAATAATGCACACAAGAAGGACGATAAGTGGTTATAAGATATAACCACACAATTAGGCTCAAATCTCACAAGCTTGTGTTCTTAGCTCAAAAACCATGTTCCAAAATACATTCTTTCAAGCAAGTTCAACAAAAATTTTTCAAATTGGTAGGTTGCCCTAAAACGGTTTCTTGGGAAAGAAATCATCACCCTAACCAAGTAGTCCTAACAAAAAAAGAAGTGGTAAAAATATGTACAAATTCTAACTAACATGCAACCTATCATGCAATGCAATAACTAATCTAACAAAGAAAACTAAGAATTGGTGTTGGCAAGGAAATTGTTACCCATGGAGATCGGTCGAACGACCTCCCCACACTTGAAGATTGCACCGTCCTCGGTGCATGCAAAGAAGAGCAAGGTGGATGGGTTGCTACAATTGATGAGCTCCTTCAAAAGGTTGTGCGGATGACTTGTTTGTTGCCCCATTTAACAGCTTTTCCTTTCTCCTCTCTTGGTGGCCAACCTAAAAGAAAAGAAAAGGAAAGGAATATGAAGTCTATGACAAAGATATCAAAGCAATTAGAACATAGGCGGGGGCTAATGCCAAATAAAGGTATGGTCTCTACTACATGGTAGCTACAACATGTAGAGGAGGAAACAATAAGAGAAAATGGCATATCAATGAAACTTGATGCAAGAGTAAGGTCAAAGCATGAAGAGCATGATGAGCAGCAAGTTCGAACAAGAGAGAGTGGGTCATGAAAGACAATGTTTGCACAGTGCAGGCCTAACTCTTGGGTTTTTTGGCTGGAGGTGAAATTTTGCATCCATGCGTACGCGTACAGTGTGCGTCCGCGTGGATGGTCGAAAAATGCTCAGGTGCGCGTACGCGTTAGGTGCGCGCACGCATGGATGGTGTTCTGTTTTTCAAAATTTTTTTCTAAGTTCTTGCACCAATCCAAGCCTTTCAATCCTCCAAACAGCTACCAAAACACCCTAGAACCTTGTTCAACATACTATACTACTAACTAAACTCAATAAAACAATAAAAATAAGAAATTAAACTAATTCTACCAATATTTACAAAAAATAAAAATGAAAATGAGAATCTACCTACAATGGCAACTCAATTCACTTATTAACAAAACTTAAAGAGTATGGAAAGAGTTTACCATGGTGGGGTGTCTCCCACCTAGCACTTTTATTTATTGTCCTTAAGTTGGACTTATGGGGAGCTTCTTATCAAGGTGGCTTGTGCTTGTACTCATCTTGGAAGATCCACCAATGCTTGAATCTCCAATAAGCTCCATTCTTCAATTTCAATATCTTCAAGCTTTAATGGAGTTCTCCACAAACCATGAGCTCCCAAATTTGATTTTCATTGTGCGATCCGGGATCCCACACTTTGTTTTGACACCCGTCCTTAGATTGATCGTCATTATTCCATTCGGGTGGTATGGCATTGGAATTCTCAAAGAAGCTTCCAAACAAGTTCCTAGACCCATGCAATTTGGTTCCACACCAACCATTTCTCTTGCATTTTGAGCTTACAATCGTCATGAGCTGAGAATGATGTTTCCAACCACTACACAACTCTTTCCTACTCTTAACTCCACAAAGAGCTCTAAGTTGACCATCATTTTGAATCAAGCCATATTCAAGCGAGAAAGTAAAGCTTAGGGATAAGAATTTTACCCACTTGAATGTTGTGTTGGATGGTGATTTGGGGAGGGATGATGACAAGTCATCATATACCCATTTTTCAAGCTAATTTCACTTGTTTTATTAGTTTTTATGCACTTTCTTGCATCATAAGTAAGTGATTTGGAATGAAAATGCATAACTTCTTTAAATCAAGCAACTACCATTAAATTGATGCTAAATCATGAGGTTTGAGCAAGAATTAATTGATTTTTTAATGAATTATAAACCTTGTGAATTTAGAGATACTTTGAGTGGTTGTTTTGGTTTCTTGTAGGTGAAGAAAGAAAGAAAAAAAGAAAAAACGTGGCTTAAGAAAACGTGGCCCAAGAGAGAAGAAGTGTGGCGCATAGAAGGAGGAAGCAAACATTGCCCTCCACAAGGGCACACTGCCCTCCAGGAGGGCAACATAATGAAACAAGCTAGAGAAGCAACACTGCCCTGCCCTCCTCAAGGGCGGAGCACAAATTGATGCCAAGGATCAAGGAGAGCAAAAATTCTACCGTGCCCTCCTCAAGAGCAATATCGGGCTCATCAAAGGAATGAATTCAAGGAAAAAGCTTACCAATGCTTGCCACAAGGATCGAACACGGCACCATGAGGAAGCAAGGAACTAGGCCTTACTATGGTGCCAAGAAAACCAAGCAAAAAAAAATAGCGTGTCCATCCACCTAGTTTCGAACGCGAAGCTTCACTTTTGGAAACATTGCCCTGCCCTCCGCGAGGGTAGGGCAGCATTTTGTGGTGCACAGCCAGCGTACCAGATTGGCACGCACCAAGGACTCTCGGCAGCAGCAGCACGCACGGGCAGCAGAATCTGGCGCACTAAAAAACTCTGCCTGCCCTCCACAAGGGCAGGGCAGCATCCTGCAGCATCACACACCAAGCACGCACGCACGAGGGCCACACGCACCATTTTCTGCCCTGCCCTCCACAAGGGCAGGGCAGCCTCCTGGAAGCCAATTTTTCATATGCTGAAAATTGGATTAAAAATCCAATTTAATTCATTTCTTCACCAAATCAAAAGCCCATCCAAATCCCAAGATCCAAGAATAGAAAGTGTATAAATAGGAGATAGTTTGATGTAATTAGGACCTTTCTTTGGAGCTTTTGAATTTTTACTTTACTTTGAGCTTTTGAACCTTCTTTTGAGTTTTGAATTCTGAGACTTCATTGAGAGCTAGGAACTGAGATTTCAGAGAATTGGGGAGGAGAATTGATCTCTCTTCTTCCTCGTTCTTGCTGGAGCATTTTTTACTTTTCTTGTTTGAGTCTTGGGTGTGAAGAATTGAGGAATTTCTGTCTCAATCTCCATTCAAGATCTCTTTAATTAACTTGGATCTGGGAAGGCAATTGAGATCTAGACTTTGCTCTCTAGTCTCTGGAGTGCTGAGATCCCATTTTCCTTTTTGGTTCTTCTGTGAACCCCTGCTGCAATTTAATTTCATTTCCTGTTTGAATTCTAGTTACTTCCAATTCATCTTCTACTTTATTAATTGGTACAATTTAATTTCCCTTGCTGAAATTCTGAATTCCCAATCCTCAATTCCCCTTTCCATTCAAGCAATTTATATTTCTTGCTCTTTAAGTTACTTCAATTTACATTTCTTGCACTTTAAGTTTCAGTCATTTAATTTCTTGTTCTTTAAGATTCAGCACCTTTACTTTCAGTTCTCTTTAAATTCTGCAATTCATCCCTCTCCCTTTACATTTCCTGCTATTTACTTATTGTTGGATACAAAATCACTCAACCAATACTTGATTCGTTTGACTAAATCAACCACTAAACTAAAATTGCTCAATCCTTCAATCCCTGTGGGATCGACCTCACTCCCGTGAGTTTTATTACTTGATGCGACCCGGTACACTTGCCGGTGAGTTTTGTGTTGGATCATTTTCCACACATCAAGGGAGACCTCCCCACACTTAGACAATGCAAGGTTACTTCTTTAGGCTATTCTTTAGTTGTTTCCACCTCTTCACAAGCTTCTTCAATTTCAACCTTTTCCCCTTTTCCACTTGGCTTGGTGTTGTCTTCAAGAACTTCATCTTGCCCAATGGGAGGTGAGTCAATTTTGAATAGGAATTCATTAATGAATGAATCCATCTCTTGATCAACCTCTTCATATTCTTCAATCTCAACATACACCGTGCCAATGTTTTCTCCTTGGTAGATCTCCTTTGGTTTATTCTCTTCTTCATTGTTCACCAAGGGTATGGGGGTTGTGCACACTCTTCTATAACTTCAACTTCATGTCCAATGGGCGAGGATTCCATTGTAGAGAGAAATTCGTCCATGATTGAATCCATCTCTTGATAAGCCTCTTCCAAGTCTCCAACTATGACATTCCTTGGAGGTTGCGCACCCTCCTCAACATCGATATCAAGCTTCTTGGAAGAGTTCTCCATGATGCTACATTCCCTTGGACTTTCAACATCTCCTAAATCTTCAACCACCTCTTCCTTTTCTTCAATGATCATAGGCTCCTCCAATTGTTCCAACACAAAACTTGGTTCTCCCTTCTCTACCGGATTGTCCAATTTCTCCTTCAAGCTTTGCTCTTCTTTTGACTTTTCGCATGTGGCTACGGAAGTACCTTGAGTGTTCAAACATTGGTAGGCTACGGCGTGCACTACCTTAGTCATGTTGGTCACAAACTCAAGTGTATCCCGCTTCATGGCCTCTTGTCCTTGAAGTAACAAAGTGAGAGAATCATCTATTGGGGCTTGGGGTGAATAGGAAGGTTCATTATTTTGGAGGGAGGGTTCATAATAGGAAGGTGGTTCTTCTTGGTAAGGTTGTGGAGATTGTGTGTATTGAGGTGGTTCTTGAGAGTAATCTTGATAGGGATGTGGTGGTTCTAAGGGTTCTTGCTCATAATAGCCATAAAGATATGGTATGGATGATTGGTCATATGGTGGATATGGATCATAGAAAGGTGTTTGATAATGAAAGGCTTGTGAGAATGGTTGAGGTTCATGTTGAGGATGAGATTCATAGGCATATGATGGTGGTTGTTGAGTGTCACAAAAAGAGTCATCATAGCTGTTAAATTGGCATGCATTAGGATGGAAATTATACCTATAAGTATCCAGAGGTTGTTGCCAATAGGAGTGATCGATTCCTTGAGGCTCCTCCCATCTTTGTTAGTTCCATCCATAATGAGTGTCATCATTGAGGTGCACATTTCCTACAACAAAACTAGAACCAAACTCATAGCCAAAAGGAGAATTCATTATGGAAAGACAAAATAAAACTAACAAAATCTAGTAAACAAGCAAAAGACAAGCTATTTACAATATTCACATATGTACAATAACCAATAACATAACACCATTGCAAATCCCCAACAACGGCGCCATTTTGATGATTGGATTTTTGACGGTTTAGAATTTCACTAATGAAATCTCGTTGTAAAGTCTCGGGTCGTTCTCCCTAGGATTTACAATAAAGTGTCTTGTTATTGGTTGTGAGTTATTTTTGGGGTTTTGATAAGAAGCATGAAAGATAAATGGCAAGAAAGTAAACTAAGGCCTAAAAAGGTCTTGGCAAGGGTTGGTGGTCAAGGATCTCTATCCTAATCACTAACTATAATATGAGAATTGGCAAGGATTAATCTCATTAAATCATCCTCTAACTAGTAGTAAAGGAAAGTCAAATGAGCTATATCAATCCTAGTCCATAAGTCCTAACTCTTCACTAATTCAATTAGTGAGAACTAGAGTCAATGGCTCCCAATCATCAATCACTTGGACATTAGTAACTCAAGAGTTCTTAAGTTACCTTTCCAAGCCAAGAACATAAAACTCTACTCTAAAATCCAACCAAGCATTTCATCAAACACTTGGAAGGCACAAAAGAAAAGCATAGTAAAATTGCAAGAAAAGTAAATCTACACTACTCAATTGCGCGTACGCGTCACCATGCGCGGTTCAACCATAGCAAATCTTATATCGTTTCAAAGCCCCGGATGTTAGCTTTCTAACCCAACTGAAACCGCATTATTTGGACCTCTGTAGCTCAAGTTATGGTCATTTAAGTGCGAAGAGGTCAGCTTGACAGCTTTCCGGTTCTTTCATTTCTTCATGAGTTCTCCAACTTTTCATGCTTTCTTTCCTCATTCCCTTGATCCAATCTTTGCCTCCTAAAACTTAAATCACTTAACAAACATATCAAGGCATCTACTAGAATCAAGGTGAATTAAATTTAGCTATTTTGAGTCCTAAAAAGCATGTTTTCAGTCTTAAGTACAATTAAGGGAGAAGTTATAAAACCATGCTATTTCATTGAATAAATGTGGGTAAAAGGTGATAAAATCCCCTAAATCAAGCATAAGATAAGCCCTACAAATAGGGTTTATTAGCGAGCAAAATGTCAAACATTATTCAGCCAAATATGCCTCTGCAATAGATCCTTCAGGATGACTTCTGTTTCGAACATAGGACTTCAAAGTACACATGTATCTTTCTGGAGGATACATCCACCGAAATTGAACTGGGCCTCCCAATCTCACTTCATTAGCCAAATGAATAGGCAAATGAATCATTATGTCGAAGAAAGAAGGAGGAAAGATCCTCTCTAAATGGCATAATGTTGTGACAATATCCTCTTCTAATTGATCTATCTCTTGTAATGTGATAGACTTTTGACACAATTGACGGAAAAATGAGCCAAGTCGAATCAAAGGAACTACAACTTGATCTGGAAGTATTCCTTTGATAGAAATTTGTAACAAATAGTGAAGAATGAAATGAGCATCATGAGTCTTATAACCAGATATTCTTCTCTCCAAAAGGTTCACACACCGAGAAATATTTGAAGTAGAGCCATCTGGAAAATTTGCTATCTTCAAGACGTCACAAAAAATCGACTTTTCAGTGTTGGTCATTGAGTAGCATGCCTTTGCCAGCTTCACCTTTTTCCTACCATTTGTTTTCTTGGGGTGAAGGTTCTTTCGAATGCCCATTTCTTGCAAGTCATATCTAGCATTTGTGTGATCTTTTGTCTTGCCAGAAATATCCAAGAGAGTTCCAAGAATACTATCAACTATGTTCTTTTCTATGTGCATCATATCTAAATTGTGTCGTGATGTGTTATACTGCCAATAAGGTAAATCAAAGAATATTGACCTCTTCTTCCATGGACCATCTTTCTTTGGTTTTAGTTTCCCAAACGAATTATCCACATACTCCAACTAACTTAAAGCTTCAGTACCCGACAATAATGGTAGAGCTTGCCTATGTTCTACTTTTCCATTGAAAGATCTCTTGTTAGCTCTCCATGGATGATCCTCAGGCAAAAAGGCACGATGACCCATGTAGCATGTCTTACGACTATATTTAAGATAGTTAGAACAAGTCCCATGGTTACAACAAGGGCAAGCTAGCTTCCCTTTTGTACTCCAACCAGATAGCATTGCGTAAGCCAGAAAATCACTTATTGTCCACATGAGAGCTGCATCCATTTGGAAGGTTTCATTTTTGGATGCATCATATGTTTCCACCCCGACCTCCCACAACTCCTTCAACTCCTCGATCAAAAGTTGCAAGTAAATGTCTATATCATTTCCCGGTGACTTTGGTCTAGGGATTAGCGACGACAACATAAAGTATTCCTGTTTCATAGACATCCATGGCGGCAAATTATAAGCCATTAAAACAACAGGCCATGTGCTATGAGATATGCTCATCGTTCAATATGGATTGAATCCGTCACTTGACAAGCCAAGTCTCACATTACAGGTATCGAGAGCAAAATTCTTATGACGATTGACAAAGTCCTTCCATGACTGGCTGTCAGCGGGATGCCTTAACTTGTCATCTTTTCTGCGTTCTTTGTCATGCCACCTCATGCTTTTAGCTGTTGCTGAGCACATGAATAGTCTTTGAAGCCTGGGAATTAGGGGAAAGTGTCGCAATGTCTTCACAGGAATATTGTGAGATTTTTTGAAGGCAAAACATCTGCTTCAACTACAGGATGTACAATCCAACGAGAAGCGCCACATTCATGACAAGATGTGTCCTTCTCGTACTCTTTCCAATATAGCATGCAATCGTTCGGGCATGTGTCAATCTTCTTATAGTCAAGACCTAAGTCTCTCACCATAGTCTTGGCTTTATTGAAAAAAGTATGAATATTTAAGTTAGGAACAGCCTCTTTTAATAACTCCAAGAGAGAAGTAAAAGAGGCATTACTCCACCCATGTTAACACTTTAACAAGTATAGTCGGTTGGTGAAAGACAACGTAGAAAATCCCTTGCAACCGGGATACAGTTCTTTGCTAGCCTTTTCAACCAAATCATAGAATTTCTTTGCATCTTCATTCATACCTTCTTTTATCCCTTCCGCTTGTGCCACATCCCTAAATCTATCATTTAACAAGGCGCATGTTGTCATACGAGTTAGTCTCACTCTCACTATCACTATCGCTATCAACATCCATGCCGACTACACTTTCCCCATGATGAATCCATCTCGTATAACCATTAACAAATCCAAAGTCAATCAAATGGATATAAATTGTTTGTCTTTTGTGCCACAAGAAATTACAACACTTTGCACAAAGGCATAAGATTTCCTCTCCTTGCGGGCTTCCGATAGAATAAGCAAAGTCTAAGAAGTCATTGACACCGTTACTAAACTCAACTTTATCTCTCGATAAACTCATCCAATCTTTTTCTAAGTCTTGGAAAAACCTAATTATTAATATATTGTTATTACTATTTAACCAAGCATGCAAATAATAATGTTCATGCATATTGAGTACATAAATCCATCAAAAAGGCACACAACAATATTATTATTAAAATTAAGAAACAATTATATTTCTTATCTAAAAGTAAACTAAATATCAAAAGACATTCAACATGAAAAACAAAAAACTGCACAAAGGTCATAATATACATATGAAAACCAACAAGTATATGCAAGAGAAAAATGACTTACGGAGTCATGGCTCAACAAATTGCAATCTTCAAGTTCTAGAATGTCCACCAATGTTTCTTAAAGTCCTTTGAAGCAATCTTTCTCTATAACAGAGTAAAGTATCAAATTTACAGTATTCTTTATAAACAATTTAACTCAATCAAAGTGGCAATCAGAATAATCAATTGAAAAATAATAATCGATTCTATATGAACTAGTTAACTCAGCTATTTACGAAAATTAATCTTTTTTTTTGTGAAGACATAAATTTCTAAGCAAAAGTAAGTACTTACAGGGCTTTGATCATTGAAAAAAGAGTGACATAAGTCGTTCTATTGACTATAAAAAAGTTTATTTCAAAAGGAACACCATGAATATAGATAGAAAAAAATTGTAGACTCGCAGAAATATTAGTTTGAAAAGGCAAGATGTAGGTTAAAAGGAACACCATGATAAATTGCAGGCTCGCAGAAAAACTGCAGGTTCGCAGAAATATTAGGTAGAAAAGGAACACTATGAATAGAGATGTTAAAAAGGCAATATGTTTTAACTTTCAGCATGATAAAAAATTACTATTATTCAGTGTTTTCTCCTTTCTCAATTTGAGGTGGAGGAAAACAATCAAATTCATAGAGACTAAAAGCAACTTTGCTTAATAATGCATCATTAAATGCTACTATAAAGTATTGACATGTTAAAGTGCATGAATTCAATTCTTACTGAAAATCCTAGCATGGATTAAGCAGATAACAACAACCAAAGAAATAGCTAGATGTCCAGGGCCAAGAAGGAAAATGTTTACCTGATGGGTTCACATATAGCTTTGGCAACTAGAATTCTAAGAACTGATGCAGCTCTTCAATTAGGGGTTTACTGCAAAAATCAATGTAAAATCAGCATCAACATGTGTTTAACTATAATTTGTATATTAATTTTTAAATGTTAAGAAAAAGTGGTCAATTGAAATAACATATATATACAAGTACACTAAAAATTGACTAATATAAATATTTTGCAGTGGTTGACAAATACATTAAAAGAATTGGTTACGTACATGCACTAAATGATTTGTTTGTGATGATTCAAGTTTTAGTAAACATTTTTTATTTTCTTTATTTTAAGTTTACAAAACAATTGATGTGATACTAGCTACATTAAGTTGAAGATGAGAATGATGATGAGTGTCACAGATCATCACATTCATGAAGTTGAAGTGCAACGAATATCTTAGAATAGGAATAAATCGAATTGAATAGAAAATAGTAGTAATTGCATTGAAACTTGAGGTACAGTAGAGCTCCACACCCTTAATCTATGGTGTGTAGAAACTCCACTGTTGAAAATGCATAAGTGATAGGTCCAGGCATGGCCAAATGGCCAGCCCCAAAACGTGGTCACAAGACCGAATGATCAAAGACTTCTAATAAACTAGCAAAAAGTTCTACTTATACTAAACTAGCTACTCGGGTTTACAGAGGTAAGTAATTGATGCATAAATTCACATCCAGGGCCCACTTGGTGTGTGCTTGGGCTGAGCCTGATCTATCCACGAGCTGAGGCTTCTCTTAGAGTTGAACGTCAAGTTGTAACGTGTTTTGGGCGTTCAACTCTGGTTCGTGACGTGTTTCTGGCATTTGACTCCAGAATGCAGCATGGAATTAGCGTTGAGTGCCAGTTTACGTCGTCAAATCTTGAATACAGTATGAACTGTTATATATTTCTGGAAAGCTCTGGATGTTTACTTTCCAACGCCGTCCAGAGCGCGTCATTTGGAGTTTTGTAGCTCCAGAAAATCCATTTCGAGTACAGGGAGGTCAGATTCCAACAACATCAGCAGTCCTTTGTAAGCCTCCTATTAGAGTTACGCTCAGGTCCCTCAATTTCAGCCAGAAAATACCTGAAATCACAAAAAAACATACAAACTCATAGTAAAGTCCAGAAATGTGAATTAAGCATAAAAACTAATGAAAACATCCCTAAAAGTAACTAGATCATACTAAAAACTACCTAAAAACAATGCCAAAAAGCGTATAAATTATCCGCTCATCACAACACCTAACTTAAATTGTTGCTTGTCCCCAAGCAACTGAAAATCAATTAGGATAAAAAGAAGATAATATACTATAAATCTCAAAATATTAATGAATATTAATTCTAATTAGATGAGCAGGACTTGTAGCTTTTTGCCTCTGAACAGTTTTGGCATCTCACTTTTTCCTTTGAAGTTTAGAATGATTGGCATCTATAGGAACTTAGAATTTCAGATAGTGTTATTGATTCTCCTAGTTAAGTTTGTTGATTCTTGATCACAGCTACTTTTATGAGTCTTGGCCGTGGCCCTAAGCACTTTGTTTTCCAGTATTACCACCGTATACATAAATACAACAGACACATAACTGGGTAAACCTTTTCAGATTGTGACTCAGCTTTGCTAGAGTCCCCAGTTAGATGTGTCCAGAGCTCTTAAGCACACTCTTTTTGCTTTGGATCACAACTTTTACCACTCAGTCTCAAGCTTTTCACTTGGACCTACATGCCACAAGCACATGGTTAGGGACAGCTTGGTTTAGCCACTTAGGCCCTGGATTTATTTCCTTGGGCCCTCCTATCCATTGATGCTCAAAGCCTTGGATCCTTTTTACCCTTGCCTTTTGGTTTTAAGGGCTATTGGCTTTTTCTATTTGCTTTTTCTTTTTCTTTCTATTTTTTTTCGCCAATTTTTTTCTTTTTTTTCGCAAGCTTTTGCTTTTTCACTCCTTTTTCTTGCTACAAGAATCAATTTCATGATTTTTCAGATTATCAATAACATTTTTCTTTGTTCATCATTCTTTCAAGAGCCAACAATTTTAACATTCATAAACAACAAGATCAAAAATATGCACTGTTTAAGCATTCATTCAGAAAACAAAATGTATTGTCACCACATCAATATAATTAAACTAAATTCAAGGATAAATTCGAAATTCATGTACTTCTTGTTCTTTTTGAATTTAAAAACATTTTTCATTTAAGAGAGGTGAAGGAAACATGGAATTATTCATAACTTTAAGACATAGTTACTAACTACTAATGATCATGAAGTAGAGACACAAAACATAGATAAACATATAACAAAAAACCGAAAAACAGAGAGATAAGAACAAGGAAGTTAAGGAATGAGTCCACCTTAGTGAGGGTGGCGCCTTTTGAAGGTCCAATGGTGCTTTTTGAGCTCCTTTATGTCTCTTCCTTGCTTCTGTTGCATGATCCCTGGTGATTTTAGTGTTCCTATCCTTAGTTGCTTCCAATAATTATGTGGAGGGACATGTATCCCCTGAGGTATCTCAGGGATTTCTTGATGAGGGAATTCCTCATGCTCTCTTGATGTGCAGTCAAATGCTATTCTACTGAGCTATGGACCCTTGAGATGAATCTCTCCATCTCTTATGACTCAGAGGTGGAAGCTTTTGTCTTCTCTTTTCTCTTCTCTTTCTTTTCTCTTTTTTTTTGAGGTTTCTTTGGCCTTAGGTGCCATCAATGGTTATGGAAAAACAAAAAGCTATGCTTTTACCACACCAAACTTAAAATGTTGCTTGCCCTCGAGCAAAAGAAGAAAGAATATAAGAAGGAGAAGAAGATATGGGGGAGAGGGAGAGATGTTTGTGTTTCGGCCATGTAGGGTGGGTTTGGGTGGGAAAGGATGGATGGATGTGAGTGGTGAAGAGATGATGGGGAAGAGGGATTAAAGTGATTGGTGAAGAAGGGAGAAGGTGAGTTGAGGTAGGTGGAGATCCTGTGGGATCCACAGATCCTGAGATGATCCTGTAGGGTCCACAGATCCTGAGGTGTCAAGGATTTACATCCCTGCACCAATTAGGCATGTAAAATGCCTTTGCATAAAATTCTGGCGTTTAAACGCCGAGGTGATGCATGTTCTGGGCATTCAACGCCCATGTGCAGCATGTTTCTGGCATTGAACGCCAGTTCCATGCTTGTTTCTGGCGTTCAGCGCCAGCTCTATGCTCTGTTCTGGCGTTGAACGCCAGCCAGATGCTCCTTACTGGCGTTTAAACGTCAGTAAGTCCTTCCTCTAGGGTGTGATTTTTCTTCTACTATTTTTGATTCTGTTTTTAATTTTAGTATTTTTTTGTGACTCCACATGATCATGAACCTAATGAAACATAAAAGAACAATATAAAGAACAATAAAATTAGATAAATAAAAATTGGGTTGCCTCCCAATAAGTGATTCTTTAATGTCAATAGCTTGATAGTGAGCTCTCATGGATCTTCACAGATGTTCAGAGTATTGTTGGGACCTCCCAACACTAAACTTAGAGTTTGAATGTGGGGGTTCAACACCAAACTTAGAGTTTGGTTGTGGCCTCCCAACACCAAACTTAGAGTTTGACTGTGGGGGCTCTGTTTGACTCTGCATTGAGAGAAGCTGTTCATGCTTCCTCTCATTACCAAATAACATGGCATTTAGCTTCATGATGGCTCCTAGATATTGAGCAACTTGCTCTTCAGTTACATCTTCATCTTTTTCAGAGGAAGAATAGTCTTCAGAGCTCATGAATGGCAGAAGGAGGTTTAATGGAATTTTTATGGTCTCTATATGAGCCTCAGATTCCTTTAGGTCCTCAATAGGGAACTCCTTCTTGCTTGAGAGACGTCCCATGAGGTCTTCCTCATTGGGATTCATGTCCTCTTCTTCCTTTCTAGGTTCGGCCATATTGATTATATCAATGGCCTTGCACTCTCTTTTTTGATTTTTTTCAGTATTGCTTGGGAGAGTACTAGGAGGGGTTTCAGTGATTTTCTTACTCAGCTGGCCCACTTGTGCCTCTAGATTTCTGATGGAGGACCTTGTTTCATTCATGAAACTTAAAGTGGCCTTAGATAGATCAGAGACTAAATTTGCTAAGTTAGAGGTATTCTGTTCATAATTCTCTGTCTGTTGCTGAGAAGATGATGGATAAGGCTTAATATTGCTAAGCCTATTTCTTCCACCATTATTAAAGCCTTGTTGAGGCTTTTGTTGATCCTTCCATGAGAAATTCGGATGATTTCTCCATGATGAATTATAGGTGTTTCCATAAGGTTCACCCATGTAATTTACCTCTACCATTGCAGGGTTCTCAGGATCATAAGCTTCTTCTTCAGAAGATGCCTCTTTAGTACTGTTGGATGCATTTTTCCATCCATTCAGACTTTGAGAAATCATGTTGATTAGCTGAGTCAACACTTTGTTCTGAGCCAATATGGCATTCAGAGCATCAATTTCAAGAACTCCCTTCCTTTGAGGCATCCCATTATTCACAGAATTCTTCTCAGAAGTGTACATGAACTGGTTATTTGCAACCATGTCAATAATTTCTTGAGCTTCTGCAGGCGTTTTCTTTAGGTGAATGGATCCACCTGCAGAATAGTCCAATGACATCTTAGAGAACTCAGACAGACCATAATAGAATATATCCAGAATAGTCCATTCTGAAAGCATGTCAGAAGGACACCTTTTAGTCATCTGCTTGTATCTTTCCCAAGCTTCATAGAGGGATTCACCATCTTTTTGTTTGAAGGTCTGAACATCCACTCTAAGCTTGCTCAGCTTTTGAGGAGGAAAGAACTTAGCCAAGAAGGCCGTGACCAGCTTATCCCAGGAGTCCAGGCTATCTTTAGGTTGTGAGTCCAACCATGTTCTAGCTTTGTCTCTTACAGCAAAAGGGAAAAGCATGAGCCTGTAGACTTCAGGATCTACTCCATTTGTCTTGACAGTCTCACAAATCTTCAAGAACTCAGTTAAAAACTGATAAGGATCTTCAAATGGAAGTCCATGAAACTTGCAGTTCTGTTGCATCAAAGTAACTAATTGAAGTTTCAGCTCAAAATTGTTTGCTCCAATGGCAGGAATTAAGATGCTTCCTCCATCAAACTTGGACGTTGGTTTAGTGAAATCACCAAGCATCCTCTTTCCAATATTGTTGTTGGGTTCGGCTGCCATCTCCTTCTCTTGTTCGAAATTTCAGAAAGGTTGCCTCTGGATTGTTGTAATTTAGCTTCTCTTAGTTTCCTCTTTAGAGTCCTTTCAGGTTTTGGATCAACTTCAACAAGGATGCCTTTTTCCTTGTTCCTGCTCATATGAAAGAGAAGATAACAAGAAAAGAAAAGGAATCCTCTATGTCACAGTAAAGAGGATCCTTATTATTAGTAGAAGAAGAAAGGAATAAAAGTAAAGAAGAACCCAAACACAAGGGTGAGGATAGAAGCAGTGATTGGAGATGAAGACAGCTGAAGAGAAGTGTTAGTAAATAAATAAATAAATAGAAAAAGATGAGAGAGAGAGAATTTGAAAATTAATTTTGAAAAAAAGTTAATGATTTTTGAAAATTAAAGATGAGATAGAATTAAAATTAAAATTTTAAAACAATTAGTTAATTAATTAAAAAGAATTTTGAAAAAGAGGTGAGATATTTTCAAAAATTAGAGAGGGAGAAGTAGTTAGGTGGTTTTGAAAAAGATAAGAAACAAACAAGAAGTCAAATAGTTAGTTGAAAAAGATATTAAAATCAAATTTGAAAAGATAAGAAGATAAGAAGTTAGATAAGATATTTTAAAATCAAATTTTTGAAAAAGATAAAATTTTGAAAAAGATATGATATAAAAGATAAGATAAGATAGATTTAATTTTTAAAATTAAAATTAATTACTTGACTAATAAGAAACTAAAAGATATGATTCTAGAATTTAAAGTTTGAACCTTTCTTAACAAGAAAGTAACAAACTTCAAATTTTTGAATTAATCACATTAATTGTTAGCATAATTTTTGAAAATAAAGATAAAATTAAGAAAAAGATTTTTGAAAAATATTTTTAAATTTTCAAAAATCATAAGATAAAAATGAAAAAGATTTGATATTTGAAAAAGTTTTGAAAAGATAGGATTTTTAAAACTGAAAATTTGACTTGACATGTAAGAAACAACTAATTTTAAAAATTTTTGACTAAGTCAACTCAAATTTTCGAAAATTATGAGAAAATTAAGGAAAAGATTTTTTTTAATTTTTAATGATGAGAGAGAAAAACAACAAAAATGACTCACAACATGAAAATTATGAATCAAAACTCATGATGCATGCAAGAACACTATGAATGTCAAGATTAACACCAAGAACACTTTAAATATCATAATGAACATCAAGAACATATTTTTGAAAAATTTTTGATGCAAAAAAAACATGCAAGACACAAAACTTAGAAATCTTTAATGCATGGACACTATGAATGCAAGAATGCACATGAAAAACAATGAAAGACACAAAACAAGAAAACATTAAGATCAAACAAGAAGACTTACCAAGAACAACTTGAAGATCATGAAGAACACTATGAATGCATGAATTTTCGAAAAATGCAAGAGATTTTCAAAACATGGGATTGACACCAAACTTAAAAATTAACACAAGACTCAAACAAGAATCACAAAATATTTTTTATTTTTATGATTTTATGATTTTTTTTGTATTTTTATTATTTTTTCGAAAATATTCTTTAGAAAAACGATAATAAAGACAAATTTTTGAAAGATTTTTGAAAACTTTTTTTGAAAAGAAAATAAAAAGAAAATTACCTAATCTGAGCAACAAGATGAACCGTCAGTTGTCCATACTTGAACAATCCCCGGCAACGGCGCCAAAAACTTGGTGCACGGATTTTGTGATCATCAACAATGCCTCCAAAGACTTGGTAGCTCTCACACATGAATTACACTTTGTCACAAATCCGCACAACTAACCAGCAAGTGAACTAGGTCGTCCAAGTAATACCTTACGTGAGTAAGGGTCGATCCCACAGAGATTGTTGGTATGAAGCAATCTATGGTCATTTTGTAGATCTCAGTCAGGCTGATTCAAATGTGATTGGATTAGATAATTAAAAGATAAATAAAATAGGATATAAATACTTATGTAAATTAATGGTGGGAATTTCAGGTAAGCGTATGGAGATGTTTGTTCCTTTCTGAGTCTCTGTTTTCCTACTGCTTTCATCCAATCCTTCTTACTCCTCCATGGCAAGCTGTATGTAGGGCATCACCGTTGTCAATGGCTACATCCCATCCTCTCAGTGAAAATGGTCCAAATGCTCTGTCACAGCATGGCTAATCATCTGTCAGTTCTCAATCAGGTTGGAATAGAATCCCGTGATTCTTTTGCGTCTGTCACTAATGCCCAGCCTTCAGGAGTTTGAAGCTCGTCACAGTCATTCAATCCCGGAATCCTACTCGGAATACCACAGACAAGGTTAGACTTTCCGGATTCCCATGAATGCCGCCATCAATTCTAGCATATACCACGAAGATTCTGATCAAGGAATCCAAGAGATATGCGCCCGGTCTGAGGTAGAACGGAAGTGGTTGTCAGTCACGCGCGTTCATAGGTGGGAATGATGATGAGTGTCACGGATCATCGCATTCATCAAGTTGAAGTGCAACGAATATCTTAGAATAGGAATAAATCAAATTGAATAGAAAATAGTAGTAATTGCATTGAAACTTGAGGTACAGTAGAGCTCCACACCCTTAATCTATGGTGTGTAGAAACTCTGCCGTTGAAAATACATAAGTGATAGGTCCAGGCATGGCTGAATGGCCAGCCCCCAAATGTGGTCACAAGACTGAATGATTAAAGACTTATAAAAACTAGTAAAAAGTTCTATTTATACTACACTAGCTACTCGGGTTTACAGAGGTAAGTAATTGATGCTTAAATTCACTTCCAGGGCCCACTTGGTGTGTGCTTGGGCTGAGCTTGATCTATCCACGAGCTGAGGCTTCTCTTGGAGTTGAACGCCAAGTTGTAACGTGTTTTGGGCGTTTAACTCTGGTTCGTGACGTGTTTCTGGCGTTTGACTCGAGAATGCAGCATGGAACTGGCGTTGAGCGCCAGTTTACGACGTCAAATCTTGAATAAAGTATGGACTATTAACTATTGCTGGAAAGCACTAGATGTCTACTTTCCAACGCCGTTGAGAGCACACCATTTGAAGTTATGTAGCTCCAGAAAATCCATTTCGAGTGCAGGGAGGTCAGATTCCAACAACATCAGCAGTCCTTTGTAAGCCTCCTATCAGAGTTTTGCTTAGGTCCCTCAATTTCAGCCAGAAAATACCTGAAATCACAGAAAAACATACAAACTCATAGTAAAGTCCAGAAATGTGAATTTAGCATAAAAACTAATGAAAACATCCCTAAAAGTAACTAGATCATACAAAAAACTACCTAAAAACAATGCCAAAAAGCGTATAAATTATCCGCTCATCAAAAATACATCTTAGAATTAAATCAAACACGGATTATAGAGAAACAAAAATACTTTTATTAATTCATAGAACTCAGTAGGGCTTCTCCCCTTAACCTAGGAGGTTTAGAGACTCATACTGATAGAAAATACAAGCATAAAGGAAAGTATGGTGTGCGTCCTCCCTTATGAGAGGTGTAAAAGTTCTTTAAATACTAAACTAATAACTAAGGATTACATAAGAAAGGGTAAAACAGTCTTTTAGTGCTAAATTCCACTTATGGGCCTACTTGGTGAGTGTTTGAGCTGAGCTTTGATGAGATCCACATGATATGCGGCCTATAGGGCATTGAACGCTGGCTAGGGGGTCCACTTTGGGCGTTTCGATGCTGGTCTCTTCTCTTTGGGCGTTGGACGCCTGAAAGGGGGCAGGAGGCTGGCTTTGGACGTCTGTTTTGGGCCTTCTAATCTGATGGAAAGTATGGACTGTTATCCATTACTGGAAAGCTATGGAAGTCAACTTTCCATAGTCATTAAGAACGCTCTATTTGGACTTCTGTAGCTCTAGAAAAGCTCTTTCGAGTGCAAGGAGGTCAGATCCGGACAGCATCTGCAGTGCTTTCTCTGTCT